>NC_136310.1:645071-1105912 GCF_964198595.1 Lampetra fluviatilis
CAGCAGGGGAGGAGAGGCAGCAGGGGAGGAGAGTGGCACGAGGAGAGAGGGAGGAGCGGGGAGCTTGGTCAGGCAGGAAAGTGACAGGAGCGGAGGCAGGAGAAGCAGCAGCAGGCAGGGAGGGACGGGAGAGACCAAAGCATCGGCAACAGGAGTAGGGTTCAGCAATAGCAGCAGTGGCATCGGCAACGTTCAGAGAAGCAGCGGGTAGAGTGTAGAGCAGCAGCGACACGCATCGGCATCACCACCAGCAGTAGCAGCAGCGGTACTGGGTCCCATCTCGTCGTCCCCCTCGTCCACCATGAAGATCTTCGTGGGCAACGTGCCCTTCCAGGCGACCAAGCGCGAGATCCAGGAGCTGTTCGAGCAGCACGGGGAGGTCACCGAGTGCGAGAAGATCAAGGACTTCGCCTTCGTGCACATGTCTGCCCCGGGGGACGCGGAGAGGGCCATCGCGGCGCTGCGCGGCCACCGCCTGCACGGCGCGGCCCTGGACGTGGAGCCGTCCCACGGCCGCGGGCAGCAGCGGGGCGGCTCCTCCAACTCCTCCTCCTCCATGCTGATGCTCGGCGGCCAGTGTAGCAGCACCACCAAGATGTACGTGGGCAACGTGACGCCCGACTGCACCAACGTGGAGCTGCGCGCCAAGTTCGAGGAGTTCGGGCCCGTGGCCGAGTGCGACATCGTCAAGGACTACGCCTTCGTGCACATGGAGAGGGAGGACGACGCCCGCGCCGCCATCCGCGCCCTCGACGGCTCCGAGTTCAAGGGCCGCCGCATCTTGGTGCAGCTCAGCCGCAGCAAACTCCGCGTGGCGCCCGGCATGGGCGGCTCGGCCAACTGCTTCCGCTGCGGGGAGCGCGGACACTGGTCCAAGGATTGCCCCACAGACAGCAGCCGCGCCGCCTGGGCCCTCGGAGGGGTCCCCACGGGGGTGCCCACCGGGGTCCCCACGGGGGTGCCCAACCCGGCCGCGGCTGCCGCTGCGGCCGCGGCCGCCGCCGCCGGCCTGAGTGGCCTCGGCGGCCTCGGCGGCCTTGGCGCGATGCCTGGGGGCCAAGGCGGCCTCGGCGTGGTCGGGGTGGAGCGGTACCGCAACGGGGGTCCCATGGCCGCAGCCGCAGCGGCAGCAGCCGCCGCCGCGGCCGGGGGAGCGGGCGGGGGAGCCGGAGGAGGAGGAGGCCTCTACGGGGGCGCCTACCAGGCCCAGGCCGCCTCGTTCGCCACGGCCCCGCACCCCGCCACGCTCGGCGCCGCGTACGACGCCTACGGGGGGTACGGGGGCGCCGGGGACCAACAGCAGCAGCAACAGCAGCAGCAGCAGCGGGACCGCTTCGGCTTCGTGGATCTGTACGAGCGATTCCGGGCGAGGCCCTACGCGGCGGGGCCCGCGGCCCCCGTGTTCCCCGCGCCGGGCGGGCCCGCCGAGTTGGAGTTCGCGAGGCGCGGGGCCGCGCCGCCTCCAACCGCCTCCACCACCTACGGGTACGGGAGCAGTGGGCCCGGCAGTGGGCCCGGCAGTGGGCCCGGCAGTGGGCCCGGCAGTGGGCCCGGCAGTGGGCCCGGCAGTGGGCCCGGCAGTGGGCCCGGCAGTGGGCCCGGCAGTGGGACCACATTGATGTCACACTGGGCCCACACTGGGGCCACAGTGGGCCCGGCAGTGGGGCCACTGGGCCCGGCAGCTGCGATGTTGTGGGAGGGAGATGCAAGGGTAGGCGACAGCGTGCTTTGGGGAGACATATGAAGGCAGACGACAGGATAAAGACGTGGCCTGGATGGAGACCTCGATGTAAACATTACCCTGGCAGTAAGAAACATGAGGGTTGGAGACCTGGTTAAGCCACCCAGGTTAAGTTCGGAGGTGAAGGCCTAGCTAGGTATTTGTAGACTTCGTGGGTGGTTTGGATGGTAGGAGGCCCGAGACACCAAGGGATCAACACGGGAATTGTAGGGCACCCACGAGAGGCCTGTAGCTGGGTTTGTTTTACCCGTTATCCACGGTGTGACTAGATCAGTGTTGGGTGTTTATACAACCTACACACTTGCAGGGTATGGGGCCCTGGAGAGCAGGGGCAACATCACCCACCCCTCGTCCTCGTCACCCACCCCTCGTCCTCATCACCCACCCCTCGTCCTCATCACCCACCCCTCGTCCTCGTCACCCACCCCTCGTCCTCGTCACCCACCCCTCGTCCTCGTCACCCACCCCTCGTCCTCATCACTCGTCCTCGTCACCCACCCCTCGTCCTCATCACCCACCCCTCGTCCTCATCACCCACCCCTCGTCCTCATCACCCACCCCTCGTCCTCATCACTCGTCCTCGTCACCCACCCCTCGTCCTCATCACCCACCCCTCGTCCTCATCACTCGTCCTCGTCACCCACCCCTCGTCCTCATCACCCACCCCTCGTCCTCGTCACCCACCCCTCGTCCTCGTCCTCCACCCCTCGTCCTCATCACCCACCCCTCGTCCTCATCACTCGTCCTCGTCACCCACCCCTCGTCCTCGTCACCCACCCCTCGTCCTCATCACCCACCCCTCGTCCTCATCACCCACCCCTCGTCCTCGTCACCCCTCCCTCGTCCTCATCACTCGTCCTCGTCACCCACCCCTCGTCCTCGTCACCCACCCCTCGTTCTCGTCACCCACCCCTCGTCCTCATCACCCACCCCTCGTCCTCGTCACCCACCCCTCGTCCTCATCACCCACCCCTCGTCCTCATCACTCGTCCTCGTCACCCACCCCTCGTCCTCATCACCCACCCCTCGTCCTCATCACCCACCCCTCGTCCTCATCACCCACCCCTCGTCCTCATCACCCACCCCTCGTCCTCATCACCCCTCCCTCGTCCTCCACCCCTCGTCCTCATCACCCACCCCTCGTCCTCATCACTCGTCCTCGTCACCCACCCCTCGTCCTCGTCACCCACCCCTCGTCCTCATCACCCACCCCTCGTCCTCATCACCCACCCCTCGTCCTCGTCACCCACCCCTCGTCCTCATCACCCACCCCCTCGTCCTCATCACCCCTCCCTCGTCCTCATCACTCGTCCTCGTCACCCACCCCTCGTCCTCGTCACCCACCCCTCGTTCTCGTCACCCACCCCTCGTCCTCATCACCCACCCCTCGTCCTCGTCACCCACCCCTCGTCCTCATCACCCACCCCTCGTCCTCATCACCCCTCCCTCGTCCTCATCACTCGTCCTCGTCACCCACCCCTCGTCCTCGTCACCCACCCCTCGTTCTCGTCACCCACCCCTCGTCCTCATCACCCACCCCTCGTCCTCGTCACCCACCCCTCGTCCTCATCACCCACCCCTCGTCCTCATCACCCACCCCTCGTCCTCATCACTCGTCCTCGTCACCCACCCCTCGTCCTCGTCACCCACCCCTCGTCCTCGTCACCCACCCCTCGTCCTCGTCACCCACCCCTCGTCCTCATCACCCACCCCTCGTCCTCATCACCCCTCCCTCGTGCTCATCACTCGTCCTCGTCACCCACCCCTCGTCCTCATCACTCGTCCTCGTCACCCACCCCTCGTCCTCATCACCCACCCCCTCGTCCTCATCACCCACCCCTCGTCCTCGTCACCCACCCCTCGTCCTCGTCACCCACCCCTCGTCCTCGTCACCCACCCCTCGTCCTCGTCACCCACCCCTCGTCCTCGTCACCCACCCCTCGTCCTCATCACCCACCCCTCGTCCTCATCACCCCTCCCTCGTCCTCATCACTCGTCCTCGTCACCCACCCCTCGTCCTCGTCACCCACCCCTCGTCCTCGTCACCCACCCCTCGTCCTCATCACCCACCCCTCGTCCTCATCACCCACCCCTCGTCCTCATCACCCACCCCTCGTCCTCATCACTCGTCCTCGTCACCCACCCCTCGTCCTCGTCACCCACCCCTCGTCCTCATCACCCACCCCTCGTCCTCATCACTCGTCCTCGTCACCCACCCCTCGTCCTCGTCACCCACCCCTCGTCCTCATCACCCCTCCCTCGTCCTCATCACTCGTCCTCGTCACCCACCCCTCGTCCTCATCACCCACCCCTCGTCCTCATCACCCCTCCCTCGTCCTCATCACTCGTCCTCGTCACCCACCCCTCGTCCTCGTCACCCACCCCTCGTCCTCGTCACCCACCCCTCGTCCTCATCACCCACCCCTCGTCCTCATCACCCACCCCTCGTCCTCATCACCCACCCCTCGTCCTCATCACTCGTCCTCGTCACCCACCCCTCGTCCTCGTCACCCACCCCTCGTCCTCATCACCCACCCCTCGTCCTCGTCACCCCTGCATCACTCTTCAGTCACCAACACCACCATGGCGCCACATTGTAATGGCCAACTCTTGCGTGATGGGGCTTGGGCTGATGACTGGCGCTGTGTAGCCAGGTGGCGAGTGTTGTGACCGTGGTTTGGTGGAGGTGGTGTGACTGGATGGAGTTATAACCTCGTGGCCGTGACTGGTTGGTGTGTGTTGTGGGTTGACGGAGATTACTGGCAACTGCACGATTTGTACTTCCCATTGTGCCAACTTGCTGCGTCTTAGCCGCCCATTTGCTCCGTTCGTTGTGTTGATGCTCTGCCCGCCGTTGTTGGAGGTTGACTGCCCAGGAGCGTCCTTAACGAACCTCCTCCTCCACAGAGGCCCATTTAACGCCGCTGGTACCGGCCGTCGGAAAGTCCGCTCGGCTCCACGGCCTTCTCAATCATTCCGACATGGTGTGGCTTGCGGGTGGTGGCCCAGTGGTGTGTCTAGATTGGGCGGTGCGGTTCATTGCGCGCACCAGCTGTCCGTATTGAGTTACACGTCAGGGCTTCCACAGAAGCGGGCTCAGCGTTTCACATCCGCTGCTGTAAAAGGCCCTCCTCCTCCCCTCCCGTGTCACGGGACCCCATTCACTCGAGACGACGCGAGCCATCGCCTGCCTCGCAGGGACCACGGTCCCATTCCCACAGCGGACATCCAATCGGAATTTGAATCACCAAGGCAGAGTACGGCACAGATGGCATGACGTGCGCCTTCCACCCCCATCGCGACACGGGACCAGGACAATTTATGGGTGTGGGGGTTTGGCAGCGCACGGCAGTGTAGGGTCCGACAAGACTAACTCTGATGTTAAAGACCCCGTAGCAGTGTTCGCAAGAGCGGAACCACGTGTCGAGCTGTCACTGCCCAAAGCCGAACCCCCTCGAGCTGTCGTCAGGCCCCATGTGGACGAGACGTAGAAGACCACAACCCTGTGCCGTGTGGAGAGCGGTTCCTCATTGCGTCTCACATCCGTGTGCCCCATCTATTGCCGATTCAGATGCATCGCTCTGCGCTTGGCTTGTACCCAGTTATTAGGCATGTAACAATACACCCCCACTGTAATTTGATCTATTTGCACGATCCAACCATCGATTCTTTATTTTGGATCTTTTATCTATTTGCAGTCTCGTACACATCTCTTCTCCATAAGCCTCAGTTTAACAAAACCGTTTGCATAGTTTGCATAATCGTCAGTTCTCGATTTTCACACGTAATTCGATGCATGTATTGGAAGCGTAGGAAATGATGTTAATTGACGAATCGATGCTTTGTTACACGCCTCACATGTGCGACTTCGCGGAGGCCCCTCGGACTCGTGACTCTTGAGAACCCGTCTCATCCCCGGTGGCAGCCCACAATGCTAACCAGGATCTCGGTGGAGCGTGCCCTACAGCAGCTCTGCTTTGGCGGCGATCCACTGTCGACGGTGCTGTTGGGTGGCTGTCCCTGGCGGGGCGTTGTTGCGGGGGGTGTCCCTTGATGGTGCATAGCTGCCCGCTTTCGTGACCCCGGGGCCATCGGAGCAGCGAGCGCCACGGCTCGGCAGAGCCGAGTCCCCTTTAGCAACACGGAGTGAGGGGGGGATTGCGCAACAGCGCGTGACGTTTGCATAAATATTCTCTGGACGGGCCGAGAGGCCACTCGCAGGCTCGTCGTGTAACTGCGCCTCCTGCCCATTGTCCACTCCCCCACTCGACAGAGAGCCCCCTCTGCTGCACGGCCCACGTGTGTGTGAGCACATGGCTTCACGTGTGTGAGCACATGGCTTCACGCGTGTGTGAGCACATGGCTTCACGCGTGTGTGAGCACATGGCTTCACGCGTGTGTGAGCACATGGCTTCACGTGTGTGAGCACATGGCTTCACGCGTGTGTGAGCACATGGCTTCACGCGTGTGTGAGCACATGGCTTCACGCGTGTGTGAGCACATGGCTTCACGCGTAGGGCCGTAACCCGCTATACAAAGAACACGGGGGGGGCTATTGTCTCAGAAGTCAAGTTGCGGCGGACATAGTCTGCCATCCCAACCGGTTTAATCTGTAGGCTGCCGGTTTTAAACCCGTCGCCCGAATTGCGCCAGAGGTATTTGGATAATGTGGTTTTAGCTTATAAAATTGGTCCTCGGTGAAGGGGTTTAGAAATGGGCAGCTGGTCCCTTAAATCGATAGGGTCAGCGTCAATTGTCCTGTCCGCCCAGCAGAGGAGTCTACTGCATGACCTACTTGTGTGTGATCGTAGTTTCCTTTTCGGTGCCCTCACTGCATGAAACACAGTGACTCCTGTTAGCTCACAGGATGACAGCCCATGGGCAGCTGTGACGATCTCACAACAACCTGGGCATCGTCTATAGCAGCAGTGTAGAAGGGCCACACACCCCGCTGATGAGCCACGATAAAGTTAAAGCCAGCATACGGTAGACTTTTTTTTGCATCGTCACAAGACAGATGGGGGTTCTAGTCAGCTGGCGTACTGAGAGACGTCGCCTGGCGTCATGGGCACCTAACGACCCGTGTGGCCAGCTCTGGTGGTGGGCGATATAAATAGCACCGCGCTACTGTACGCGCCGACTTAGTCGCTCAGTGTTTCTCGAGTGGTGGCTCCGTTTGGCTGATGCGGCACGGAGCCAGAGCCCGTGTGAGTGAGGCCAGGTATGCGGCCGAAAGCCATGGTGCTCGAGGTGTTTTTAAAATATATATTCTTTGTCTTCCCCCCTCCTCCCTTGAGTCCAGTTCTGCTATTGGAATCCTGCCACGGGGTGAATTGTCTCCGGAGCTCTCGAACAACAGAGAATCACCCCATGTTAGAGAGCAGCCCTTGGAAGGAGGGGTCACAGAACTACATTTGAGATCCCTCCACGTGACCTCTTTATCCACACACCAGGGGGTGTATATCCTGCTGGTCCCAGAGCAGTCAAGCTCGGATGAGACAACTCGATATACTTGTTGAACCTAAATTTCGATTTAAAGCTTTCGTGACTGCAGGGATTCATCTTCTTGGTTCTTTCGATAAAGTCACTTAGAATGGAAATAATAAAACATAATAAATGTATTTAATTATGCGTTATTATTTTATTATTTCCATTCTACGTGACTTTACCGAAAGAACCAAGAAGTTGTTGAACCTAGTTTCATCGCAGTGGTTCCAATTTGGGTTTGAACCTAGGATCTCCGTAGAACCATCTAATTTCTCTGAAACCCAAAGGCACCCAGGCATCTCGATGGTCGTAGTGTTGAAGGTTGATCTTTAATGAATGCCAGTTTGCGGTGTTGTGCTGTACCACGAGTAATGATTGATGTGGGAGTGTGCACTGCTGTGTAACTGGCTTGTGGGCGACTGGTGACAGGCCTCCGTGTGACAGGTGTCATCGGGAGTGGTAAGGGTCTTCCTGTATTGTCCCTAATTCTTGTTTCCACGTGTGCACTTGTGTGGGCTTGTGTGTATGTACATCGATCGTGTGTGACGTTGTGTGTGTGAATCCGTGTGTGTGTCTATACACATATACGGGCAGTGGTTTTCTTTGAATCCTACACTGAACTTTGATCTCTCGCCATGGCTAACTCACATCGGTGGCAAGTGGCATTAGAACTTGTCCTGGACCTTCTCTAGGTCCACTTAACTTGAAGGCACAATATAACCACAATCATCACCACAAATATAACATGCACATTTTAACCCAATCTAAAACGACATAACAGCATCCGCAATATAACCACCACATAACCGCAACTTAAACCACATTACCATAACCACAATAACTACTACAATATAACCACAGCAGCCACATTATGACCACAATGCATAACCACATGACCACTTTTTAACTACAAAACTGAAACCACAACCATTATAACCACAACCACAGTATAGGCACAACCACAACAGCAAAAATATAACCACATCCCAAAGCATTGCAACCGTAACCACGAACATGGCGTGTGCGATGGAAGCTGGAACAATAACGAGGGCACTCCGAATTCTAGACCATTCCAACTTTGCTTAAGCGTAAGGGTGGGGGGGGGAAGCATTGAATAATCATGGTTTGCCTGTTTCAGCACATTCATTTAAAAAATAAAACAATGTTAACATATTTAATGTATAATCACGCACCTCTTGCACATTTTCACAGGAATATTCTCGACATCAGAATGTGCTGGCTTTATGAATGTTTTCCTCCCACTTACCGTTTGGGGGATCCAGAGTGTGACAGACGGATGTATGCAAATTATATAAATACGATCTTGATTTGAAGCTTTCGTGACTGCAGGAATCCATACTCTTTGGTTCTTTCGGTAAAGTCACGTAGTTAGAAAATTATAAAATTATTTTATAACTACGTGACTTTACCGAAAGAACCAAAGAGTATATATATAAATATAGATGTGGATCTTTGTTTTATTTTGTAAACCTAATGGATGCATCGGCATAGGAGTGTTGTGTATAAAATACCTAACTCAAACATCATCCTGTATGGCATTACTTGAATGTCTGAGGTGCTCCCTCCTAGCATTTGCCCCCAACAGTCTCTCTGAGGCTACAAGGGAATCTTTGGGTGTGTGTGTGTATTTGTGCGTGTGTGTTGCAGGTACAACGGATATGACTTTTACCGCCGGTAGAGCACGGGGCGAACAGCGACCGTCGCTGCCTCAACGCCGGGGCTTCCTCCTCACACCTTGGGCTTTTAACTCCATGGTTTTGCTCGTGTTTATCGGAATGTGACTTCAGTCGGTTTAACCCTCTCCATCGTCGGCATATCCGTGTAAGGTTTCGCGTTCCTCGTTAGTGCCGTTTGTTGACAGTGAGCGTTTGTGAGTTACCGTTAGGAGCCAACCCTCGCCCGCGTTTGCTGGGGGAGAATCGGGGTGGCGGAGGAGGAGGCGGGTGAGGTGTCGCGGGGCGGAGCAGTGGAACCATCCGTTGGCTTCCCGTCGTGAGCGCGGTCCAGGCTTGGCTCCGATGATTAGATTTTCTAAAGCGCGTTGCGTTCCTGGTTTTCTGTTCTAGCTTGTAGATAACTAGAGTACCTGCTTGAGCGGCGGCTCGGGTCTGAGTTCCGGCGTCCGCGCGAGGGGGCGACGCGTGGGCGACGCGTGGGCGACGCGTGGGCTAGCGCGAGCTCCGGCCAGCGTCGGCGTGGCCGGAGCTCTGCGTGGAATCGGGAACTCTCACTTTTTACAATAAAAGCATTCAAATATGAGCACGGCTGCGTGCCTCACTCGGAAGCAACGCGGCTCGGATCTCGAAAGGTTTTCTCAAAGTAACGCCGGCTGTGGAGAGATGCAGGCGGTCGTGCGCGAAGACAAAAGGAGCCAGTTTGGGATTAAGTGCAAGCAGATGGCGATTGCTATTGATAGGTTATATAATGAAGAACCTAGGGTGGTAAAGAAGTGCTTTCCCATGTAGAGAAAGTACAACATTGTATTGTCTGCTCAGAGATAAGGAGTAAAATGGGGGTTATTCGCTAAGATGGACAACTGTTAGGGATAGGAGCTGGAGAGGCGCCAAGACCTTGTTTCCATGACCACTCACAGCGGGACTAGCAATGGCCCGGTTCCAAACCATGTGCCTAGGCTCTGACCTCATGCCCCACGTGCATCCCTTCCCTCTCCATCCACCTACTCCATATACCTGTTGCGATCCTTAAGAAGTCTGCAGACGGCTCACCCTGGATACGGCTGTCACGGCGTCTCTCGATCCAATCTGGCCAGGACGGAACGTCGCACTGCCAGCCGAGATTCACCAGCGGGGGAAGCGCTTGTGCGGCCCATAGCTTTGTACTGACCTTGCGGTTGGGGGTTGCGCTGGGACGATGAACAAAGGAGGATCGAGGCCTTTGAGATAAAAGGGCTCCGCCACACACCGAGGATCCCCTGGACAGCAATAAATCGACCCTCGGTGAAATGGGCTTCCAAGAGTAGGTGCCTCGATTCGATGGAGAGAGATAATCTGGGATGCGTCCTGCGGAAGCCCGGAGACTGCGTGGAGAAGGTAACTCGAGGCTTGGTCCCAGGGGCTGGCCCAGAAGAACTGGGATTAGTGCTGGTTCTTGGACAGGACTTCCGTAGATGAATCCCTGTGGCGTTGAGTAGTCCATCTCGCGGCTACGCATCGAGGAAGACTCGAAACAAACAGATTGGCTGCAAAAACCTTCGTGTTGTCATGAAGTAAAGTTTTGTCGAGGGTAAAGCACCCCACGCCATCAAGGTAAGAGGTGGATAAATGAGATGGTAGGTAGGCATGAGAGTTGAGTGAATTCACAGCCAGCAAATGTGAATAAAAACATTGTTATTAAAAATAAATCTAGGAAACGAACATGTAGTAACCCGAACGGTGAATTATAAACCAGATTGACTTGGATATAAAAAAATAATGCAAGAACATTTGGATTAAAATTTATATAAAAATTGCAATGAGTCGTGTGTTGTGACGTCACGCGCGGGACACCTATCAGGCCGGGGGGGGGGGTCCCTTCACAACGCAAGGTTGTGATTGGTTCCCGCTTCCTTCGCCAGCGGCCATCTTACGTAGGGAAGTGCGCGTGATAGGAGGGACATTGTCACGTGGGTGCTACACCGGCTTTGTGGGGGCCTCCGCTCCCCACCTAACATGGTGGAAGCTGCTTCACGCTGGGACGCGCGGTGCCGAGTCGCCGCGTCGCTATGGGAGCGGCGCGGTTGCTGCTGCTGCTGCTCGCGATGATCTTCACGCGACGCGGGCAGCAGGAGGCCCCGCGCGCAGGGGGAGCCGCCGCCGGCTGCCCCCGCGGCGCCTTCAGGCTGCCCGGCATGGCGCGCTGCGAGCCGCTGCTGGGCTGCACGGAGATACGGGGCGCGGTGCGGCCCCGTGGGCTCCTGGGGCAGGGCGCCGTGAAGCAGGTGCCCCAACCCCGCCGCGACCTCTGTGCCTATCCCTCACCATGACACTGCGTCTCTATCCTCTACCATATACCCAGACCGGGCTCTAACCCCACCACAAAGCTTAGCGCCATCCCTAATCCTACCTGAATACTCATACCCCTCCCTCTCGCGCCATCCCTACTCGTGGTATTAACCCTGCAGCTTGCTACAACCTGGCCCTGTACCAATGCTGGCCGTCCCCATTCGCCAGTCACCGCGCTCCGAGCCCCAACCCGCCAGTGCAGAAGGCGGCGTCGGTGCAAAGCTGTCGCCGGACAGAGATGAAGAGAGTTGGGTTGGTGGTTGCCTCGTCCATATCCCCGTGCCCGCAAAGCTACGCTGTGGGCAGCAGAGGGCAGTGCCGACACATTCATTGCTTCACTTTGCTGTGCTACCAACGTGGTGACGTGTGGCTCAGCACTCCCACGCACAGCTTGAGGGGCCCTCATCTCACAGTGGATTGACACAATGCCAGTGTATGTTAGTAATACTATAGTTCACGTGACACTATCGTTGATACTATAGATTACCTATTCGTGGTGGTCTCTCGCACGCGTGGGTTTTCTCCAGGTGCTCCAGTTTTATCCCACGTGAATAATTAACACAACTCATCATTAATTGGCTGAACACATCTTAAAATAAAAAGCAAATGTAGGACCCTGCTGAAAAAGAGTCGTATGACTCCGTGTGGATTTCCTGGATAAAAATAATATAGTTAACATAATGCAGTAGTTAAGTATTGCCTTGCAAAGGGTCTCTATTTGGTGTCTGAACATCTTAACACCTGTTTTATTGCCAGAGAGGGTAAAACCTATTCTTATTTTTCATAGTTAATTATTGCATTGGAAGAAACATGTGTTGAGACAGAAAATAACTCATCCGGCAGGTTTCCCACCTTGCCGTCTCCCACCGGCATCTGCCAGCCTCGGGCTGGTTTCGCTTGCATTGGGAGTGTTCAGGACGCGTGCCCGGTGAGTTGCGTCCGTAATGGTGCCGCCTGGTACGGCCGTGTTCACCGCTTCAGGTTCACCTGGCGGAGTGGCGTGGCCTCACCGTGGCGCTGGCTCGACTCCGGGACCCACGCTACCGCGCCGACATGCGGCACGGAGTGGCCATGCTGCGCGGGCTGCAGGGCCCTCACGTGGTGCAGCTGGTGGGGGTGTGCGAGGAGGACGACGCCTTTGTGGCGGAACACCACGCGCTGGGGGCGCTCCACACGGCCGAGCGCGTGCTCCAGGGCCACGGCTGGAGGACGCGCATGGAGGTTGTAGATTCTCGCACGCCGAGCGTCATCCACGGTTGACTCGTAATGACTTGACAAAGCATAAAGCGTATCTCCTCCGATGTGTTTTTGGGTTGTACCAGACGTTGCTCGGCACGATGTCCGGTGTTCCGCGCCATGTGAAGGGAGCATCCTGAATGAGTTCAGAGCACTCTGCAGTGCATTGTCAATTCTTTATACACAATAACAATATGGTAAAAGACAAAAAGTAATAAAATCTTGAATAAAATCACAATCCGTGAAATCGCCGAGTGTAAATCGGCCTGAATCCACGAATGTCATTGCAGGTGGCGATGAGCTACGTGGAGGTGTTGGCATATCTGCACGAGAGCCCACTGGGCACGCGCGTTATGTGCGACTCCAACGACCTGGCCAAGACATTGTCGCAGTTCCTGCTCACGTCGGAGCTGCGCGCCGTAGCCAGCGACCTGGACGCGTTGCCGCGGGTCGACCGCGGCGCCGGCCGGCTCGCCACGTGCGGCCACCGTCAGCTCGGCGGGGACTTCGTGGCGCCTGAGCAGCGGTGGCCCTACGACGATCGGCCCTTCGACGAGAGCGCCATGCCGGGCTACGACGAAAAGAGCGACGTGTGGAAGGTGCCCGACGTCACGGATTTCCTGCTGGGTGCTGCGCGGGGAAGCGACGTCGCTCGCTTCCACCTCTTCGGAGTGCACGGCCGCTGCAAGGAGCGCGAGCCGGCGCTCAGGCCCAGCGCCGGGGAGCTTGGCCGCACGTACAGGGCCCTGCTGGCAGAGCTGGAGCACGAGGAACTGTGAGATCCACGCGGTCACACGGCCAAACAAAACTGTTTGCGTTTGTGAGGCGTCTTATAAGTGCAACTGCATATCAGCAAACTATTAGGATGTGTGTTACAAAGAAGGAGGTGTGTATGTAATGTATGGTGGGGTGGAGCGGTGATGCAGTGGTTAGCGCACCACGCTGTGAACCTTGCGACCAGTTTGTTTCTCAGCCGTGGCTAACATCAGTGGTGAGTGTTGTCTGAACCGGTCCTGGGCCCCAACTCTTTGCCAACCTCCACTGACAAGCGTGAAGTATGGCTAAACACCATCCAAGATTGACACATGGGGAGGTATTAATTCAGAGTGGAGTTGTAAATTGTTTATTACGTATATATTTACACACTATTTTAAGTGAAGAGTCAGGCAACAAAGCAGAAGAGGTGTGGTCTTGAACTGAGGTTGTGAGTCTGCAGCACAGATGGCTTTGAGCTCCACGATCTCGATGATTGTTCAACTCTCAAACCCAAGTGGTGAGTCCTGCAATTACCCAAGTGGTGAGTCCTGCAATTACCCAAGCTTCTACAGAGCTGAGACTGTGCAAGCTGAAGAAAGGTTCATCACTCCCGTTATCAACTTGGATTCGTATATGGCACCGACGGGGCCCTGCTGGCTCTCCACACTGTACCCTACACCCACGTGCCCCCTGAATGTGTCCGGCCATGTCGAACCTCGGGAACTAAGCAGGCTTGAGTCTGGATAGAATTGCCTGACATTACATCCCTAGCTTTTATGTGATAAATGCCACATTCAATAAATGAGAAATAACAATTGCAAAGTTTTGCACAGGAGTTACATTTGTGTGTGAAGGCTTGAAGTAAAGGGATTTATTTGAGTGCAAAGTCTGTAACGTTTCCTGGACTCTCATCATGGGGCTACTGTGACATTGATCCCGTTTTGTTTGCTTTTTTAAGAGTGATACACGCGACCTTTGGTCCAACTTCCTCCTTCCCTCTAATTCAGACAAATAATGTCACCACTGCAGTTCTCATCGCAGTAGGCATGCCCAGGGGACATTGGGCTCAATAACACGGGTGATACCCATTATGGGCAAAACCAGTATTTGTACAGGTGGAGAGGTTAATTTTCAGTCTACTGAGGCTAAATACAATAGTGTTTGATAGCATTAGTCTTTATCTGAATCTAATTGATTGTACTGTATATGAATGGTAGAGAAACATTTTTCTAAGCCTGGCTTACTCACCTGACTGGTTTCCCTTTACGGCTTTCTTCTCAGTGATCTTTGCGAACCATTTGTGTGTGGGCATAGAGGCTGATGGGACAGTAGTTCAAGTCGGTTCTATCACCATTTTTTAAAATAGATTTAAGATCGAGACAGCATTCCACGATTGAGGTTTACTTGCTGTACAAACATTTTATAGTCGGTCTGTACATTTGGTTCCAACTGGTTCAACTTCTCTGTGGCCCTGATCTTGCTGCGATTACAGCGGTTGACGGATCATTCAAATATTAAAGTTCAACAGTATTCCTGCATTGCGTTTTGCCCACTGTGCGTTCTTTATTTTACAAAGCCCTTCCACCCACGCGCCAGCCACTGGCACGCACACACACATAGTGTTGCGACTCCCACGTGTTCACGCGGCAACAGGACTCCGCCCACGAGGATATTGTACAGCACGCCTTGCTCTCACACTCCGTGAATTCACAGCTGACATCGTTTATGGTATTGATATGCTGAACCTTGTATTTCGGCGTGCTGAGGACCTTCCAGCAGTGGGATGAGCAAATGTTGCGTTCAACAAACAAGGAAAGCAACACTTCCCTGCTGCGTTCCTTGCCCTGATCCACTTTTTAATTCGTTCCCATCGTCTCTTTTGTCTGCGTTCTTACGACCTAACTCAATGAAACATCAACTCTTAATCCATGAGTCGGTGTCCCTGAGTAAGATGGCCGGTCGTGTGGCACGTGCGCGTGACGTCACGGCCCCGCCGGGCTGTACCAACTGCGCGGCCACGGCGGGGGGCGCCTGGGCAGCAGAGTGGGGGGGGTGGAGTGGGGGGGGCAGCAGAGTGGGTGGGGTGGAGTGTGGGGGGGGGGCGTCTCGTGGTCGCGGTGGAGCCCGGGAAGGAGAGCGGCGTGGTGGTGTTGGTGGGTGTTGGTGGTGGTGTTGGTGGGGGGGTGGAGGAGACCGCGACTCGAGCCGCGGACGAGGGCGAGGAGGAGGAGGCAGCAGCAGCAGCTGCGGCGCATGGCGGCGGTGGTGCGGGGTTTCGGCGGGCGGGCGGCAGCGTGAGCGAGAAGGAGCGAACAGCAGCAGCAGCAGCGGCCGGCGGCGGCGGCGATGGGCAACCGCGCGTCGTGCTGCGTGGCGGCGCCCGGCAGCCCGGGCCCGTCCCGCAACCACGCGGAGCCGCACCGCGCGGCGCGCGCAGACGACGAGCGCGACGGGGGCGCCGCCGTCCACCTCCAGCACATCAGCGACAGGGAGGCGCTCGACGGTACGGGGGCACGCGGGGGGGGGGGGCACGCGGGGGGGGGGGGGGCACGCGGGGGGGGGGGGGCACGCGGGGGGGGGGCACGCGGGGGGGGGGGCACGCGGGGGGGGGCACGCGGGGGGGGGGCACGCGGGGGGGGGGGCACGCGGGGGGGGGGGGCACGCGGGGGGGGGGGCACGCGGGGGGCATGGCGAGATCCACGGCTCGGGGTGAAGGCGGTGGGCACGAGGCCACAGCGGACGCGGTGCATGGGTTTCAGGGCAAGGGTTGGGGGGGGGGGCAACGGTGCACAGAGTGTGGGGGTGCACGCGGAGTGTGGACGTGGTGCGCGGCTTAGACGGAGGGGCATGGGAGGGGGACGTGCCCTGGGATGGGGAGTTTGTTCTCGGGGCACGAGGCCCAAAGAGAGGGCACGGGGCGGTGTGGACGTGAGATCGCGGCAATTTTACTCTTGGGGCGGCCCGAGGCGGCTGGGGGCATTGGGCTCGGGGCGCGTCCGTGGGAGCGCAGCACCGTGCAGGGGGCATGGCCACGGGCGGCCAGGCTCTTGGGGATGGGGACACGGCGCGGGTAAGGGGGCACGGGTGATGGGGGCACGGGTATTGGGGGCACGGGTAAGGGGGCACGGTTAATGGGGCGCGAGGTATACGCGGGCGAGAGCCCATTGAGACGCGGGCCTCTGCCTTGCGAGGGAGACCCGGGCAGGAAGCGGGGAGTCGAGGCCCCTTCCCCGGGCACTGGGCAGGGTCCCGAGGGGTCGGGGTCCAAGGGGGCGTCCAGAGGCCGCGCCCCGCCCCCTCGGGAGTCGAACGCCGCCGACGCCGCTTGGGGCGCGGGCTGCCACTGAGGTCCCGAGTCTTTGGGTCTCGGTGTTCAGTGTCTCAGTGTACCCGAGTATACCCGTGTCCTAGTGTCTCAGTGTCCCAGTGTCTCAATGTTCCTGTGTCTCAGTGTCTCCCTGTCCCAGTGTCCCAGTGTCTCAGTGTCTCCCTGTCCCAGTGTCTCAGTGTCCCAGTGTCTCCGTGTCCCAGTGTCGCAGTGTCCCTGTGTCCCAGTGTCCCAGTGTCTCAGTGTCTCAGTATCCCAGTGTCTCAGTGTCCCAGTGTCTCAGTGTCCCAGTGTCTCCGTGTCTCCGTGTCTCCGTGTCTCCGTGTCTCAGTGTCCCAGTGTCGCAGTGTCCCTGTGTCTCAGTGTCTCAGTATCCCAGTGTCTCAGTGTCCCAGTGTCTCAGTGTCCCAGTGTCCCAGTGTCTCCGTGTCTCCGTGTCTCAGTGTCCCAGTGTGTCAGTGTGTCAGTGTGTCAGTGTCTCAGTGTCCCAGTGTCACAGTGTCTCAGTGTGTCTCAATGTGTCTCAGTGTCTCAGTGTCTCGGTGTGTCTCAATGTCACAGTGTCCCTGTATCCGAGTGTCCCAGTGTCTCAGTGTCCCAGTGTCTCAGTGTCCCAGTGTCACAGTGTGTCCCAGTGTCACAGTGTGTCCCAGTGTCTCAGTGTCCCAGTGTCCCAGTGTCTCAGTGTCCCAGTGTCCCAGTGTCTCAGTATCCCAGTGTCTCAGTGTCCCAGTGTCCCAGTGTCTCAGTGTCCCAGTGTCTCAGTGTGTCTCAATGTGTCTCCGTGTCTCAGTGTCTCAGTGTCTCGGTGTGTCTCAGTGTCACAGTGTCCCTGTATCCGAGTGTCCCAGTGTCTCAGTGTCCCAGTGTCACAGTGTCTCAGTGTCCCAGTGTCACAGTGTGTCCCAGTGTCTCAGTGTCCCAGTGTCCCAGTGTCTCAGTATCCCAGTGTCTCAGTGTCCCAGTGTCCCAGTGTCTCCGTGTCTCCGTGTCTCAGTGTCCCAGTGTCCCTGTGTCCCAGTGTCTCAGTGTCTCAGTGTCCCAGTGTGTCAGTGTCCCAGTGTCTCAGTGTCTCAGTATCCCAGTATCCCAGTGTCTCAGTGTCACAGTGTCTCCGTGTCTCAGTGTCTCAGTGTCCCAGTGTCCCTGTGTCCCAGTGTCTCAGTGTCCCAGTGTCCCAGTGTCTCCGTGTCTCAGTGTCCCAGTGTCCCAGTGTCACAGTGTCTCAGTGTCTCAGTGTGTCTCAATGTGTCTCAGTGTCTCAGCGTTTCGGTGTGTCTCAGTGTCACAGTGTCCCTGTATCCGAGTGTCCCAGTGTCTCAGTGTCCCAGTGTCACAGTGTGTCCCAGTGTCTCAGTGTGTCTCAGTGTCTCGGTGTGTCTCAGTGTCACAGTGTCCCTGTATCCGAGTGTCCCAGTGTCTCAGTGTCCCAGTGTCACAGTGTGTCCCAGTGTCTAAGTGTCCCAGTGTCACAGTGTGTCCCAGTGTCTCAGTGTGTCTCAGTGTCTCGGTGTGTCTCAGTGTCACAGTGTCCCTGTATCCGAGTGTCCCAGTGTCTCAGTGTCCCAGTGTCTCCTTGTCTCAGTGTCTCAGTGTCCCAGTGTCTCCGTGTCTCAGTGTCTCAGTGTCCCAGTGTCTCAGTGTCCCAGTGTCTCCGTGTCTCAGTGTCTCAGTGTCCCAGTGTGTCAGTGTGTCAGTGTCTCAGTGTCCCAGTGTCACAGTGTCTCAGTGTCTCAGTGTGTCTCAATGTGTCTCCGTGTCTCAGTGTCTCAGTGTCTCGGTGTGTCTCAGTGTCACAGTGTCCCTGTATCCGAGTGTCCCAGTGTCTCAGTGTCCCAGTGTCACAGTGTCTCAGTGTCCCAGTGTCACAGTGTGTCCCAGTGTCTCAGTGTCCCAGTGTCCCAGTGTCTCAGTATCCCAGTGTCTCAGTGTCCCAGTGTCCCAGTGTCCCAGTGTCTCCGTGTCTCCGTGTCTCAGTGTCCCAGTGTCCCTGTGTCCCAGTGTCTCAGTGTCTCAGTATCCCAGTATCCCAGTGTCTCAGTGTCACAGTGTCTCCGTGTCTCAGTGTCTCAGTGTCCCAGTGTCCCTGTGTCCCAGTGTCTCAGTGTCCCAGTGTCCCAGTGTCTCCGTGTCTCAGTGTCCCAGTGTCCCAGTGTCACAGTGTCTCAGTGTCTCAGTGTGTCTCAATGTGTCTCAGTGTCTCAGCGTTTCGGTGTGTCTCAGTGTCACAGTGTCCCTGTATCCGAGTGTCCCAGTGTCTCAGTGTCCCAGTGTCACAGTGTGTCCCAGTGTCTCAGTGTGTCTCAGTGTCTCGGTGTGTCTCAGTGTCACAGTGTCCCTGTATCCGAGTGTCCCAGTGTCTCAGTGTCCCAGTGTCACAGTGTGTCCCAGTGTCTCAGTGTCCCAGTGTCACAGTGTGTCCCAGTGTCTCAGTGTGTCTCAGTGTCTCGGTGTGTCTCAGTGTCACAGTGTCCCTGTATCCGAGTGTCCCAGTGTCTCAGTGTCCCAGTGTCTCAGTGTCCCAGTGTCACAGTGTGTCCCAGTGTCACAGTGTGTCCCAGTGTCTCAGTGTCCCAGTGTCACAGTGTGTCCCAGTGTCTCAGTGTCCCAGTGTCACAGTGTCTTAGTGTCTCAGTGTCCCTGAGTAAGTCAGCCCCTGTGTGTCTTGAGTATCTGAATACCCGAGCCCCTGAACATCTGAGTTTCTGTGTCCCTGAGTCTCAAGGTTGCCTGAATATTGAAGTGCTGCCTGTGTCCCTCGGTGTCGTCTGTGTTCGTGTGTGTCCCTGAGTCCTGTGTCCCTGGGTGTCTGTGTCCCTGGGTGTTCGTGTGTGTCCCTGACTGCCTGTGTTTCCACTGCCTTGCAGGCCGTCGGTGCGTGCCGGTTTGTGTGGTTGTGACAATAAATAGTGGTGGCGTTGCGGTGTTTAGTTGGTTGACCTTCCCCCGCACCCCCGTTAGCACGGTTGGCTAGGTACAGTGTGAAAGAAGTTCAACGTACACACACTACATTCAGTGGGCGCTCTCTAACAACACCGGGGCGACCGTGAAGTGAGGATGCGCGTGTGGGCAGAGGTGCTGAGTGGCAGGAGGCGGTGGTTGTGGGTGGTCGTGTGGGAGTGTGTGTGAGTGTGTGTGAGTGTGTGTGTCACCGTGTGTGTGAGTGTGTGTCACCGTGTGTGTCACCTTGTGTGTTAGTGTGTGTCACTGTGTGTGAGTGTGTGTTAGTGTGGTTGTGTGTCACCGTGGATGTCACCTTGTGTATTAGTGTGTGTCACCGTGTGTTAGTGTGTGTGTCACCGTTTGTGAGTGTGTGTCACCGTGTGGGAGTATGTGTTAGTGTGTGTGTCACCTTGTGTGTGAGTGTGTGTCACCTTGTGTGTTAGTGTATGTCACCGTGTGTGAGTGTGTCACCGTGTGTGAGTGTGTCACTGCTTACAGGAAGTGTGTAGCTGCTGCTGCTCCGTCACCTCTGTGCATGCGGCATGGACTCAGGGGAGCGCGTGGCTTTGATGCCGGGGCTAGGGAGGGCGAGGGGGGGGCACTCTCTGCATCTCTTTATTTAACCCCCCCACACACAACTCATAAAGCACACACACAGCACACGAACACAGCACACACATGCAGCATATAAACACATGGCACACACACGGACCACATGTCATACACAGTACACGAACAGCACACACATGCAGCATTCACACACACAGTTCCCGCAGCACACACACAGCATGCACACAGCACACACACAGCTCGCACACAGGTCACACAGCACGCACACAGCACGCACACAGCACGCACACAGGTCACACAGCACGCACACAGCATGCACACACACAGCTCCCGCAGCACACACACAGCACACACACAGCACACACACAGCATGCACACAGCACACACACAGCATGCACACACACAGCACACACGCAGCTCGGACACAGGTCACACAGCACGCACACAGCACGCACACAGCACGCACACAGCACGCACACAGCACGCACACGCACAGCACCACCAGCTGCTCCTCTTCCCCCTCATCCCCCAGCATTTGTCCTCGTGTCTGATTCATGTGGTGTGGTGAGTGTGGGGTAAGTGCTGTGGTGATTGTGGGGTAAGTTCTGTGGGGAGTGCAGTTTGTCTATTGATGAGTGAGTAGTCTTGAGTCGTGAGGGTGTTATCATAGTGGTGAGTTTGGTGTTATGAGTAGTATATGGAGTGGTGAGTGTTGTGTGGTAAATAATATTAATTGGTGAGTGTGGTGTGGTAACTAGTATTGTGAGTGATGAGAGGAGTACATTGAGTGGTAATAAGGAGTAAGAGTGGTGAGTGGTGGGACTGGTGAGTGGGCTATTGCGTGCCGAGTGTTGCGTGGTGTTGGCAGGGTAATGTGCGGTGAGTGTGGCGCGTGTGGGGGTGAATGTGGCACGTCTGTGCGTGGTATTAATATCTCCGGCTGGCTGGGAGACTGGCAGCGCGGTGTTCCCCGAGGACTCGCGCCTCGGCGCGTGTGCCTGTGTGAGCGATGGCGCTGTGGTTAGCGCACTTCGCTACAAACCCAGAGACCCGAGTTCCATTCTCGCTCACGGCCAAACCCGGTGACGATTATCTGAACCGGCCATGGGCCTCCCCTAGGTCGGCTCAGTCTTAAAAGGGTACCTAGTACAGTGTGTAAACGTCGCCACTGGGGAGACGAAGGTGGCCGGGTGTGGTGCTGGCGACCCGCCGCCTCGTGTGCCGTGCCGGCCATCGTAGCGAGAGGGAGACGGGAGGACGTCTCGCGTCGCAACGACTCGCCGCGGCGATTTGATTAACGATTACGATCACGTGTTACTCGCTTCGATTTGTAAATGATCGACTGTCGCGCACGATTTGCGTCGTGACGCGAAGTTGCATCGCCGTCTGTACGGTGCGCAGGGCACGCGCGTACGTCGTGCGCTCGTCCGGGAGCCGGGCGGCAGCAGGTCCTGTCGTTGAAGTCTGATCTTCCTCTATCACAGCGAGGCTGCTGGGGGAAAGTGGAAACTTTATTCCCTCCCCCCGTCCCAAACGACCGAGAAAATCGGCTGGAATGCGCACCCAATCTCTTCTCGGAAGCTATGACCTCGGAAGCTTAGCAGGGTTAAGTCTGGATAGTGCTTTGATGGGTGACCACCTTGCACAGCAGGGTTTGGTAAAGGCTGCGGGTCTACGTGCCGGGCAGCATCTCGTAATGCAGCAAAACCCGTTGTTGTGTTGTAGTTCTATGCTCCCATGTCTGCTGCCACGTCTGTGCTCCCCAGCGGTGTGATCCAGCATGGTGAAGCATGGTCAAATAACCCGCACGACCCGTAAGCCGTGGGGGGGCTGTCACACGTAACACACGCGTGTTACGTGGACGCGTGTCACGCATGTTACGTGTACGAGGAAAACTCCGTGGGCGCCGACGCGTTCGCGGAACTCGTCTCCACAAGAC
Source organism: Lampetra fluviatilis (assembly GCF_964198595.1). Lineage (NCBI taxonomy): Eukaryota > Metazoa > Chordata > Hyperoartia > Petromyzontiformes > Petromyzontidae > Lampetra > Lampetra fluviatilis. Next base: position 667,094 of record NC_136310.1, read on the forward strand.
GTCCTTCCCCCGGCGGGTTTCACGGACAAAGACGGACGGAGAGAGACGGTCGCGGACGCGGAGAGAGACGGCGAGGGACGTGGGGGGGCTGGGGGTCGGGGCCGGCCCCCGCTGGTGGTGTCGTGTTACCGGTGTGGGAGTGGAGTGGCCCGCGAGTGGCTCGCTCCGCTCGCGCCGCCCTTGTTCCCACGGCCGGCGCTGCGGAGCCGCGCGATAGCAGGCGGCACTGCCGTGAAGGGGGACACGCGTGCACCCGGGGACGCGTGCGCACGCGTGTGTAGGGAGCGGTAGTATCGTGGTTCGCGTGCCGCGTTACTACGAACTCACCGATTCACAGCAAACATCCGTGACGAGGATGTGAACCGGTTCTGGGCCGCCACTAGGTCACCTTAGCCTTAAACGAGTATCTGGTGCGGTGTGTAAACATGAGACAAAGGTCGGCCGGCCGTGGTATTTGACACCCGCCCCCTCCTGTACCGTAGCGGCCTTGGTAGATGCTACTCGCTAACAGCACTTTCCCCAAGTGTTAAATGGTACAATGGGGATCCTTTTCTATATGTGCACATGTGGGTGTCTCGTGTATTTTGATGGGCCCGTCTGTGTTCACGCGTTCACGTGCACTCGCTCGCTGCGCCGCACGGATCCCCGGGGGGCACCTGGAACCCCGCGATCAAACTCCGCAGCCAGGGTCCCGCGCGATGCAGCAGGCTCCGTGCACACCGCTCGTAGTACCGCGCGGCGAGGGTGGCGGTGATGAATACAGAACAGGTGAACGTGCCTTGTGTGTGTGTGTGTATGTACACCCCCTGAATCCTTAACCCCGTTATGCATAAAGGAGGTGAAGTGAGGAGAGAGACGCCCGTGGGAGTGAGAGTTGCCGGTGAAGTGCGACCTTTGACCCTATCTTTGCCGCCCCCTCTGCTCAAAGAAAAGCAGCACTCGTGCTGCTGCAGCTGCCATCGGACGAGAGTCGCTCGCCCGCCCGGTCGCTCAGTCTCGTGATCTTCCCCTGTTGCCTGTACGACCGATTCCCGGTTCTGCTACGTCGATGTTTTTATTAATCATACCCGGCTGCTGTCGGCGTCGTGTCATGAGATGAGTTGGATGCTCGTAGCGAGCAGCGTCAAGACTCGTGTCGGAGAACGGCCCTTTCGGAAGGAGACGTCACAGAACTACTTCTGAAGTCTTGACAAACGCCTCTTTATCCACACTGGGGGCCTTCTCTGTGTAGTAACGCTTACGACTCGTTGACACCGGAGTTGGAGGCACACTTGTTTATTTGAATACCAACTTTGTGACATACACAATTGAGGGGGTATCGGCCCCCTCACCCGTCTATCTGAGGACACACCTCTAGGCTAACCTTAGCCTGCCTCTGAGTCCTCCACTAATGGGCTAGGGGAGGCTATCTTGGCCCGACACTGGTCAGTCGGGCCCGGTACCCAGAGTCCAGACCAGCACTGGCTCTGGCTCTGGTACCACGCCACTGGCTCGAGCCTGCGCGGTCCTGATAAGGACGGTGTACCAGGGGGAGTCCAGGGCTCTATCTCAGACGTCTTCCTCCTCCTCTTCTTTAGCTAAACATCACTCCCGAGCCTCCCGATACATTCCCCTTTTATACACCCCCCTCCCTGAGGGGTGGGGCCCCGGGGGATCGTAACGTCCGAAGCGCGGACGTCGTAGAGGGCACCTGCCCGTGCACTGACGTAGCCCCGCCCACTGTGCTTGTTTACCATAGGCTGCCATGCATAACGGGCTCTCTGTAACAGCCCTACATCACTCCCCCCCACATAGCATGCAGCCGTCCCGGCTGCCAACATACAAAAATTTGACAATAAAGGTGCCTTCACCCCCTCACGTGTGCCTCACTATTTTTTGAACCATAACAGGAACCAGAACAAGACACAACAACAAGATGAGAAACAACCCGTCGCACCCCCCCGAATAAATACGAATTCCGTAAAAAAAACAGCTTATATACAACCAGCAGGGAACCCACCCCGCACACACAACAAACGGTGAACCCAACATATGTACATCCGAGGAGCGGGAAACACACCATCCACACAACACCCAATAAACACAACAGCTATGACCACATTTTCCGGCCTCACAACAGTTTGCGCATTTTAGCGCGCGTCCTTGCAGCGGGCCCCTCACACGGGGTAACCCCGCGTGGCGGACCATCAGGTGGCGACTGTCCGTCTTGAGGTGAGCATTCCTCTGACTCCGCGTGACCCTCGGCATCCGCAGGAGGGGTGATCGGGCGTGAGCCCGTCACTCCTGATGCTCCTGAAGGTGGCACAGCCGGCAAGGCATTAGGTGAGAGCGACGGAGACGGACCCAGCAAGTCGGCCGACCCCCCACATGTTTGGCCACGCGCGTGTGAAGTGGGGTTGTGTACCGCAGCGAAGGGTTTTAATCTGGAGGGGTGCACGAACCATCGCCGCTTCCCCCACTTGATGCGCACGCACTGCGGACGTAACACCTCCACCACTTCCACAGGGCCCCGCCACGGCCGCACCAGTTTAGAGGAGGTTGCCAGTGGCACCTGGGGGCAGTGCAACCATGCCTTGTCCCCCGGCTTCCACTGCAGCATGTGCGCTCGACTCAATCTGAGGCGCTCATTTGCCTTCTGACGGAGGTCAGAGTTTTGCATTGCAGCATCCCGTGCCTCGGTCAATTTGTCCAGATTAAATTTAACGTGGTCAGCCAGATTAGTTTTTCCCTGCGGCACAGGGATCCGCAACTGGGCACGAACAGGCGGGTCTGGTTCTCGGCCGTACATGAGGTAAAAGGGAGAAAACCCCGTAGCCGCATGGGGTGCCATCCGGTACGCCGCCAAGACCCCCTGAATTTGTAGGTCCCAATCCGTTTGCGAGTCCGAAACTTGTTGTGATAACATGGACGAGATGGTGCGATGCAAACGTTCGACCATCCCGTCAGTTTGTGGGTGATATGGGGAGGTCCGAATTTTCTTTGTGCCCAGGAGATCGCAGACTTGTCTGAGTAGTTTACCGGAAAAATTTCTGCCCTGGTCGGTCAGCAGCCTCTCCGGAGCACCTTTGTCCAGGACATAACCCTGAACAAAGGCCTCCACGATGGCTGCTGCCGACTGGTTGGCCAGAGGCCAGGCCATAGGCCAGCGTGTAAAATACTCGACACCCGTCAACAAATATCTATTCCCTCTGGGGGTGGCGGGGAATGGTCCCAAAATGTCCAGAGCGACCAGCTCGTTTATCCTGGACACTTTGATCGATTGCAAGGGCGGGTTAGACTCCCGTGCCGGCGGTTTGCGTTGTGCACATTGAGGGCACGATCCCAACAAATCCCCAACATCCCTCGTCATGCCAGGCCAGTAAAAATCAAGTTGCAGCAAGGCGAGAGTCTTTTGGGTCCCCAGGTGTAGGAGGCGCTCATGAGCGGCCCATACCACCCTACCCCGCAACCCAGTAGGGACAACCAGCCGATGTCGACGTGACTTCCCGTCCCAATGCATTAGCAGACCTTGGCACATTTCCCATGCGTCGGAAGCACCTCTTTTTCCCCCCGCCGCACCGCCAACGCGACGTCGCCACCCGAGGAGGGAGACATCCTCCATCTGGAGGCGCCCCCATTCAATGATGGGCAACCCCAACAGGGAATCTTTGCCCTGTTGTTCGATCGAATTAGGAACCATTGCCTCGTCGTCGTTGGCGGCCGCCAAGACAGGTACCGATGTGTCCCCTGGAGGCCTGCAACGTCCAGACCCCAGGAGGCATGCACACTCGGAGGTGGTTGGCAAGCGTGACAGAGCGTCCGCGTTGGTGTGGCGAACGCCCTTACGGTATGTGGTTTGGAAATCGTAATCCTGGAGGACCTCCAACCATCGGGACAATTGTCCCGATGGCTGTTGAACCCTCAGGGCGTACTGCAGTGCCGCATGATCTGTGCGGACGGTGAAATGCCGACCGTACAGATATGGGCGATACTGTTGGACGAAATGGACAATTGCCAACAGTTCCCTACGGGTGACACAATACCGTTGCTCCGCTGGAGACAACACCCGACTGCCGTACGCAACCACACGTTCCACGCCGTCAACCACCTGGGAGAGCACGCCCCCAATACCCGTGTTGCTCGCATCGGTGTCGAGCAAGAACGGTTTTGAAAAATCAGGGTAAATCAGGGGAGGAGCGTTTACCAAAGCGTCCCGAAGGGAGCAAAAAGCAGCTTCCTCCTCCTGACCCCAGCAGAACCGAACCCCTTTAGATGTCAAAGCATGTAGGGGTTTGGCGATAGTCGCAAAATTAGCGACGAAGCGTCTATAATACGACGCAAACCCAATAAAACTCCTAACCTCTCCCACTGAGGTGGGAGTCGGCCAGGAGCTAACACACTGCGTTTTGGCGGGATCGGTAGAAATACCTGAGCGCCCCACGATGTGCCCCAAATAACGCACCGACTCGCGTAACAAATGGCATTTTTGGGGCTTAAATTTCAAATTAGCAGCCCGCATCTTTAGGAAAACTGCCCGCAACCTCTGGAGATGTTCCTCAAAAGTTTTGCCAAAGACAATGACGTCATCCAAATAAATCAGGCACGATTCCCATTGCAATCCAGCCAAAACCAATTCCATCAACCGCTGGAAAGTTGCCGGCGCTGAGTGTAAGCCCATCGGCAACCGGTTGAATTGAAACAGGCCGTGCGGAGTACGGAAAGCAGTTTTAGGCTTTGAATCATCGTCCAGAGGAAGCTGCCAGAATCCCGAAAGTAAGTCCAATGTGGAGAAGAATCGCGCTCCCGCCAAGGCGTCAAGCGATTCGTCCATCCGTGGGAGCGGGTATGCGTCGGCAACCGTAATTTTATTAAGGCGCCGAAAGTCAACGCAAAACCGCAACGAACCGTCCTGCTTCTTAACCAGGACGATCGGCGCTCCCCAAGGGCTGTTGGAGGGAGAAATGATGTCGGCGGCTAGCATGTCATCAACAGCCGATTTGACATGGTCCTTTTCGGCGGGACTCAACCGAAAAGGATTCTGGCGTATTGGCGCGCTGTCACCCGTATCAATATGGTGACGCAGCAGATGAGTGCAGCCCAAATCGTATTTATCCCGACTGAAAACGTCGGAAAATTCCCTCAGTAGTGTCTTAAGACGTTGGCGCTCTAAATTTGACAGGTCCGTCGATCCCGCGCAAAGCGCCTCGAGCCACCCTTCATCGCTGTCCGAATGTGGTCGCGGTGCAGGGACAGCGCCGACATGACTCGCGACGGGTTCCTCACAGGGCACCGGCGTTGCGTGAGCAAGCACGGTCCCCTGTGGGACCACCACCGTCTGCGAGCCCACATTGAGGACCGCGATGAAGGGTTCTCCTTCCCCTCTCACTATGGTCTGGGCCGGGAGTAAATTAGGTCCACTGACCCCGGCCCTAGACGGTCCCAGCAGAACCCCTTGAGCCCCAATGCCCTTAGCGAAGGGCCGCCGAAGTTTCAAAGGAATTAACATTTGCGCCCCCGGAGGAACGCGCACCGTTCTATCTACGAACGCCGGCACCGTCGCGAACGCCGTCCGGCTCGTAGCGGGGGATGGCAGAAACGCCATGCGTCGGCCCGATGGGAGCTCAATGCATCCCTGGTCGATTAATATCCTAATCGGCATTTTGGCCAGGAAATCCGTCCCCAGCAGGCACGGAACCGCCAGCGAGGAGGAAACAAAAATCGGCCCAGATAATTTAATATCCCCGACACAAATCTGGGCTCGAATTTGTCCGATGATGCCAAGTGAACCCCCGTTAGCAGCAAAGAATGGTACATTAACAGGCATCAAAGGACGGCTCTGGGCAGGGAGAATGTTATAAATCAACTCCGAAATAATGGTCGCCGATGCCCCTGTATCGACCAGGATGCGCACCTCGACCCCATCGATGTGACCCACAACGGCCGACGACCCCGATGACGCGGCTACAACCCGATGGGCCAACACGGACCACTGGCTGGGTTCAATGTGAGTACCCAGAGCGGTGCGTGTTGGTGCCATGGTACGCGATATTTGCCCCCCCTTCGCTGCGGTGTTCGAGTGTGTGACGGGCGTGTGCGTGGGCCAAACATGAGGGGTGCCGCGACTCGCCGGATTATGATGGTGGAGCTTGTGACGAGGGCCGGCGTCCCGTTGAGGTGTCGTCCCGCGCTGCCGAGGAGAGCGGCACCCCGAGGCGACGTGGCCCCGGATGCCGCAGTTATAACAGCGTGGAAGCGCTGGTGGCGACGATGGACGTTGTAGACGGCTTGAACCGGCCCGGTCCTCCCGCGCTCCCGCTCCGTGCTGCCGTCGATGGTTGATGGCGCAAACCTCTTCCGCCGGGAGGGTGGCCGCAGCGACGGCGCGCCCGCTCGCCGCCTTGCTGGCCTTCCGTCGTTGAGAGGACAGGTTTGCGTGGAGGAGACGGGCCGCTTGGAGGGAGCACATTTCTGCATCGTCCTGTGCGACAATGACGATGTCTAAGTCGTCCGCCAGCAAAAGTATCTTTTCTGTCACCATGGCGTCGATCCCCTCGTCGTCCATTCGTGGAAAGGCTTCCTTTGCCAGCGCCAGGAGGCTTGTACGGTACGCCAGGGGCGACTCCTTCGTCCCCCGCTGGCGATCGTAAAAGAGTTGACGACAGTCCGATGGTGGCCCATACACAGCGGACAGCACTTGCATCGCCTTCCGCAGCGTGGAACGCCTCTCCTTCGTTGCCGATGTTAGTGTGGCGAGGGCGTCGCTGTCGAGGAGTGCTGGCAGTGCTCGGAGAGCCTCGGCGTCTGTCCACTGTGCCATCTCCTGGTGAGCGAGGAAGCGCCGCTGGAAGCCGCCCCAGTCGCCCTCCTCGCCCACAAATTCTTTGAGCGGCGGCAGTCGCTGATGTAAGGCAGCGGCTGCAGAGGACGATCGCGCTCCCTCGTCTCCCTCACTCGACTCAGCGTCGGCCCGAAGCAGCGATGGCATCGCCGGTCGCACCCATGGTGACGCGGCAGGCACTGTACTCCCGCCGTTGGACGCGATGCTTAGAGCGGCCACGCCCTCAACAGCAGCTGCGGCGATGGCGGGAGTTTCAAAATGTTGCTCCGTTGAAATGGCGGGAAGGCGCTGTGGTCGTTGGCTGCTGTCGCCTCGTGGCGGTCCCGCAGCCCCCAGCCGCGTGATGTTGTCGAGCATGGCGGCTGCGGCGTACAGCAGCTCGGCCAGCTTCGCGTGCGCCTGCCTCAGCCCCTCCGTCGACGGCTCCCCTTCCTCCAGCTGCTGTGGCGTGGATGCACCCAGCCCCGGCTGCTCGATGGCATCTTCAGCCATCTCGGGCCCTCCAACTGCAGCGGTGTCCTCCGCCCCTGGTACTCCGACTCGAGTCGTCCGGCGTGTATCCATGTTCGTACTTTGTTTCACTTCTGACGCCAGATGTAGTAACGCTTACGACTCGTTGACACCGGAGTTGGAGGCACACTTGTTTATTTGAATACCAACTTTGTGACATACACAATTGAGGGGGTATCGGCCCCCTCACCCGTCTATCTGAGGACACACCTCTAGGCTAACCTTAGCCTGCCTCTGAGTCCTCCACTAATGGGCTAGGGGAGGCTATCTTGGCCCGACACTGGTCAGTCGGGCCCGGTACCCAGAGTCCAGACCAGCACTGGCTCTGGCTCTGGTACCACGCCACTGGCTCGAGCCTGCGCGGTCCTGATAAGGACGGCGTACCAGGGGGAGTCCAGGGCTCTATCTCAGACGTCTTCCTCCTCCTCTTCTTTAGCTAAACATCACTCCCGAGCCTCCCGATACATTCCCCTTTTATACACCCCCCTCCCTGAGGGGTGGGGCCCCGGGGGATCGTAACGTCCGAAGCGCGGACGTCGTAGAGGGCACCTGCCCGTGCACTGACGTAGCCCCGCCCACTGTGCTTGTTTACCATAGGCTGCCATGCATAACGGGCTCTCTGTAACAGCCCTACATCTGTACACCATGGCAAGAGCGTTCATCACATGTCAAACCATCATGCTTCATTCTCAGAGCTGCAATGTGCCAAACAAGTGAACATTCTAATACAGTAATAATGTTTTTGTGCCATTAATAGTGATATGGCTGAGACTTGAAATCTGGTTTAGTCTCCGGGGTTTGCCGGGATTCGCACCCAAGCTCGTGAGCCGTGCTGGCTCGGTTGTCTTCACGCAGCGAGGGTCGCCTGAACCTTCTCTGGGCTTCACGTTGAACTCCAGTGAGAGGTCACTTCCCGCTGCTACACACGGCGATTGGTCTCATCATCTATGAGACTGCCTGCTCCCTGTGCCATCACACGTAGACTTACTCGTCGCCAGTTTAGGGGCAGGTCATGTTACTTTTCTTTAGTTGAGTTTGTGTAGAACCTGGAAAATATCTCGGAAAATCAAACGTACGTTCGGCAGGAGGAGCAAGGCGGCGGTGCCGAGAGGTCCTGGGTTTGAATTGAGGTTGAGGTTAGGATACGGATTTCATCAGCTGGACTGCCAGCGCTCATTGCTAAGCTTGGAGCACCTTAAGATTATCACGCAAAGTGTGGAAGGCTCGCTGCTAGGCCGGAGGTCGCGAGACAAACCCGGGAGCGAAGTGGTAACTGACTGAGATGACCGGCAGATGCACCGCCTGTGCTCCTCTGCCACACGAGCGGCGAGCGACGCGCGTGCGGAGACGCGTGACCGTGGCGTGTCTGCGAGAGGATGTGGCTCCGCACGGGGCCTATTCAGGGATTTACCTCCGAACCCGACGGCTGAGGCTCATGGCGCTCTAATTCCGTCGGCGATTACGGACCCGGCGGCAGCGGCGCCCACGCCGGGCGGTGGGCGTGCCGCCACACGCGCCCTCTCCCTGCCCACAGCCCCTTGCTGCCTGCGCAGGGGGGCAGCCGGGGGAGGGGCTAAAGGGGGCAGTAGCCACTCCCCTGCCCCCCCCCTCCTCCCAGAAATGTTGTGTTAAGATGGCCATTGTATGTCATAGCACTTTTTTGAGATCTATCAAGAATGTGAAATTGTAGATTATGTGCGTGTGGGGAGCAGTAGTGGAGTGGTGAGCACGCTGAACTACGAACCCCGGAGATCCGAGTTTAATTCCCGCTCATGACCAATAATGGTGGCGAATATCTGAACCAGTCATGGGCATCTCCTAGGTCGACTCAGCCTTAAAGTGAGTACCTGGTGCAGTGCGTAAACGTGGCCACTGGGGAGACTAAGGCGGCCAGGCATGGTGCTGGCCACCCACCCCCTCGTGTGCTTTGCTGGCCTTCATTGGCACTCACTAACAGCACTTGCCACAACATTCTACTAAAGGCTGTATGGTGGATGTTTGTCTTTGTGTGTGCATTCACAGAGGTGGGCGGGGAGTGTAACCCCTCGGACCACCCGCGTGCCAGCACCATCTTCCTCAGCAAGTCCCACCCAGACGGTAGAGACTGCCGCAGCGCGGGCACTGCCACCACTACCACACTGAACCCCAACAACATGCAGCCACCATGCAACCACTACGACAACTACACTATCACCACTACCACAACACTAAACCCCGACAACACACCAACACCATTAAACCAATTTGGGGTTTGTGCAGCGCGTGTGTGACGCGTTTGCCATGTGTGTAACATGTGTGCCGCGATCGTGTGTGTGTGTGTGTATAGTTTTGTGTGTGTGTACGTTGTGACTTGTCCGTAGGTGTTTGTAGATGCGTGTGTTTGTACACCATTGGCGTTCATGTGTGAATGGCGTGACGTGTGTGTTGTTGTGTGTAGTAGTGTGTGCGTATACGGCGTGATGTTGTGATGTGTTGGCGCTGTGCGTTGTTTATTGCAGTTCGCGACAAGAGGAAGAGCGTCCACATGAACCACGTGAGTGATGGTCCCAGGAGCGCCCGGCTCACACTCATTGTCCCTTACCTCACCGCTTGAGTGCTCAGCGCGACTCGGCATCACTTCGACAAGGGAGGCGTCGGGACACTTTGTGTGTCAATCACCGTTTTATCATCGTGTGTGCATGTAACGCGTGTGTGCGTGTCGCGTGTGTGCGTGTCACGTGTGTGCGTGTCACGTGTGTACATGTAACGCGTGTGCGTGTGTGCCATGCGCTGGGAACAGGTCTCTCCGTCGCAGCCTCTGAAGAAGTCGAGCTCCTGCTCCACGATTTTTCTGGACGACAGCACCGTGAGCCAGCCCAACCTCAAGTACACCATCAAGTGGTGAGCACCACACACTCACACCACATTCACCACACTCACCACACTCACCACACTAATACGACACTCGCCACACACAGCCTGTACACACCCCACACGCATCCCACAAACACCACACACACCACACTCACACCTCACACAGCCTGCAAACACCCCACACACACCACACACCACACTGACCACACACACCGCATTCATTCCCTGTGGTGTAGATTCACGTTTTTTCCCCACTGGTCTCTAATTCTTGCCGTGCTTGTTTTTGTCTTGTGCGTGCGAATCTGTGCACGCGTGACCCTGCGTATGTGTGCGTCCGTGTCTGTATGACCGTGCCCGCGTGTGCATGTCGATGTGCGTGCGTCTTTGTCTGACTGCGTGTCCACGTCTGTGCGTCTCCTGTCTGTGTGCATCCCTGTACCTCGGTGCCTGCGTGCGCGCGTGTGCGTACGCTTGCAGCGTGGCGTTGGCCGTTTACTACCACATCAAGAACAGGTGAGTGGCCGCGCCCTGCATCACTCTAGACACGTGTCGGGGCTGGGGACCGGTTGGAGCGCCCCCTCGTCTCCACACGGGCTCACGGTGGACCCAGGCAGCCGAAACCAAAGTCGGTGCTGCTCGAAGGGGCGGCTGCTCGACAGGAGGAGGGGAAGGGGGTGGAGCGGAGGAGGAGGAGGAGACTTGTCAGTAAAGCCCTCATGAGAAGAGTACAGCATCGGCCGTATCGTCGTGATCAGGCAGCCGAGCGCCGCCCGACCCCTGACTCCCGACCCTGGGGTCGTAACGGCAGATGTGTGTGGGAGCAGGGGGCGGTCTCGGGAAGCGGCTCCAGGGGGCGGGGGTGGGGCGAGGTTGGGGGAGGGGGCAGCCTCGTGGGGGGTTTGGATTGTCGCAGGCTGGATAGAGCCGGAGCTCGCGCTTCGTCTCGCGATGGGGGAGAGGGCGACTCTTCGTCTCGGGCGATCGTGGGGGGAATCTATCCGGGCCGTGACCTTAATTCCACAGCTCAAGATTGTGCGGGGCCTCGCCACTACGACGGGGCCGGCAAACGGCATGTATCCGTCAAGTCACCGGTTGTCCTGTAGTCGTGTGCACACGGTCAATGCCGACAGTCCCGGCGTGATCACGGCTCGGTGTCAGCTGTTGTGGGGTTGCTCGCCACAGGGAATTAAAATCCGCATTTGTCCCCCGGCAATGAAAAGTTCCCCCAACCCTGGACTCGAGTGAGCACTGGGGTTGTGGCCGCGTGAACGGCCGAGTTAGGGTCCAGAGCTGGAGTCCTCGAGTGGAAGCTGAAGTTTGGGTTTTGTCCAGAGCAGTGAAGGGGTTGGGGTTTGGGTCAGGGATAGGCAGGGGTGATGGCTGGAATGAATGGTCAGGGCTGGGTTTTGGGAGGTTTGCTGGGTTAGGGTCGTGGTCGGCGTTGGTGTTGGGTTCAGGACCCGGGTTCGGGTCGCGATGTCACCGCTACTTTGTTGTCCGCCGTGGGGCACCACTGAGCAGAGTCGAAGCGATTCAGCACTCGCTCAGATGCGGTGATTTCATACAATTCTAGGTCATGATTCGGTTCACAAAATGATTTATTTTCTCCAGCAGTGGTTGCGGCATCTAGCGGCCACAGGGTTTCCCTGAACCAATCGCGAGCAACGTAAATGAATGTCGGATGATGGATTCTCACACGTGCGATCTGCTCGCGTGTCTTGCGGGCGTAAGCGAGTTCTGGCGCTCACCGACCTCTGACCTCTTTCCCCAGGGACCCTGATGTGCGGCTCATGGAGATCTTCGATGAAAAACTTCATCCTCTCTCCGTAAGGGAGGGCTGGGAGGGGGGGGGTGATGACGGCGGTGGCGGTGGTGGCGGTGTGACATTTGTGATGGTGCAATCATTTTGTGGTGTGGTGTTGATGTTGATGATAATGGTGTTACGATAATTGTGATGGCGATGTGTTGCTGTGACGGTGGGATGCTGTCGTGTGACGTAGCATGCGTGTCGTGTGCCTGCTGTGCGCTACGCCGTCGTGCGACGGAGCAGAAGAGCGAGACGCCGGCTGATTACGAGAAGCACGAGCCGGACCACAAGCAGATCTACCGCTTCGTGCGCACGCTGTTCAACGCCGCGCAGCTCACCGCCGAGTGCGCCATCGTTACCCTCGTAAGGCCACGCAGCACTCGCCATGGGGCTGCGAGTCACCGCCGGGGTCAGGTGTCGCGACCGAACGCAACTCATCGCTCGCGTTCCTTGATCCTGTACGTCCCCCACGCCAGGTGTATCTGGAGCGGCTGCTGACGTACGCGGAGGTGTCCGTGTGTCCGGGCGGGTGGAAGCGCATGCTGCTGGGAGCCATCCTGCTGGCGTCGAAGGTGTGGGACGACCAGGCCGTGTGGAACGTCGACTACTGCCAGATCCTGCGCGACATCACAGTGGACGACATGTGAGCAGAGACCAAGCTCCCCCGTGCAGCCTTGTATAGGCTGCTGGGGCAAGTGCTGTTAGCGAGCGCCTGTGACGGGCGGTGGGGCGAGTCTGTCCGCAGAGATGTGGCCACTGTTGAATTCCTCTCGCAGTGGTGCTCAGTTCGTCGACCCCGGGGGGGGAATGGGTTGCGTCGACTCATCGAGATGTGGAATGCGAGCCTTGAAGTGGCGTGTCCGGATACATCCCTTGCATACGATCGCGTGACGCTCAAAGTTCCAGAAGGATGGACGGGTTCACGAAACCACTCGCCGTACCGGCGTCTCCTTGCCACCTCGTAGCTCCGCGGGGCTGGGATTTTCACCCGGCGAGACACTCGCCTGACCGCCAGGCTCCATTCCGCTCCTGCGCCCAGACGTCGGGGAGTTTTACAAACAAATCTCCTTGTGACTCGCCAACCCTTGCTTCGTAAGCGCTGCACGGCTGGCGCGGCGCCACTCGCGGGTGTGGAGTTTGGGTTCCGTGTTTGACTCGGCCCCCGGCACCCCCCACCCACCTATTCCCCAGGAACGAGCTGGAGAGACAGTTCCTGGAGATGCTGCAGTTCAACATCAACGTGCCGTCCAGCGTCTACGCCAAGTACTACTTCGACCTGCGGTCGCTCGCCAACGACAACAACCTCAACTTCCCCCTGGAGCCGCTCAGCAAGGAGCGCGCGCAGAAGCTTGAGGTCTCCGTCCCTCACACAGATACGCACGCACAGACACGCACGGACAAGCACGAACGCACAGGCACGCACAGACACGCACGGACAAGCACGAACGCACAGGCACGCACAGACACGCACGGACAAGCACGAACGCACAGGCACGCACAGACACGCACGGACAAGCACGAACGCACAGGCACGCACAGACACGCACGGACAAGCACGAACGCACAGGCACGCACAGACACGCACGGACAAGCATGAACACACAGGCACGCATAGACGCGCACGCTCAGACATGCACAGATTCGCACGTACATGCACGCCCAGATGCGCTTGCAGACATACAGACACAGATACAGATAGACATGCAGACGGATATGCACAGACATGCAGACACACGCAGGCTCATACACATACAGATACTCTCGAATACACACAGACATGCAAATACACACAGGTACACACACATGCAGACACTTCACACAGACACGCACACATGTGTATATGCAGACACCACCAACAGCAGCCGCCATTTGACACTAAGTGATAGTGACGTCACCACAGCGATTGTGCCAGGCTAAATGCACTTTGAGGCCACATCAACTGCCAAGGCTTGCTGGCAGGAGATCACAGTACAGAGCCAATAGCATAATTCACGAGCCTCCTTCACAGAGGCCGATCTTGATACCGCTGGTATCATTGCCAAGCCCATTCAGCACCACGTCTTCCCATACGACATTGGCCAATCTCTTCCCTCGCCCCTACCATGCCTATTTAGCCCCCTCTCTGTGGCCAAACAGAACCTGCTTGGGCATGCGGTGGCTGGGCATGTGGGCTACATGACCCAGGTAGCGTAGGAGAAACCTACTGTTGGGACTACTGCCAGCTCTTTCAAAAATCTTGTGAGATCACAAAATCCAGTCTGGTTCAATCAAAGATGGATCATAGACAGGCCAGCCTGAATGTTTCGAACTGGCACAGATGTTGATTTAAAGAGGTCCACGTTTCGCAAGCATAGAGAAGACCCAGAGCTCATATAAAACAATAGGTTCGGTAGCTTTCACACAGCGTTATACAGCCAATTAAAAAATAATGCTGCTCGACTTATTTGGAGCGAAACCTCTGCTGCCAAAGTGGAGCTGGTAAAAAGCACACTGCCCAGGAACAGAAACTGCACTCTTCACAACTGTCCCATAACTCATGGGGAGTTAAGGGAGAGGAATATTTGAAGGCATAAAATACCGAGACACATACACACATACTTGAACACACAAACAGATAGACACAGCACGCACCGGCTAGTCACGCTGACTGGCCATTGAGCCGTATGAGCTGCCTGGGTGGAGAGGAGGGGGTGGCATCTGGTGTGTGTGGGGCTGTGCTGCGTGTCTGGCTGACTGCCCGCGGTGACGTGTGTGGGTCTAGGCCATCTCTCGGCTCTGCGAGGACAAGTACAAGGACCTGAACAAGACGACGATGCGACGCTCAATCAGCGCGGACAACCTGGTGGGCCTGCGGAGAACCCACGCAGTGCTGTCTTAACCCCATCAACACCATCACGGCCATCACCTCCACCACAGTGATGTCCTATCCCCATCAACACCATCACGGCCATCACCTCCACCACAGTGATGTCCTATCCCCATCAACACCATCACGGCCATCACCTCCACCACAGTGAAGTCCTATCCCCATCAACACCATCACGGCCATCACCTCCACCACAGTGATGTCCTATCCCCATCAACACCATCACGGCCATCACCTCCACCACAGTGATGTCCTATCCCCATCAACACCATCACGGCCATCACCTCCACCACAGTGATGTCCTATCCCCATCAACACCATCACGGCCATCACCTCCACCACAGTGATGTCCTATCCCCATCAACACCATCACGGCCATCACCTCCACCACAGTGATGTCCTATCCCCATCAACACCATCACGGCCATCACCTCCACCACAGTGATGTCCTATCCCCATCAACACCATCACGGCCATCACCTCCACCACAGTGATGTCCTATCCCCATCAACACCATCACGGCCATCACCTCCACCACAGTGATGTCCTATCCCCATCAATACCATCACGGCCATCGCTAACTCCATCATCAGCACCTCCACTCCCCTGCTGTTCTAACCCCACCATCACACACCCATCATCGTCATCATCACCGCCATAAAAACTGTGCTTCCCTTGACCCATCACTCACATCATCATCATCTCCATCACTTCCACTCCATTGTAATCCCTAAGACCACTATAATCACAATCACTATTGTCATCAACACTATTACCACCGCCACTACTCCCTGCTTCTCTACATGTGCCACCACATCTCAGGCAGATGGACGGGGTTGGGAGGATGAGGTTTCTGCGGTCATGGGTCAGACTTAATAGTGGATAAAACTAGGTGTGATGGGTAATGTACAGGAATGCCAGCTGACTGGAATTTAGGGCAAGAGGTATTAAGTATGGTCGGAAAGGACTGGGGGATTAGTGACTTCATTGTTTCGTGATAGACTAGAATATGGAAATGGGTCGTGATGGACTGGGATAGAGGGATGCAGGCTGGGTATGATGCGATGGTATTGCCGTGGAGAGACTGGGTCCATCCCAGCTACGCAGCCCACCCGGAGCTCTCGTTGCGTGGAGCGACTCTCCGTGAAGGTGCCACCTCCTCTTGCTCGTGTGACGTTAACTCTGAAAACGTTGCTCCTTCGTGGGCCGAGATTCGTGGACTTTGGATGAACCTGACCCCAGAGGGAGAACCCCCCCCACCTTGGGAGGAACCGGGGGGGGGGGTGGGGCCTGTACCGCTCGGGGACCTCCGGGGAGTGCGGCGATGGATTCCACTTGTCGTGCACCACACGCGGCTCTGAAGTTTAATTCTGCCGTGGGAGGGGGGGGGGCGTGGAGGTGCGGGGGATTCAAGTGGTTGTGGTCGTGAAGATTGAGCTCCGGGCTCTTTGAAACTCGAGCGGAGCGTGGCACAAGCGGCAGTTACCGATGGACGTAGCCAGCGGCACCAACCCCGAACCCTGGCCACGACCGTGGCTCCGCGTGCACAGCCCCAGCGTGGCGCTGTCATGCGGGGGGGGGGGGGCAAGCTGGACCACCCTGGAGCATGCCGCTCGGCCGCGCTACGTCTCCCCGCCGCCTCCGAGACATTTCAGCCCGTTGGTCTGGCCCCCCATTGGCCGGGGGGCGCCTCCATTACTTTATTTTCTTATCGATGTTATTTTTGTTTTGTTATGGAAGTGATTTAAGTTACATTTGTAGGTTGATTTTAATTTTTTTTAAATGCAGTATTAGTAATTTCAGGTCCAATGTTTAGCGATGAGACCCGCGTGGATCCGAAAGGGGGGCAGTGGGAGCTGATGAATTGCACATCGGGGGCTGGAGGGGATCGGGGGGGGTGAGGGGGGGCGGAAATGTCGCCGCCCACCCCCCGCCCCCCACCCCACGGCCCCGACGCCACTTGAACTCCACGTGCCCGCCGTGGATCCGACCCCGCGGCCCCTGCGCGTGACCGTGCCGCCTGCGAGTGCCGCTCCCCATTCCGCCGCAGCAGCAGCAGCAGCAGCCGCTTGCTCTGAATCTGCGGTCTCCCCTGCGAAGCGGGCAGGGGCCCAGCGAGCTTCGCCTCCACTTTCTCGTGGGGTGCGTCGAGTCCACTGTTAATTTAGGGCCATAACGTTTTACAATTTACTTTGCGCGCAGTTTTTTTTCCTCCAAATTTACGATTCTGGCGATGACAGCACACAAGTATCCTCTTACAATGACATCACAGGGTCTTTTAGAGTCCAATTTTACAGCAGACGACGATGCACTTTGGTAATTCCCGTGTAAGTTGCCGGGCAGCTGTATTGGGATTTGAACTGTGACCCACGTGCCGGCTTGCCAGCTGTCCGCTCGCATTTGCCCGGCGCAGCGAGTGTTGCCAGCCGAATAAATAACCTGTCAGCCGAGGAGAAAGCCCGCCGGCCAGAACGCGCATGTGAGTTTACATGCGCATGCCAAGACAGTCGGTATTCAGGGCGCACTGCATCATGGATATTACCCACAATGCCACCCTCCATCACAGAGCAAGCACACGCAGCATCCTGGCCGTCGCACCGGCTTCCATGAGCACTTGCGGGCCTCGTTCAGCCGAGCGGTGCTAATTGGACATGACGGACAACTCTGTCGGATTAACCCCGAATTGTGTTCATCGTTGCATCGTAGCTCAAATGTCCGGTAGGAATGGTGCCTCTACGGGCGTGAGTGCAGGCGCGACTGATGGTGCTACCTGCAGGCGTGGTCGTGGCAGTGCCGCAGCGAGGGGTCCGCCGTGAGAGTGGAATCCGTGTTGGGTACCGCTGTTGGGTGCCCTCTCTGATGAGGCCCTCTCTGATGAGGCCCGCGGGACAGCTGCGCGCTGCTCCCACGGTGCAGCCGGGGATGTCCTTCATCTTGGCGGTGGCGGCGGTAGCGGCGACGTGTCCCGTGAACAAAGTGTGGCGAGGGTCGTCAGTTTCATTGTTTGAAGTTTGCGTGCGCGAGTTGTGCCGAGTCGTCCGAAAGTAAAACAATTGACTGTGGTGGGGTGAGGCAATGCGAGCCTTGGTAGGGGGGGGGCATCATCACCCTTCACACGGCACAACACCTCACCTCCTGTACCCAGGGTGGTGGTGGTGACGACGATGAGGGTGACGACGATGAGGGTGACGATGATGAGGGTGACGATGATGAGGGTGACGATGATGAGGGTGACGAGGGTGAGGGTGACGAGGGTGAGGGTGAGTGACACTACTGCGCAGACCCTGAGTGGCTGGCGAGGGAGCGTGTTTTGTAACGTGAACTGTGCTAATGAATTTCAAGCCCAAATAATTGAGCTGTGACTGGCTAAATTGGCGCAAAACATATATATGCGGTATATATAAGAAAAGGTATATACAAATATATATTTTTATAACGATGTGTTTTTAAATGGCGGAAAGTCCGAAGTGACACGTGCGCTTTTGAAAATCATAAGTGACGGTGAGTTGTAAATTTTCTCCTCGTGCTTCATCAAAACTTGATCGGGCTGAGTGGATTTGCAAACGTGGTATAATATCAGCTGAATGTACAAGTCAGTTTCCATTTTTGAAAGAAAAAATCGCATAAATAAAACATTTGTTGGCCAAGGAATCGGAGATCCCAGAAATATTTTCTACCAACGAGGCAAGCGGTTTCTAGAGCTTTCTACCTCCTTCAAGTTTGTCGTCTTAATGTAAATAACTTTTTACTGGGAGGAGCAAATAAACGCCAACTTTCAAAGCCCCGTCTCGCCGTGCGTTGTTGCACCGCCGCTGCTGCTGCGCTGTCGTCTCTACCAGTCGGAGTCCGACTGCACGTCGAGGTTATCCAGTCCATCGCCCCTCTGCGGAGCAACACGAGACGAAGTCTGCTGCAGAACTGCCGGAGACTCGAGGATGGATCCCGAACATCTGCCAGTAACTTGGCTCCAAGTTGTTCGGGCCGTAGACCTCGTTGAAATGGCAACAGCATCACTCTGGGCCACGGATCGTAGCGTCGATTGGCATCCGTTGCGTACGATCCGGACTGGGAATCGAGTTCTGATGGAGAGGATTGATGCGGACGCTTGTAGAGGAGTGAGCGTAGAGTGTAAACAATCCGATGTGCGATAGGAAGCCACTAACCCATTTTACACTGAGGTCGTGATCACAACTATCCGGCGTGCCGCGGCATTCCACACCGATTGGAATGAATGCAGATGGACAGCGCCTGGTGCAGCTGAACATGCTGCTGCTGAACACGCTGCGCTGCTGTTGCTGGTGCAGCTGAACACGCTGCTGTTGCTGGTGCAGCTGAACACGCTGCTGCTGAACACGCCACTGCTGTTGCTGCTGAATACGCCGCTGCTGCTGCTGCAGCTGAACACGCCGCTGCTGCTGCTGCTGAACACGCTGCTGCTGCTGAACACGCTGCTGCAGCTGCTGCTGTAGCTGAACACGCCGCTGCTGATGTTGCTGAACATGCTGCTCTGCTGATGCTGCTGCAGAACACGCTGCTGCTGCTGCAGCTAAAGTCTATGTCACTGATGACGAATGCCTGGGTAATCAGCCACAATGTACAGCATGGTTCTCTGTAGAGCTAGACTGCTCCACACCTTTCTATGAATGTTATAACATTCGTGCGATGTTGGAATTCTTAAATCGTTTAACCTACGGACCAATTTTCTCTACTTCAACGTTTTGGCCCTAGCATTGCTAATCAGCTCTAACACATACAAGAGCCTCGTGGTGATGCGAGCCGTTTTAAAATGGTACAATGGAAGGCATGTTGTTGGAGAGTGCCGCTCGTGGCCGCAGGGGGAGGAGGCGGCTGTTGAATCTCAATTAGTTGCCGACTAAAACAAAACAATCAGCCGAGAGCTCATTCGGAGCAAAGATGCCTTAGGGGCCAGTGACACATGTTCCACACATGTCGGAAATTTAGACTTGTGTGGGACTGCTTTATAAAGAACCGCAGACGACGCTCCTAATTTTAAAGCGTAGAAATTAGCGTGCGCTGACTTGGCAGATTGTCGGCAATTACAAAACTAAACATAAGTAAACAGACAGGGGTCTGTTAGTCCCTTCAGCCAATGGGAGTTTTGGAGCAATGTTTTCCATAAAGCAGTTCCGAGGGAAATTTCTGGGGCAGATTCAACATTTTGTGTCTCATCAGCAATGTGTGGATCCTTGGACATCTGTGACAAAGAGCTGCGTAGCTCATCGGATTCCTCCAGAATAAATCAATATTCTGAAAGAAATGCAGTCGGATCACGAAGACCCGTAACAGAGTCGCCTAATGCAGTTTCGCTCACGACTGGCTTAGGAAGAGGACCGCTTTGGCTGTCGGATGGGGCCGTTACCACCCTGCGTGCAGTAACAACTTGCCTCGTTGGGCAAAGAGAGTGACTCTCACGTCGGACTGAGTGAAGGACACCGCCGCGAGTCGCTGGAGCGCACGGGGGACGTGGTGGAGACGGGGAAGCCGCGGGAATTTGAGCTCGGCTGCCTTTAATCTCGCGACAAATGAAGCGCCATCGCATGCAAGAACCGAGCGGTAACACTGACACGGGGCTACACGTGCGGTCACGAGCCCGGGGGGCCCGGCAACACTGGGATGCACGCCACCGCACTGGGCTCCAGCGATGCGGTTCCCTCCTGCACGCTGTTCAGGTTCTAGAAGTCCACTTTGATTTTAAGGAAAGCGGAGGTCAGGGACCGAGGATTCGTTTGTCGGGGAAGGAGAAACTTGAGGCTGGCTGCTCGTCACCACGCCATCAGATGCCTCCCCGCGCAATCGGCGTTAGATTTGCGTGACGTGGGCTCCTCGCAGGATGCTGGATGCTCAAGCTTCCCAGCTCACGAAACCGCATTAACAACAGCAATAATAATAACAACACAATCGGCCACATAGGCCACTAATAGACATTTACACGACTTGGCTCTTCATCAGGTATGGTGCCATGCTGTCTGTGGTGTGCGTGTGGTGTTGTGAGCTATCTCCCCGCCCCCCCCCCCCAGTAGTTAGTGTGGTGAGCTATCCGCGGTAGTCGTGGTGAGTGGTGAGTGTGGTGAGTGTGTTGAGCTATCTGCGGTAGTCGTGGTGAGTGGTGAGTGTGGTGAGTGTGTTGAGCTATCCGCGGTAGTCGTGGTGAGTGTGGTGAGTGTGGTGAGTGTGTTGAGCTATCCGCGGTAGTCGTGATGAGTGTGGTGAGTGTGGTGAGTGTGGTGAGTGTGTTGAGCTATCTGCGGTAGTCGTGGTGAGTGGTGAGTGTGGTGAGTGTGTTGAGCTATCCGCGGTAGTCGTGGTGAGTGTGGTGAGTGTGGTGAGTGTGTTGAGCTATCCGCGGTAGTCGTGATGAGTGTGGTGAGTGTGGTGAGTGTGTTGAGCTATCCGCGGTAGTCGTGGTGAGTGGTGAGTGTGGTGAGTGTGTTGAGCTATCCGCGGTAGTCGTGGTGAGTGGTGAGTGTGGTGAGTGTGTTGAGCTATCCGCGGTAGTCGTGGTGAGTGTGGTGAGTGTGGTGAGTGTGTTGAGCTATCTGCGGTAGTCGTGGTGAGTGGTGAGTGTGGTGAGTGTGTTGAGCTATCCGCGGTAGTCGTGGTGAGTGTGGTGAGTGGTGAGTGTGTTGAGCTATCCGCGGTAGTCGTGATGAGTGGTGAGTGTGGTGAGTGTGTTGAGCTATCCGCGGTAGTCGTGGTGAGTGATGAGTGTGGTGAGTGTGTTGAGCTATCCGCGGTAGTCGTGGTGAGTGTGGTGAGTGTGGTGAGTGTGGTGAGTGTGTTGAGCTATCCGCGGTAGTCGTGGTGAGTGGTGAGTGTGGTGAGTGTGTTGAGCTATCCGCGGTAGTCGTGATGAGTGGTGAGTGTGGTGAGTGTGTTGAGCTATCCGCGGTAGTCGTGGTGAGTGATGAGTGTGGTGAGTGTGTTGAGCTATCCGCGGTAGTCGTGGTGAGTGTGGTGAGTGTGGTGAGTGTGTTGAGCTATCCGCGGTAGTCGTGGTGAGTGGTGAGTGTGGTGAGTGTGTTGAGCTATCCGCGGTAGTCGTGATGAGTGTGGTGAGTGTGGTGAGTGTGTTGAGCTATCCGCGGTAGTCGTGGTGAGTGGTGAGTGTGGTGAGCTATCCGCGGTAGTCGTGGTGAGTGTGGTGAGTGTGGTGAGTGTGGTGAGTGGTGGTGAGTGTGGTGAGTGGTGGTGAGTGTGGTGAGTGGTGGTGAGTGTGGTGAGTGGTGGTGAGTGTGGTGAGTGTGGTGAATGTGGTGAGCTATCCGCGGTAGTTGGCGTGTATCTCGGGCCGCACGTCCCACACCATGGCGAGGAGGCGGCGCAGCACGGGGTCGCGTGCCTCTCTCTGCCGCGCGTGCATCGCGTGCACCCGGCCACGCGTCTCCTCCTGGATGCGCGCCGACACATCTCCCTGGGAGCCCAGCACCTGCACAACCACAACAAGAACCACAACAAGAACCACAACAAGAACCACAACAATCACAAACAATTACGAACAACTCTTAAACAATAATCGCAACATCCACAATAGCAACGACAACCACATCTACAATCAGAATCACAACCTCAATTAAATCACAAACAACATCCAGAATCACAATTGCAACATCCATAATTCCAACAAAATACAATCAACAAAACGACCACACGCAACCACAATCACAACCACTAAAACAAGTAAAACACTATGTTACACCACATTACGCCTATTAATGCTTCAATGAGACCATCACCGCGTCCTGCTTGCTGTGTCACTGTGTAATTGAGTGTGTCACTGCGTGTCATTGAGTGTGTCACTGCGTGTCATTGAGCATGTCACTGCGTGTCAGAGCGTGTGTCACCGTGTCCTGCTTGCCCCGGAACTCTGCGTCGCGTTGCTGCCGGTACTGCTCGATCTCAGCCTGTGCCTCCTCCTTCGCCTGACGCAGCCTGCGAGCCTTGCCTGTGGGGTGGCCAGTGCCAACATCATCATCATCAACTCTACCACCACAATCAGCATCAGCAATACCATTACCTGCGCAATCAGAATCATCACCATCGCAGCAGCAACACTACGACCACAATAATCATTATCATCAGCACCACGAGAACCATCGCAATCAGAAGCAGTACTACCACCATAATTACATCAGCAGCCCTTTAATAGTTGCCATGGTGATAATGTAGGTGGTGGTTGCCATGGCTGTCATGGTGGAGGTCGTTGCCATGGCTGTAATGGAGGTTGTGGTTGCCATGGCTGTAATGGAGGTTGTGGTTGCCAAGGCTGTAATGGAGGTGGTCGTTGCCATGGCTGTAATGGAGGTTGTGGTTGCCATGGCTGTAATGGAGGTGATGGTTGTTACCATGGCTGTAATGGAGGTGATGGTTGTTGCCATGGCTGTAATGGAGGTGGTGGTTGTTGCCATGGCTGTAACGGAGGTGGCGGTGGTTGCCATGGTTGTAATGGAGGTGGTGGTGGTTGCCATGGCTGTAATGGAGGTGGTGGTTGTTGCCATGGCTGTAATGGAGGTGGTGGTTGCCATGGCTGTAATGGAGGTGGTGGTGGTTGCTATGGTTGTAATGGAGGTGGTGGTGGTTGTTGCCACGGCTGTTGGCTGGACTCACGCTTGCGCGCCTCGGCCACTCGCTCCGCCGCGCGCTTCTCGGCGTGCAGCAGCTGCTGGATTCCCTGCGACTGACTCGCCATGGCGGGCGGCAGCACGAGGCGGGTGAGAGGCGCAGGGGGCAGAGACCGGGGACGATGGCGACCGCGGGGCGGCTCCTCCTCACGTCTCCCGGAGCAGCAGATGGACCACGTCACGTGACGCGGGCGAGCCCCGCCTCGCCAAACCACGTGCTCGCCCAACCGTGCCCCCCCTCCCCTCTTTCCACCCAGCTTAACCACGTGATCCACATACCAACCACGTGACTACGGGACCCCCCCCTCTCCCGCCATATGTAAACCTCGCGGCCATCTTAGCCCGGGGTAGGAGGAGGCTGCGGAGCGGCCACGCCGAGAGGGCGCGTGGAACATTCTTCTAACGCATTACCTCACGCACACACGTTTATGTTAGGGGTCGTCCATAAATGACGTCACGCGATTATGGATGATTTTTGACCCCCCCCCCTTCGTCACACGGCGTCACAGTCAGACCCCCCCTCAAATGTGACGTCATAAAGCTCTGCCCCCCCCCTCAAAAAAATAAAACATGCTTCAAATCGCCTTAAACTATTGTCATTGTAGTGCGTATTTAATGTGGCGCTGCACTCTGATGTTGTAGGAGAAAACATTTATTAAAAAGTCTATTTAATTAAGTAGAACGTGTTGTCTATTTTTATTTAAGATGTTTTTTTTTAAGATGTTTTTTTGTTCATGTTTTTGTTTTTTGTTTGTTGCGGTTGCACCCGATTCAAGAGCTGAATGGCTCACAGGGCTATACCTAATAAATGAACTTGAACTTGAATTTAAAGTTGCGCATTTTGATGTGACGTCACATTTCTCAACCCCCCCCCCATCGTCACAAATGTCTGACCCCCTCCCCTAGGTGCGTGACGTCATTTATGGACGGCCCCTTATTCTTGGTGGCATTTAATGTTTGCATTCACAAACAAACTGAACATATCCGTCAACAACACTTCGTGTGGCCTTAAAAGGGAAACCAAATATAGAATGGGCGACGTTTTGGGCAATGGCCCTTCGTGACGCGCTATGGAAGGGCCATCAGCTGGTGCCCAGGCGCGCCCCGTCCCCCCCCGCCGAGCGGCAGCCTCCTCGTCCTCGTCCTCCCAGGATGAGAGCGGCAGCTCCGCGTCCATCGCCAGGGACAGGAGGAGGCGGAGCGGGTTGCGGTGCCAGCGCCACGGGGCTCGTCTTGCAGCCACGGCCCAGCTGATGATGCTGCTGCTGAGTCGGCAATGGCGCTGCACGCGGTACAATTAACAACGTCGACACGTTCACCAGTAACAACTCCGTCGCCTTAACACTGACAAGTACGACATGAGACGTTTCGATCAATGACTCCCTTTAATTGCAATAGTTTGAGGCAGGAGGGTGATGGTGGCCATGGTTTTAGAATAATGGTGATGGTGGGTCTTTTTTTTAAGTGGTGAGTGATGTTTTTTTGTATTACGGTGATCCTTGAATGTGCGTCTGCAGTGTGAGAGCAAGACTGAGAGTGAAACCATTTTCTTGGTTCTTTCGGTAAAGTCACGTAGAATGGAAATAATAAAATAATAAAAATAAAACATCAAATAATTCTCACGACGTTTCGGCCACAACGCAAGCAGCCGTCCTCAGGTGAAGAACAGGTCTGTCGAGAAGACAGCGTCTGAATGAAACACCCCAGGCTTGGAACGTCTATTTAAGCTGGGTTGGAGGGGGAAAAGCACCTTGACAAAATAATTTTCATATCAAGAGGAATTTAGCATATTTATGGGAAATTATTACTACTTGTGATATGCGATTAGTACAAGTTGTACTAATCGCATATCTGCATTTACCCTAAAGATGCTAAATTCTTCTTGATATGCAAATTATTTTGTCAAGGCGCTCTTCCCCGTCCAACGTGACTTTACCGAAAGAACCAAAAAGATGAATCCCTGCAGTCACGAAAGCTTTAAATCGAAAAGTGAAACCATTCTTAACGCGAATCACGAAGCGAAGGGCCCCACAGGGATGGGCTTGGATCACGGGGCTCTCTGTGGGAGACGGGAAGTAACAAGAGTGGAGGGGCAGAGGTGGCCGCCTGTCGATGATGTGGCCGGGAGGAGGCGGCGATCGAGGGAAGGTCCGCGTCGAGTATCAGAGAGGGGGGGAGGCATGGGGGAGACGGGAGGAGGAGTGATGTGGAGGGGGAGGGAGCAAGGAGGAGGGATGTGGAGGGGAGGAGGTGGAGGAGGAGTGACGTAGGGCGAGGGGAGGTGGTGGTGGAGGAGTGATGCTGATCTGCAGGGGGAGGAGGAGTGATGTAGGGCGAGGGGAGGAGTGGATGATGCTGATCCGAGAGGGGGGGGAGGAGGAGGAGTGGATGATGCTGATCCGTAGAGGGGAGGAGGAGGCGTATTCTGTGTGCGGAAGAGAAGGGTTGCCCGGGTCGTCGCGATGGCCATGAAAGGTGAGAGGAGGCTTCGCTCTCCATGGCGGGGCAGAATCTGCGTCTCTCTCTCTCGTGTCTCCGTCCCCACTCCCGGGCTCTGCGTCTTTGTTGGCCTCCTCCTCCTCGTCGTCGTTGCGTGTGGACAGGGGGGGGTGCAATGTGGATCACCGCTTCCCCTGACCGTGTTGGGCAGTAGAAGTGGATGATTCTATCCCGAGTCGTGCTCCGTGCTGCCGAGTTAATTTAGTGTCGCAGCAGCCGACGACGACGACCGTCGCCCAACTTGTGTGAAGTTCAACTTTGAGGAGTACAATGGCGAAGCCTCCTCCTCCACACGGAGACACGTCCTGCGGTCACCGACCACGGCGGCGATGGTGGTCATCGTGATTGCGATGGTGGTGGTTGCGATGACGGTGGTTTTGGTGATGGGAGTGATAATGTTTGCTACTATGGTGGCCGTGATGATGGCGGTTATGATTGCGATGGTGGTGGCTGTGATGATAGTGGTGGTGATTGTGATGATAGTGGTGATGGTTGTGGTTGTGATGATAGTGGTGGTGGTTGTGATGATAGTGGTGGTGATTGTGATGATAGTGGTGGTGGTTGTGATGATAATAGTGGTGGTGGTGATTGTGATGATAGTGGTGGTTGTGATGGTGGTGGTGGTTGTGATGATAGTGGTGGTTGTGATGATAGTGGTGGTGGTTGTGATGATAGTGGTGGTGGTTGTGATGATGGTGGTTCTTGTGATGATGGTGGTGGTCGTGATGATAGTGGTGGCGGTGGTGGTTGTGGTGGTGAGAGAGGCAAGTAAGGAAGAGGTCCCGGTTGTTGCGGTGTCGCTTCCAGGACCTGGTCTTTGTCTCGAGCCCGTGGCGTTTTGGAGATCTCCAAACCGAGTACCCAAACACCCTCTCTCTCCTCCAAGGCCCTCTGTACAAGAGGGTGTTTGGTCTACCCTTCCCACGCTGTCAGAGAGCCCCACACTATCCCACCACAAGCGACATTCCTGTCTGTATTGCATCACTTGCAACAATGGGACAAGTAGCATTATAATTAATGTACAGCATAAATGTGTTCAGTGCATCGTCATCTGTGCCACTACGTGCAGTGTCAAAGATCAACTCGTTTCTTCAGAACTCCTCTGTGTTTAGTTTGTTGTCCTTCCCCCTGGTCGGCTACGTATGGTGCGAAAGAAGTTCAAGGAGTCCTGATCATGATGCGCCCTGAAACTGCTCTACTTCACGACACGGTTCCCGAAGCCCCGATGTTCATGGTCACCCAGCTTTGTTGTTGTTGTTGTTGTGTCTGTTGACAGCTCTACTCGGGCTGTCGTTCGGAGGGGCTCTGGGCCTCGTGCTGCTGGGCCTCGCCTGTGCCCTGCCCATGTACAAGTGAGCGTGCCTCGCCCCCCCCCCCACACAACTTACAACAATATAAACAATGCCTTTTAGTGACCGCAGCCTACAGATACACACAGACACACACAGCCTACATAGACAAAGATCCCCCGTATGGCCTTAACAGACTGTAGGGGCAAGTGCTGTTCGCGAGCACCTTTCAAGGCTGGCACGGCACACGAGGGGGTGGGTGGCCAACACCACGCCCAGCTGCCTTTGTCTCCCTAGTGGCGATGTTTACACACCGCACCAGGTACTCATTTGAGGCTGAGTCGACCGGTGCAGATAATCGTCACCGGTGTTGGCTGTGCGCGGGAATCGAACCCGGGTCCCCAGGTTCAGAGCGCAGCGCGCTAACCGCTACACCACCACTCCCCACACTACCACTCCCCTACACCCACACTACCACTCTAAATTTATACACACACCACGGCGCAAGGCCGTGCCGGGTTTAACGCAGGCGCCGTGCGTCTGCCTGTGCCTCCAGCGTGTTCTGGCCGCTGCTGGTGCTGCCGTTCCACGCGCTGGCGCCCGTGCCGGAGCTGCTGTGGCGCCGTGTAGGTCGCGACTCGGACACAGGGAGCAGCTTGGGGCGAGAGATCACCCTGTTCTTCATCGCCGGCGCCGTCACCAGCGCGTTTGGGCTGCCCATCATCCTCGCGCACGCAAGCGTAGTAGGGCATCGCCTCCACTACAACCACCGCCAGTCATCGCCACGCAACCAGCAACATCACTACCATAAGCGCCTACATCACACGCCCTTATCAACAATGCAACCAGTTACACCACACACCTGTAACCCCCATCACACCACACACCTCTAACCCGCATCACACTGCACCAGGTACTCCTTTGAGGCTGAGTCGACTGAGAGTCGACCAGAACTGGTCACCGGTGTTGGCTGTGAGCAGGAATCAAACTCGGGTCGCCGAGTTTGTTCGTCGTGCAGCGCGCCATCCGTTACACTCCCGCGCGCACCTTCGCGTGCATCGCCACATCCACACGACCTGTGTTGAGGCGCGCGTGTCTGTCTGTGTACGTGCGCCTGTAGATTAAATGGGGCGCGTGCGGGCTCACCTTGGCTGGAAACGCCGTCCTCTTCAGCACGGTCCTCGCCTTCTTCCTCGTGTTTGGGCAAGAAGACGACATCGGCTGGAGTCAATGGTGACTCCTCGTCCGGCCTCAACGTTCCTCGCTCTATAAACATTCGTCCTTTTTATACGTTTCTTTAAACAGCGTTTTGTAATGTGCAGGCCTCCTGATAGCGTATGCACTTAGTAGACAAAACACATAGGTTGGTCTTTAGCATCCCTGGACAGAGAGGCCACAGAGGACACGACCTCCTGTCTCTACATGCAATAATTTCCACGTCCTGGGCTTGGCCAACGTCACGTGACATATCTTTGCCACTCCCCAGGGCCTTGTAATAAACCCATCTGAGACACTTTTTTTGGTCAAGTTCTAGGCAAGAGCAGGTTGGTGGAAAAAGAGACAAAAGTGAAATGTATTTCATAGTTTGTTTTTGTAGAAAATGTTAAATGTTCAAAGTTAAGTTTCTTTGAAAGTATGGCCCACCGTTAAGTGAGGACATGGTGACACGAAACACTAATGTGGGGTCAGTGACCTGGCTACTAAGGAGATGTGGTTGGCCTATTGGCTGACACAATCTTTTGAAGTGGTTGGCTTAGGGCACTGCTACTGGAGGGTAGTGACCCCCACAAATCAAAATCAGAATCTTTATACTGGAGCAATCCAATGAGCTATAAAGCTCTTTTTCACGGATGTCACAGGATACCCAATGCAAGCATTATCAATGGTAATGTTCCCAAATTGTTTACACTTTGTGCCTTTCCTTTATAGTAGTGGCTGTGACATCCATCCCTATCCTCCCATACAGTATCTCCATGTTTACCAAAACTCAATGCCGCACGGAATTACCAAAGCACATTGTAAGCTGTGAAGCAGACATTAAAGACCCTGTGACCTAATTCACAAGATTGGGCTACTGGATAATTCACCGTTTCAGTCGCTAAAGATTATTGCGTCGTGGGGGCTAAATGATGGACTATAACAACCACTGCCTTCACCTCATTCCAGGTGAGGATTATTTACTCGTGGTGAAGATGTGATGCTGATAATGATGGCAATTAATGATTGTGTTAACCATATTTAAACATTTGTGTACCCGTTGGAATAAAAATTCTCTGGGACTTTGGTGTTTACCATCTATTCACAGGTGCAGATAAAACCCTAACCCACGTGATATAAGAGCAGAATATATTGACACGTTAGGTGTTCAGCAATGCACAACATCGAATCGTGGTTACAAGAACCAATTCTTTTTGTAGAGGCACTGTCCTGTACATATTGTAATTGCGGTGCTGCTCCAATGAATTGTCACGAATTTCGACACTCCCACAAATTGCCACGAGGAGAAACGATGCCAGGTTAGAGATGACGCATTTTCAAATTGGTTTTGACGGTCTTGTCAACTTTCTAAGCCTAATAAAGATGGCATTCCCCAGTCCAGCGGCGGCTCACGCTACAGCGACAGTCAACCCACACGCCGACGGCTCCGTTGACACATCCACTCGCCACACTTCGTCCACCAGTGCATTTTCAACAAAAAAAATGATTCCTACATGAACCCTTTTTCAACGCCGAATTATTCTGTGTATTGAGATCCGCTAGAAACTCGATTCTCACGTTTGTGACGTTTAATTAGTTTTTATTCTAAATGTAGAAGTGGCTGGCACAGTGGCGATACAAGATCATTATGTACAGAATCACTGGGAACATTTACAAAACCGCCACAACATTTTCAGCAGCCAACTTCTATTGCACCCTCCCAGCACACACGTCTCTTCGTCACTGAAGGCAATTGGCAACAATACCTTGCATGTAAGCAACACGGTTTGCATATGAAAGAGTGCAGCGCTAAGAATGCTCAGGCCCCGAGATAACATTGCCACTTGACATGGACGATAATTAAAAAACTTCCCTTTATTTCCAAAGAAAAACTTGAGTCTTAAGACTCATTTCCGTGAGGCTCCAATTTCATCTTGTGGTTGGCTTCGTATGGGAGGCAACCAACCCACGCACGCACGCAACACTCAAAGCTCTGCAATTCCAAAAATCGTCCTGTACTCCCCCGTCTGGTCACCCCGGCTCAAGTCTCCCACGCGTGCAATTCGCAAGTCTCCCATCCACGCACTCGCCAGGATCAAACAACGTGAGTTCTCAAACGTCGGACGAGCTCTGCAGCATCCAGAGCGGTACGGTCAGAACCAACATCTGATATTGTCGACTTCATCCCCACTGCTGTTAATAAGCAAACGCGTACATATCGCCTGGTGCTTCATGCAGCTCATGGCACGGGGCGAACCAGTGGGCACGGATGGGCGCCCTCTCGTGGCTGCGGAGAGAGGGCACCCACGCGCGTGCGTGCCTCACCCTGCCCCTCCTACACAGAGCTATGTTTCTCATTCAACAATCTTCTGAGCCGCCAGTCGGCTGGAGGAAGCACATGACGCGCAGCGACAGCCATAGCGAAACGTATGTGGCATGTGGTGCATCGGGTGCAGAAATATTGTGTGGTCGGCTGCGCTAGGTGGCATGTGACGAGTAGCCAGAGGGAGCGGTCGACAGTGATGGATGCGTGGCGTGCCAGGTGCCGGAATCATTCCTCGGTCACCGAACCGGACTCGGCTCAAAACTAAGCAATGCAACCAGTTGCCCTGAAGTCGGCACGACGCTACGGTCTGGTGACCATAAACGCACACCTCCACTCCGCCTGGGCACTTGCACCAATAATGTTAAAAACAAATTAACAAACCCAGAAAATGAGCACACGAACACAACCCCGCGGTGGTCACGATCCACACCCCAGGCTCGTGCACGAAACACGAACGCGTCACACCACGCCGGGGTGGCAGAGCGAGAGTCGCCGCCACTGTGACCACGAGGCCCGCCCGCGCGTCAGTGGCCGAAACCGCTCGCTCGCTACCACGTCGCCACCTACTGGAAAGGCGATTACGACAGGGCCCTCTGACGTCATTGCTATGGATAGGGAGCTTGTCGTCGCCCAAAACTCAAAACGTGAATTGCACCAGAAACGAAGTTTTAACAAATACAGAGAAGACAAAATATGCCCTTGGCTACTTGGGTCTCCAGGTCTCCCTGTAACACGACCGCGACCCAGTGACCCCGAGCAGAGACAGCCCTCGTGCCAGGCCAAACCGCGGCGCAGAGACACGGCCCCGCGGCAGCGCCTTCGCCGCGGTTCGATGTGGCAGGCCGCCCCGATTCACAATGCAGGTGTCGTCATTGTAAAATATGCGCCGTCTGCTTCACAGGAGACATTAAAGATTCCCTGACTTCATTCAAAATGAGTCGGCCCTCGTGCCGGCGTCACGGCCAAAATAAAAAAAAAATACCTGCAAACTACTCAATTGGGATTACACAGCAGAAATCATTGTCCCCCTACTCCCAGACTAATGGCCGAATGCTGCCAAGGTGCTGAATGACCTTGTGCCCTACTGGGGGTGCCCTTTTAAAAGAGTTAAATGTAAATGACTTGTTGTGTATAAAGCGCTCCGAGACGAACCCAGCGTAAATGAGGGCGGCTCCATCAAACAAATCATCAACAATGCCGATAACACGTGCGGAGGACTGTATGTACTCCCAGATGTGTTCATTACAGACGCACGTGGGCATGGTGGGTGTGCGAGTCTGGGTAGGCTTTGGTCAACTCCCACAAAACCTACCGTGTCGTGTTGAACCTTGAACCCCGCACTGAGTGGCTCAGCGATGAAGAACGCAAACAGATTGCCTGAGCTTCTGAACACGCGAATATAGATTTG
This sequence comes from Lampetra fluviatilis, assembly GCF_964198595.1. Taxonomy (NCBI): domain Eukaryota; kingdom Metazoa; phylum Chordata; class Hyperoartia; order Petromyzontiformes; family Petromyzontidae; genus Lampetra; species Lampetra fluviatilis. Next base: position 699,305 of record NC_136310.1, read on the forward strand.
ATTAAAGCGTAAAACCTCCAACGATGCGGCGGAACAAGTCTTCACGTTATTTTTGTCGCCGTCAAAAAATTTCGTCCGCAAGCACCCCAGGCGAGGGGCCTGCAAGGTCGTCACCACTCGAGTGTAAAACTCCCTCATCACCACGCAAGTCGAGCGCGTTCGATATGGGCACTAGTCTCTGCAGGAGGTGCCCACGGGTGTTGCAATGCACGGGGCAATGGGGCCACCATGGAGCAGCAGCCGACGAGCGGGTGATGCGGTAGGCGAGTGAGGGGTTGATCAGACAAGCTGGTAGGTGCACGAGTAGGTAGGTGGGTGAGCTGGTAGGCGAGCGAGCGAGCAGATGAACCAGTGGGTGAGCGAGTAATCGGGCGAGTAGGCACACCCCAGATGCGAGCCGGCAGGTTCTGGCGGGGTCCCTACTGCTGCAATTGGCTCAGCTCGGGGCAGCTGCTCGATAGCTGCTGGAGCTGGGCGTCGACGCGCGCCCGCCGATGCCGTTGGAACGCACGGGCGCCCGTGAAGCCCAGCAGGCCCCCGCCCAGCGCCGCCGCCACCCCCGCCACCTTGAAGCCGACGAGCATCCCCACGGGCCCGCCCAGGATGCCGCCCAGCACCGCCCCCGCCACCGGCAGCATCACCGTCCCAGACTTGGCTGCCTGTGGCATATGAGAGGGGAGTTGATAGTGAAAGGGTGTGTGAATGGGTGAGTGAATTGGAGAGTGGGTGATTGAGAGCGATTGGACGTGCGAGTGTGTATGTGGTTGAGTGAGTGAGCGGGTGAATACTGGGCGAGCGAGCAGTTAACTGGGTGAGCGAGTCAACAACCGAGTGGGTGAGCGAGTGAGCGAGTGGCATGGTGAGCGAGTGGTCGGAACGGACCTTGCCGATCTGCTTCGTTCCTTGCCGTACGTTGTCAGAGGCCATCTCCAACTTGTCCTCGATGGAGTCGATGGTTTCTTGCTGGTTCTGAGGAGCACATGCGAAGCAACACTTCTAAATCGGCCTTGGCGACAAAACCACTCATGATCTGTTCTCATCACGAGATGACACGAATTCATCTCACACATGCAGAGTGCGAGATAACACTCGAGCGGCAATAATTACAGTGATACGAGGTGGTGCAAGGCGGTGCGGGCTGGTGTATGGTGGTGGTGCTAAGTGGTGTGTGGTGGTAGTGCTAGGTGAGGTGCAGTGGCGCTTAGTGGCATACACACACACACAAAGTCCCACTAGAGTGGCACAGCGCTAAGAGTGAGATGGTGGAATTCTGCACGTACATGCACCATGTACGAGAAGTCGGTGACCAGGGAGTTCAGCTCCGTTAATTCCTGGGGAGAGGAAGAGAGATGTTAACTCTTGCATGCGACGTAAATTCAACGGAGATTTACTGCAGTGCTTTGTTGTGAAGGCTGATCACAAAATCATTCTTGGCTATGTTGTTGGTGGCAGAGGGCAGTGTTGTAACGCACGCCTGTGTTCCCACATCAATGATCCCCATCTTCACCTACCAACACTGTGGTGAAGTATGGTCAAATAATCCCCAAACCGCACGCGGCATTGGGAGTATCCAGCAGCGGATTGACAAAGGGTCCGTTAGTGCACATGTTCTGTAACGTGGACAATGAGGGCCACGTGATGTCACTGCTCAGTGGAGGCCGCTGTCATCATTCAGGCCAGAGCGATGGCGACAAGCGAGGGACTCTGGGGCAACCTCGCACAGGTGCTCCCACGACTCGGACGCATCCTCCTCCTGTGGGATCTCGTGCAGCGCGAGCAGCTGATCCTGCAGCTGCGGCGATGAGGGGGGCGTCGAGGGTGGCCCTCCTCGCTCCCCTGCCCCCTCCGTGGGCCCCGATGCGACGTCGCCGCGGACCAGCAGCTCTGTCGACAACACGGACAGACGGACAGAACGGACGGACGCGGTGTGAATGAAACTTCGCAAACACCCTGTGTGACGCTGCGTTATTTAGAGAGCGCCTCGGTCAAGGAAGGAAGGAATTGGCAAAATTCGTCATCATCTTTATAATTGTGTCTACATTATAAACATGTGGTTTTACTTTGAGTCAGTCTGTCAATCACAGAGTCAATTAAGGGCTCGTTCAGACACGAGAGAACCGGGGACATACGATGCTGATAATAAGCCACCTACGGCCTCTACCCAATGTCAGTAACAAAGTGACCGAGCGGCATTTTAGACTGCTACGGGGCTACGAGTCAGCAGAAGGCAGTGCAGCAAATTCCACTGTTGTACTTTACTGCACTACGAAGTCTACGCTCCCCGCCTTTGCCAACTCGCACTGACCGGCGTGGCGAAGGGTGGTCAAATGACCCCCACGTGCGAACGCGCAGGCTGACCGGTGAAGTCGCTGGTGGAGCGCGTCATTCTGGACGCCGCTCCTTCCCATCCTTCGTCGCGCCCGTGCACGTCGCAGGGCGGCAGCGAGGAGAACGCGGGGGGGCAGCTCGTGGCAGGGTCGCGCAGGAAGGCGGCGATGGCGGAGGAAGCGAGGTCGCGTGCCGGCTGCACAATGTGCTCGAAGGCAGCGCCGTCGGCTGTGCGCAGCAGCAAACGAAGCTTTTCCATCTCCCGCACGTTAAACTGCAGCTGCTGCACACGGCAGAGCCACAGCCAGGTCACCACCAGTATGGGCCTCGTCGACAGGAGTGACGAACCGTGCTCTCGTCAATGACCCCACTGCCGCCCTCAAACAGGTTTCGAGCCCTGGCTTGTCGTGCATGGGCCCCACCAGAGATTCATCTCTCACTGAACGTTTTCCAGGTCTCTGGTCAAGCATAGTAGGCACGTGAACCATAGCCACAGAAATGATCTCCAAGGTAACATTCATACATTGCACAAATCGTAAACATTACATGTTAAGCAATATTCAACGCTTGTACCGTGAGTGCAAAACGGATTTTGTCCAATATACCATGACATACGCCCATTTAAATGGGTACATGGTTGTCATGTAGGACAACAGATACACTGCACTGATAATCTCTAAGAGTGGAGAAGCTGCTGTACAACTGCTTCAGCACACGTCGCGTTTTGCTGGTGGCTAGCGCCGTCCACGCATGTGTGCGTGCGTGTGTGAGTGCGTGAGTGTGTGCGCGAGTCCGTGAGTGCGTGTGTGAGTGCGGGAGTGTGCGAGTGCATGGGGGAGGTTGTGTGGTTTGTAGTTTCCTCGTTGCGCCTGCTCTGGGTGGAGGCGTGAGGTTGACGTCCCGTGCGCTCACCTGCACGGTGCGGCTCGCGTTGATCTGCTCATGGTGGAGCAGTTTCCAGTCCTGCTGGCTGTTGTACTTTAAAAAAACACACACACAGACACACTAAAAACAAAGCTCTCCCTCACAGCCTTAACATACTTTTAGAAAAAGTGCTGTTCGCGAGCACCCATGAAGCACAGTACATGAGGGGGTGGGTAGCCAGCACCACGACCTTTGTGTTCCCAGTGGTGAAATTTACACACCGCACCAAATACTCATTGAGGCTAAGGCGATTAGGGGAGGCCCAGGATCAGTTCAAGTAATCGTCGCTGGTGTTGGCTGTGAGCGGGAATCGAACTCGGGTAGCGTAGCATGGCATTGAGAGGCAGGTGTGATGCGTCTCCGTGTGGTGGCCGAGTGGTGGTTGAGTCACGTGGCTGAGTGCAGTGGCTGGGAGTGGTAGTTGTGTCGAGGCCTTGTTTTTGAGTGTGGTGGTTAAGTCTGCAATGACTGAATGGAAAATTGAATAGTTGGGAGGGTAATTGAGAGGTTTATCCTTTTTGGTTGAGTGGGTCTCTGTGGTAATTGAGTGGATATTGAGTGAGTGGCTGAGCGGTTAAGTTATTGGGGATGAATATGGTGGCTATCTTGAGCCCGAGTTCATGCAGTCATTACGTGGCTAACATAGCGGTTGAGTGGGTGTTTAATTGAGCGACTGAATCTCCTCGGTTGAATGCGATGGTGCTGGGGTGCGATGGTGCTGGGGTGCGATGGTGCTGGGGTGCGATGGTGCTGGGGTGCGATGGTGCTGGGGTGCGATGGTGCTGGGGTGCGATGGTGCTGGGGTGCGATGGTGCTGGGGTGCGATGGTGCTGGGGTGCGATGGTGCTGGGGTGCGATGGTGCTGGGGTGCGATGGTGCTGGGGTGCGATGGTGCTGGGGTGCGATGGTGCTGGGGTGCGATGGTGCTGGGGTGCGATGGTGCTGGGGTGCGATGGTGCTGGGGTGCGATGGTGCTGGGGTGCGATGGTGCTGGGGTGCGATGGTGCTGGGGTGCGATGGTGCTGGGGTGCGATGGTGCTGGGGTGCGATGGTGCTGGGGTGCGATGGTGCTGGGGTGCGATGGTGCTGGGGTGCGATGGTGCTGGGGTGCGAGCCTCCCCACCTTCTCGATGTTGGCCTGGTGTCGCGCCAGGCGCTCCAGGTCGGTGGGGATGGCCACTCGGGTGAACTTGTTGAGCGCCGGCTCCAGGCGCCGCAGCGGCACCGGCGTGGCAGCCCCGCCACCGGCCCGGCTCTCCGCCATGCCGCTAGCTCGCGCGCTTACGACCCTTGCGCTACCCGCTCGCCCGGCCCCTTGCCATCACGCTGGTGCCTCCAATAAATGTGTGCTCCAACTCAACCGGACGTCCTTGCAGTGGCAACAACTGTGTGGTTCAAACAATGGCACGGTCAGGGCGATTGTTAGCAGAAGAGACAACAGGGGTAACACAGCAGGGTGGACTTACAACAGTGTGGACATAGAGCAGGGGCGACTATTGGGTGACTGCGTGTGACCAGGTGATCTTGCTAAGCACTGAAGAGCGGTAGTGTAGTGGATAGTGCTCTGCGCTAAGAACCTGGCGTTCAGTCCGAATCCCGCTCACGGCCTACACCAGTAACGATTATCTGAACCGGTCCTGGGCCTCCCATAGGTCAGCTCAGCCTCAAATGAATACTGTACCTGGTGTGGTGTGTAAACGTCACCATTGGAGAGACAAAGGCGGCCGGGCGTGGTGCTGGCCACATACTCCCTCGTGTGCCGTGCCGGCCTTCATAGGTGCTCGCTAACAGCACTTTCCCCAAAAAGTATGTTCAGGCTATATGGGGGATCTTTGTCTTTTTGGTTTTTCTCAGCACGCCGCCTCCACAAGCGTTCACATTTTACAAAACAAGATCAGTGCAGTGGCCACTACATCGCACCTGATGCGTTACGGACGTTCCAGACACGATGCTTCATCTCCAAGCAACCTCCGGCATTAACGTTGCATTCTCGCAATCCTAAAGGTGACGATCAGGCGAAGCCTCCAGCATAAACACTGAACCCCAGGAATGTTGAGGACTATTTCTTTGTCAGCTAGACTATGCAATGCAACAACATCCGCATAGCATTCACTGACTTCCTGGCGACAGTCACAACTTATTAATATGGAATTACGCAACGAGACGCACCCCGCACTGTTGCGCATGGACACGTACACTCAGCTTTTGTTAATCCACTGCTAACCGAGGGCCTCCTGGCATCTTCCGGGTTCGTGGGGGGTTATTGTGACCATACTTCACCGCGCTGGTCAGTGCGGGTTTGGTAAAGATTGGAAGCAAACAAGTACTGTACAACAATGGGCTTTGCTGCACAGCCCTCTCTGCTGTCCACAATGTCGTCATAACAACAACCCCCGCCGCTCACCACGAGGTGGCGGTGACGTCACCGCTGCGCTGGTGCCAGGCGAGGTGCACCGTGAGGCCACACGAAGTGGAGAAGCTGGCAGGTCTAAACAACAGACCCAAGTGCCATGGGATGACTGACTGAGATGACCGGTAGATGCGCCATCTGTGCTCCCCTACTGTGCCAACTCATTTCGTTGTTGTGAATGTAGTCGTATAGCCCTACTACGACAACAACAACCCTAATGCGTGCTGATTGCCCATCCAAGCACTAACCAGGCTCAGCTTCCGATCAGTGACCAGGTCGATCGCTTTGCGGGTGGCGTGGCGAGTCCGGAACTAAACGTGGGAGACCGCCAGCCCCATCAGTTTCTGTTCCCACTTCTCACTCACGCAGCTCGCCACACCACCAACCCGCCCGTGTACACGAACACACGACACACACTGCACAGGCAAACACAAGGGCCGCCGTTCGCCACGAAGCGGCGCCGACGTCACCACGGCGTTTGTGCCAAGCTAGGTGCGCTTTGAGACATTCACGCGAATTGCGGAAGGCTCTCTCACCGCTGGGACGAGGAAATTACGGGACAGACCCAGGCGTTATGGGTTGACGAGCGTGCCAGGCTAGGTGCAGGTCATGGGACAGATCCCACTGTGCCAATTAAAACCACACACGCGCGTGTACACATGGACACATGATACGTAACCCGCTGACGCACATGGACACACACAGCACACGCAATCACAAACACGCACAGAGGCGCCTGTATTCTATTACAGCGCGCACACTCCCCAACAACAATAACAGCCGACGTCACCACGGCGCTTGTGCCAGGCTAGGTGCGCTTCGAGGAAACGCTCAAACACAGATACCCGCTCCCCGACATCATCCATGAACATACTCCATGATACAGTTTTTTTGGGCTATATCGCCTAGATGTGTGTCGTTAAACCCGCCACCACCCGACACAGCCAATTAGTAAGGTTTGTCACGTAAACAGAACGTGCAAGTTCGTTACTAGTACAGCACACGGGTGTCTTGGAGAGTAAATACACAACATTTACATCAACCCCCCCCCCATCTGTATGATCCATGAACAGACTGTGGGGGTGGTTGGCGTGGCCAGCACCACCCACAGCCGCCTTCGTCTCCACAGCGCTGTTGTTTACACACCGCACACAGTACAGTGCTCATTTCTGGCTGAGCCGACCTCAGGGGGAGGCCCAGGACCGGTTCAGATATTGGTTGGCCGAGGTCGCGAACACTGCGTCACCGCAGCCCAGAGACAGACCCGGTGACAGGCGGAGACAGCGACAAGCAGAACTCCCCCTCACCCAGTCAGTCACTCGCTCGCTCCTCACCCAGGCAGAACCCCTCCTCACCCAGGCAGAACTCCCCCTCACCCAGTCACTCGCTCGCTTCTCACCCAGGCAGAACTCCCCCTCACCCAGGCAGAACCCCTCCTCACCCAGGCAGAACTCCCCCTCACCCAGGCGGAACCCCCCCTCACCCAGACAGAACTCCCCCTCACCCAGTCAGTCACTCGCTCCTCACCCAGTCACTCGCTCGCTCCTCACCCAGGCAGAACTCCCCCTCACCCAGGCAGAACCCCTCCTCACCCAGGCAGAACTCCCCCTCACCCAGGCGGAACCCCCCCTCACCCAGGCAGAACTCCCCCTCACCCAGTCAGTCACTCGCTCCTCACCCAGTCACTCGCTCGCTCCTCACCCAGGCAGAACTCCCCCTCACCCAGGCAGAACCCCTCCTCACCCAGGCAGAACTCCCCCTCACCCAGTCACTCGCTCGCTTCTCACCCAGGCAGAACTCCCCCTCACCCAGGCAGAACCCCTCCTCACCCAGGCAGAACTCCCCCTCACCCAGGCGGAACCCCCCCTCACCCAGGCAGAACTCCCCCTCACCCAGTCAGTCACTCGCTCCTCACCCAGTCACTCGCTCGCTCCTCACCCAGGCAGAACTCCCCCTCACCCAGGCAGAACCCCTCCTCACCCAGGCAGAACTCCCCCTCACCCAGGCAGAACCCCTCCTCACCCAGTCAGTCACTCGCTCCTCACCCAGTCACTCGCTCGCCCCTCACCCAGGCAGAACTCCCCCTCACCCAGGCAGAACCCCTCCTCACCCAGGCAGAACTCCCCCTCACCCAGGCAGAACCCCTCCTCACCCAGTCACTCGCTCGCCCCTCACCCAGGCAGAACTCCCCCTCACCCAGGCAGAACCCCTCCTCACCCAGGCAGAACTCCCCCTCACCCAGGCAGAACCCCTCCTCACCCAGTCACTCGCTCGCCCCTCACCCAGGCAGAACTCCCCCTCACCCAGGCAGAACCCCTCCTCACCCAGTCACTCGCTCGCCCCTCACCCAGGCAGAACTCCCCCTCACCCAGGCAGAACCCCTCCTCACCCAGTCACTCGCTCGCTCCTCACCCAGCGCCGCGCTCCCAGCTGCTCGTCAACTCCTGGCTTCCACACGAGTGGTGACGTCCGTTATAAACCTCGCTCGCGCGTGACGTCATGTAAACCCGTGGTCGTGCGTGACATCATGTAACCAACGCTCGCGCGTGACATTGCGTGACATTGTGTAACCAACGCTCGCGCGTGACGTAATGTAATCCACGCTCGCGCGCAACATCATGTAACCCACGCTCGCGCGTGACGTCATGCAGGCGTTTGCTGTCTGCGGGCAGCAGGGGGTGCGTTGATGGGACATTGGCGGCATGGAGGGACTGAGGCTGCGCGTGGCCAGGCGGCGACTGGAGCCGCGGTCACCGCCGGGACGTCTCTGGCAGAGAACATTCACAGCTCGTTGAGCGACACACGAGCTTGAACGCGCCCAATCTCGGCAGCTCAGCAGGACGGAGCCTGCTGGAGGATGGGAGACCGCCTGGGAAGGCCCCGGTGGTGGTCCGGGCTTTTGCGGTCTGCAGGGGGCGGCTTTTGGTGCTCTGCCACTGCAAACCAGCTGGGTAACTGGATACACGGGATTTTTCGTGTAACAAATACACATTTATTGATTGGTTTCAAGGAATTTTTATTAATCAATAAAAGTTGCATCTGTACCACAGATCCTCCAAGGATTCATTTAAACAAATAAACAGCAAATCACCCTCGAACAAAAACACCTCACGGAATTATAAACTCACATAACACGACCCAGAGGTAAATCCTCCTATCTGACACCACTGGGGGGGGGGGGCAGCGAGAGGTGACGATATCCTTCAAGGTCATGGCGACTACTACACTTAAGGTCAAGCTCACGTCTTTCACGCCGACAACAATGCCAACGTGAAACCAAGGCACGCGGTGAATTAACAATCAATGATTTCCTGCCCTTTATAAAGCCACTGTTGGACAATGGCCTCCCCACGCCTTGTCAGCCATCAGAATCAATTCACCATTCTGGTCTCGGAACGGTGGACAACACCAACCACAACCTTCCTGGACACTCACCGAGTTCCTCACTGCGAGGCGGCGGCGGCGACACGGGAGTCGTCAACAAAGTGTCAGCGTGCGCTAAACAAGTGGTGTAAATTCTACATTCCCATGACAGACACGAGTATGTCCAGTCGGCGGCCACTCTTGTGACTTCCCACCCACACAGTGGTCAATCATTGCATCGAGCCGGGATGGACGGCGGGCCGAGTTAACCCTCGGTGAGCAGTACTTCAACTTACAATATAGACGAGTCACCTGCTGTGACAACAGAGGCAGCCCTTTGGATGCGACTGCAGTCACGCGAAACGCGACTGCCATCCGGCTTCCGTGGCTGTGAATGCATCCCTTGTGATGCAGGCTGAGAGGCCTGGGAATCGCGAGCCATCGCCGTGGACGGCTGGGTCAGGGAGCTCACTCGCACGTTGCAGCACACGGGGCCCACGATCCAATTCCAAGGTTCACAAATCATTCGCACCGGTGGAATTAAACAATGCGTGCCATCTGCTGGATGCACGTGAAAGGTCCTGTGAGATTATTGGCAGGAGTTAGTGATCACACGTGTGAGCGTCTGAGCCGAAATCCCAATATTTTCCAAAGATTAACAAATAGCCTCCATAATAACTACACCCACATTCCAGCTTGCAAATGAACAACAATACAGAGCTGTAACAACAAATAACGGACCTCAATGAGCTGTTACCTGGTTAAAGGGCCGTGAAATTAATAACTGAATATCGGGATACATTCAATACTATTCGCCGCTTTTATAAATATACTTTATAACAGCAACACAAGCAGTTCCCCACATACAGGCACTTTCCCCGTCGTATTCTTCATTACACAAGATTGTCAAATATAAAAAGTTTATAGTCTTCGTTCCGTCACCAAATACTGCACAAAAACCTCACTGCAGTAAGTTTTAGATTTTTGTTGCAACATTGCCACGACCGGCTCAGAGGCCAATGAGGGCCTGCGGGAGGCTTGTGCGTGGTGATCCACTGCACGGCGGGTGCAGAGGGGGAGGCGCAGAGGCCCCGCCGCTCTAAGGAAGCCGCCGAAATGTCGACGCCTCTCCGCCTCGCGCCTCTCGCTCTCATTGCGAGATCGATCGGCCGCAACCTGCCATGAAATCCGCACTGCGTGGAGGTTGAGGGAGTGGCAAATAAAGTATTGAAATGTCCAGGGAATATTTGTAACACCCCCATTAGATTTGCCCTGTATTTCTCTACAAAGCACCACACCATTTTATATTTAAATAAAAAAACGAAAGTATGAAAATAACCATCACCACCCATACAAGAGGCCCAAGTCCCCAGTTCCCTGTGGCAGACGCCACGTGGTCGGTATTTAGTCCCGCGGTCCCTGGAGCCCGTGGAGCCGGGTGCTGCACCACCGCCTCTGCCGCCTCCCTTGCCCTCGTCACACGTAGACCCCAGGTGGCACCTTGGTGGAGCTGGTTGGCGCCTTGGAGGAGCTGGGGTAGACCAGGAAGAGGGAGAGCTGGCCCAGCCCCAGAAGGGCTCCCAAGAGGTTGGGCACCTGGAGGACAGCGCAGTGGAGGGAAGGCAGCAGCAACACAAGGCAACAGGGCCAGAGGTTACGGGGCCAGCGTGGAAACGACCACGTGGCTGCGAGAAGCCTGGGTACTGATGCTGCATGTGTGCAACAGCACCAAGCGTGGCTTAACCTCACAAGGCTCCCACCCTGAGCAGAAGCCAAGGTCGTATGTGTAGTCTGATGTCTACAAAGAAAAACAACTGTAAAAATGCGCTTAACCCAGGGCAATTCGATCCCTGAGCGATGTGCAGGAGGCAGGAAACCCACAGAAACGAGGGGGGTAACACCTAACGCTCCGGAGAGATCGATTCAATTACCTTGCAGCCAAAAACCTACAACACGTTTTTAATTCGGATCTGAAACAGCCCACATTTTTTTAAAACCAAACATCAACAATCGAGTGCATTTACGTGATCCACAGGAGCAAATTATAGCTAAAGGCTACAACACCTGGTATTCCCAGCCAGTCTCCCATCAAAGTGCTAACCAGGGTCAACCAAGCATCGAGCCTGCGACTGGGTGCGTCCGAGGTGATGTGGCGGTCGACGCCGATGGAAACCCGCGACGTCAATGCGTCGTGCCCCATGCCCTGCGCTTGGCGCTGTTGTTTACCTCGTGGTGCCCGGGCTGCACTCACCTGTATGAACATGTCTTGCAGCATGAGGCCGTAGATGAACCACTCGGTGCCCACCACGAGGTTGGCGGCGCACAGCGGGAAGGCCAACGACTCGGTGCTCCGCGAGCGCACGACCTCAGCCTGCAACGGCAGCAACAGGTTTCAAACGCGCATCTCGTACTTACAGAAAACACACGCAACAAGTGACGGGCACGTCCATAGGGAGATCTAGATATTTCTCAAGGGGTGCTCGGGGGAGGGAGGGCAGTCATGAAACGTGAAGCCTTTTTAACTCGTGCACTACACTGCACTGCCGAGTAGCGCATACAATACACAAACAACACTCGACGTCCGACCACATAGCCCCATATAAGTGAAATCAAAGTACATACAGCAAATATTAGGTAGAAGTAACTTAAGAATCGCACAAACCGAATGCCCGTATAACAATGGAAACCCGTAGTTGTAGTGTACGGGCATGCTGCACTCGATGTGTGTGCACACTGCGCATGAGGTTTGGAGGTTACAGGGGGACTTGCGCGGTGCGTGTGCTGTGCGTGGCAATCATAGTGCGTGTGTGCGGTGCGCATGTTTAGCGTGTTGGCACTGTGCTGGCGTACGAGTGTGGCAAGCGGGGAGCCGTAGTTGACGACGGTCCACAGCGTGCACACCATGCCCAGGTGAGGCCGTGCAGCGTCCTCGTCCTCCGCCAGGTACTTGACGTAGAGCAGCACCGCGTAGAGCAGCAGCGCGGGCCCCACCATGGTGCGGTACAGACTCCGCTGCGGACACACGGCACTCCACGTCGTCACCACTCTCTTCATCGTTCAAAATCATCATCGGCGATTATTCACTTCTGAAAGCCTTCCCAAGCTATCACCACCTCTCACGATCCCGCGATACAATTACACTGACAGGTGTGGCTGCAGTTCCAAGATTGAATTTCGTATCTATCAAAGTGCATGCAGGCATGCGTATACTGCAGAGTAACAAGCCAGAGACTATAAAACAGGTTTTTTTTGGGTTAGATCGCGTAAATATTGAAACATGTCGTTAAACCCGCCACCACCCAACACAGCCAAAAAATAAGGTTTGACACGTAAAAAGAAAATGCCAATTCTTACAAGTACAGCACACCGGTGTGTTAGAGAGCAAAGCCACATTTACAATCTGAGTACGACGTTTCATCAGGCTTCATCAGGCGACAGCCAGATTTGTGGAAAAATCCTCCTGTTTCGTTCCTTAAATAAAAAAAAGATGTGATGACATCACTTCTAAGCCCTTCTTGAGCGAAGTGGGGGGGGGATTCATTAATTCATATGAATCGCAATGGGTATCCATTGCCAGTTGGGTTATTTATATGGTAATCAACGTACATTATATGCATGTGCATTAGCCAGAGACCGCTACCCCAAGTGCAGACACATTCCTCTGGGCGTGCGTTTTATGCGGGCGACGGCAGGCGCAGAGATTCGTCGTCGTACACGGAGTCTCTGGGAGCCGTGAGCTCGGCTGCGGACGGGGCTAGAGCTCGCGCTTGCGAGGGGATCCCCGCGAGGGAGGGGGCACCTTGTGCGGCGTGTTCACGTAGAAGATGATGGAGTAGAGGACCCCGATGGACGCCCCCACGGCATTCACGTACACGATGGTGGGGTCACCCAGGAGCAGGCCGTACCGCAGCCACAGTGTGCAGCTGCACAAAAAGACAAAGATCCTCCGTATAGCCTTAACAGACTGTTGGGGCAAGTGCTGTTCGCGAGCACCTACGAAAGCCGGCTCGGTACAACACAGCTGCACGCACACACGCACACACGAGCCATCAGCACCAACACACACTACCAACCTGGCTCACACACGCAACACATGCATAATGAACCTGATTCACACACGCAGTCAAGGAAGCCAAAACACACGGAGACAAATATCTCCTGTGTGGCCTACACAGAGTATTGGGGCAAGTGCTGTTCACAAAACATATGAAGTCATCCCAATTATCACCTTTGGCTCCCCAGTCGTGATGTTTAGACACTGCACCAGGTATTAATTTACGGCTGTGTCGACCTAGATAGGGGCCAGGGTCAGTGCAGCTATTCGGCACTGTTTGTGGTCATGAGCAGTAATTGAACTCAGGTCACTGGGGTCATAGCGGAGTGTGCTAATCACTGCACTACTTCTGCCCAGACAGAGGACACACGCGCACACCCAAGACCAACTCAGCCAAGGGTATTAACACGCATGCACGTACACAAAGATCCCTCGTATAGGGGTATTAAACACGCATGCACGTACACAAAGATCCCTCGTATAGCCTTAACAGACTGTTGAAGCAAGTGCTATTAGCGAGCACCTATGAAGGCCGGAACGGAACACGAGGGGGTGGGTGGCCAGCACCACGCCCGACTCCCTTTGTCTCCCAAGTGGCAATGTTTACCGGTTCAAATAATCGTAACTGGTGTTGGCTGTGAGCGGGAATCGAACTCGAGTCGCCGGATTCATAGCGTAGCACGCTAACTGCTACACTGCCGCTCCCCACTATACACACTCACATACACGTGCAGGAGTGAAGACCATATTCTTTAAAGAGACGTCATTTCCATTCATCAAATCTGGTTTCCATGAGCGATTTAAGTGTGGCGTTTGACAAATACCAAGGGGAGGGATATTTACATCGTGCGACTGTGCAGGAATAAACCGGCAACACTGCCGTATTTGCCCAGCACAGTGGCATGTTTACAGTGGCCGTGTTTACACAGACACACAGATAGCTGCCAATCACAGTGAGGCAGCTGCCGTCCGCGTTACAGGCTCCATCTGTCAGGCAACCAGCACTCGTCTCAGCACTCCAGAGCCCCACGCGCACAGTCCTTTTGTCGATCCACTGCTGGATGAAGGCCTTCCCGTGTCATGCGAGTCTCGGGGGGGTTATTTTACCATACTTCACCACACTGGTCAGTGCAGGTTTGGCGAAGCGTCAAAATACAAATGCATCTCCAAACTGTGTAGAGAGCAACACGCGAACAGCTAAAGCGTAACGTAAGCAATGAAACAAAATGTTCAATCCAACCGAGGAGAGTAACATTTACCTTCTCAAAGACAGATCCGTCTCGTGTTCTAGTTGACATCTCTGTGTCATCGCATGGCACCCTCGATCCGTTCCTGACCTCTGACCCAACTTTGCTGCACCAATGGGCACATCCGAGCTCTGTCTACTCACCGTACAGCCGCCCCTACACCCCCGAGACACAACGAGGCTGAACGCACTCCTTGTTGCCGCAACCCTGATTGGGACGATCTCCATGACCTTCACCAGAGCTTCCCCTGGCGCACACATACCTGTTGTTCAGGCAAACCACGCGTGGACGTGTGCGTCGACGGCTAATGATGCTATTCTCGCGGGCGGCTTCCTTACAAACGGAGGGCAAAGCATCATGTGCAGCAGCACTTGAGTTGCATCAGCCCCGCACTCCGATTAGCACGGTTAGCTACGTACGGTGCGAAAGAAGTTCGACATACATACGTACATACAGCCCCGTTAAGAGAGACACGGGCGTTGCGGGGGCACGCTAGGCCCGTTCGGCCACAGCCACGAACCCAGCCGGCACACTCTCCCAGGAGCCATGGAAATGCGGAGCGAGTCACGAAGGTCCGGACTTATGCCGCCGTGGCTGCAACGAGCCAGGCATCCTCACCTGACGCAGAGAGACACGAAGGGGAACATGGAGAGCCCCAAGGTGCTGCCCTTTTGCTTGATCTTTAGACAGATGGAGCTGGAAGACAGCGCAGCAGCGCACAAGATCAGACACCGCCCTCCGCCCAGCCATGTGTTCCAGGATGAAATCAAACGATGACTGTCACAGCAATGTCATTCGCTAGTAACGCCCCTGCAGGAATAATTAGGTTTTACATCCAACCGCCTGACCATCATTATCAACTATCATCATCATGATACACCCCGTCATCGTTCACACCATAACCAACATCAAGAGTGTTAACTGCATTATCATCTTCGTTACCACTCACATCAGCTCCATCACATTACACATCATCTTCATCGCTACTCCTCGCCACCGCCACTATCATCATCTTCTCCATCGACACCACCATCACCCCCATTGCCACCATAACCACCGCTGTCACCATTTACTACATTATTACTAACTTCAGAATGCACCATCACCACCAATATCCACCACTGCCCCAACCGTCAATTAACACCACGATCACAAAGATCGATCACATTCACCACCTCCACTACCCCACCAGCCTGGTATCAAGTTCGAGTGTGCTCACTAAAGCAAGTAAGAACTCAAGAGACCAGGATCAGTCTCATTTGTAAGAGTGAGCTGGGTTGCCAAAAATACACGAAAGCAAATTGATTCCAATTAAGTACAACAATAAAGCCAATATAAATCGGCGCAAAAACAAATGCATTACAAGAGAAATAAAAAAACACTGCAAAAAAAGTCAACATTTAAGAAGATAAATTCCCTGTAGCTATAGTCGGCTCGGACAAATAACTTTTGACATATTTCCGAGCCAACTGTTGCGACACGCGGCTGACTGGTGCGGTGCGTGGACCGTACAAGCCGGAGAGGAAGGAGAGGATGGTGCAGACGGACGCCACCGCGAGCAGCACGGTGCGCAGGGTGGCCATGGTGCCCGGAGAAACCATGGTGGTGCCGCTGGTGCCGCTGGGCACTCAGGGTCGCGACCTGGAAACACGGCGGGGACACGGGGGACATGGGGCCCACAGCCGTCAACACCACCATCATTAGCACCAGCGTCAGCATTGGCACCACGGTCACCACCATCATTAGCAACAACCGCCATTCGCCACTAAGTGGAGGTGACGTCACCACGACGCTTGTGCCAGGCTATGTGCACCTTGAGGCTTCGTGAAGTGTCGAACGCCCACTGGCAGGAGGTCACGGGGCAGATCCAGGTGCCACGGGTCGACTGACTGAGATGAGTGGCATCAGCCATCTCATCTCACCATCATTATTGGCACCACTGTCACCACCATCATTGGCACCACACCGTCACCATCATCATCATTGGCACAATCACCACCGTCACCAACATCATCATTGGCACCACTGTCACCACCACCTATCTCTACCATTTTCACCACCATCACATCAACATTTCCTTTGCTTTACACCTACCCGTATATACCAAATTACTGAGTGCACCCGACTGCGTCAGCTTTTGGAGGCTAAGCCTGGGTCGTGCTTCAATGGCAGTCCCAGGTGTTGTAGGTTTGGGCAGCGAGGTGGCAGCAAACAGAGATTACTGAATCTGTATGTGCGGCGTGGAGCGTTACCCATGGCGATCACCAGCTGTTGGCAAATGGGGCTGCAAGGGGACCAGCATGTGGCAGTGAATCAATGGATTATTGTATCTATCTGTATGGATATTTTTTTTCAATAACCCCCTGGTATCATTGGCGTTTGCTTCCCACGCGTCAATCACTCATTTATGTAATTGGCAAAATATCCCAATGCAGCAGCACCCTCTTGAAAACGAGTCCTGAGACTCAGCGAGGCTGTCCTGTGTACACAGTATCATCGTGATGATGGGACACTGGTCTCACGGTGCATGTATGCTCAGTACAGTCGTAGTGACAGCACAGAGGTTTAAACAGCACAAGGGCAGCAGCAGACAGCGGAGGCAACAGCAAAGAGACCACAGAGCCAAACATATAGCCTGACAAACAGCAGCACAGGCAACAGGACACAAGTAGCACTGATAGCCAAGCACATCGTAGGCAAGGAAACACATCACACAACAGCACATCACACCACAGCACACTACAGCACACCACATCACATCACACCACAGCACATCACACCACAGCACACCACATCACATCACACCACAGCACATCACACCACATCACACCACAGCACACCACAGTACACAGTACGCACATCACAAACAACACACCACACACGACAGCAAACACGGTACTGTACACACTACACACGCAGCACTGTACACATACCAAGCTCGACGCAGAGTGCACACAGTGTACACATCGCACACACAGCACACTCAAACACCACGCACACACAGCACACACTGCACGAACAGCACACGCAGCACACACCACGCAGATGACGCGCGGGCAGGACGCGGGCCTCCCCGTCTCCACGTGCGGCCTCCACTTCCTGGTCGGAGGACGTGGCAGGAGGCGCGGACTTCTGTCCGCTCACCAACAACAACAACAGCAGCAGCAGCAGCAACAACACAGCTCACACTCACTCACTGCCCACTCACTCACTGCCCACACACTCACGGCGCGCGCGACTCGCACGGAATAATCCCAACATGTAAAGCGCACGAAGACTCACTCGGGTCTCTGTCCTCACTCCGCCAGGGCACGCCTCCCGCTCCCCTCCCTCCCCCCGACTCCACTCCCACCCTCGACCACCCCGACTCCCCCCCCCGGCTCCCCTCCCACTTCCCTCCCCCCACTCCCCTCCCACCCCCCCGACTCCACCCCCCACCCCGGCTCCCCTCCCACCCCCCCCGACCCCCCCGACTCCCCCACCCCCCGGCTCCCCTCCCACCCCCCGTCCCCCCCCACCCCGACACCCCCCCCTTACTCCCCCCCCTTACTCCCCCCCCCCCCGTGTCCCCCCAGTCCACGTGCGCGCGCCTCTCACTGACCACGTGCGCGCGAGCCGCTCGCGCGCGTGGCGGGAAACTTCCGGAAGAAGAAGACGCAGCAGGAGGAGGCGGAGACGGCGGCCGCCACCGAAACACGCGGCGCGGTCGCCACGGCAACGCGTCTCCAGGCTGGGAAGCGGCGCGCGAGGCAGCAGCTGGTAACACGAACAGCGTCACTCTCGCGATTAGTCACGCTACTTATATTTGTTTTACGCGCACACACACACGTATATATATCAACCCCCCACTATTATAGACACTATTCTACTTGCACAGTATGCAATCATAGTAACGACACAATGTGTATACAAGTTTCACACTGACCATGCTCGGGGTGCGATCTCGTGCCGCCCGTTCTGGTTGAGCACCCGCCCCGACGTGCGACCCCGAGCTGTGGGCTTCGTTCTCCCGGCGCGGCAAGTTTCTTAAACCCTCACCCCCTTCCTCCCGGCCCTGGCCCCTGCCCACCCAGCGGTTTAAATGAGCATTGTTCAGTATGATAGGAGGACTTCCATCCGATGTACGTGATGTACCATTGGCATGACAATGGCGATAAGAATCGCTGCTGTGCTGACAGGCGTGTGTGGTGGGGTAGGAGGGCCGCCCAGGAGATGGATCTCCCCATGGAGGAGCCGCACGAGTGTTCGTCTCTTGCCGAGGGCGAAGCCGCGATGGGTGACGGAGCGGCCGCCGAGCCCGCGGCAGCCGACGAGACGCGGGGCACGGAGCGTGGCCTGGCCGATGACGATGTGGGAGAGCAGCAGCCTGGGCAGCGGCAAGAGCAGCAGGGACGTGCAGGTGCTCTTGATGGCTGAGGGCAGCCGAGTCGGGAGGGGGCTGTGGTTCGTGTTCGCTTCGCGGTGTTGTCCTGCACGCGGGTGTCAGCCAGCACTTCGAAGACACGGGTCGGTGATGACTCGTGCAGATTGTTTTGAGACTCTTAAACCCACAGGGCTGAGGTGACCAGGAGATGGCAGTCCAGCAAGTAGGTTTAAAACAATTGTGTGGGGTTTTGAGTGTGACTCCTTTTTATCAATTTTGACTTAAAACTTTCGTGACTGCAGGAAATCATATTCTTGGTTCTTTCGGTAAAGTCACATGAATAGAAAATTTAAATAAATAAAATTAGCTTTTATTTTTCATTTATTTGTATTTTCTATCTACGTGAAAGAATCAAGATTATCCCTTATATATTGGGGTTTTTTTTCTAGGCACAGTACTTCAGTCATATGCAAAACTCTCATGGAATTTAGCATATCCCAATGAAGCAGGACCCTCCTGAAATATAGCCTTGAGACTCGTTGAGTATTTTCTAGAAAGTAATAATTTTGCAACGAGCTGGATGTCTCACTAGCACAGCCACCGTTGCGGTGGTTCGCTTACAATTACATTGACAGGCCAATCCCTCACAATGCAGTGGCCACCTCCACAGCTGCGTCGTCGTGGAGGTAGCTCAGCTCTCCGATCTCACATTTACACGAAAATTCCATCTCTAGCCCCACCCACTTACCCTTGGGGTAAACCCATCTCAAACCTATATAACATCCTGCTTCAGCAGATATGTTTCACCTGATGACGATTGCTTGTGTTGCGATCGAAATGTCGTGATATTTTTCTTATTTTTCTATCTACGTGGCTTTACCGAAATACCCAAAGAATATAAAGTAATAATTACCGTGCAATATGCTGGTTAATCCTCTCTCAATGTATAGAGTGGCTTTATATGCAGCACAGTACTCTCAATTCGTCTCAGCAAAATTCTCAAGTAAATTTAACCTAAATCCGGTTCACAACACTTTGTAGATTGTCGGCGTTGTTGCATTAATAATTCACTTTCAATTTTCTTCATCGAAATATTTCACCTGGAAAATCCCTTGCGAAGGAACACCTCATTGACAAGGCTACCCAGGCTGTCAAGTGACGCACGCAGGCCACCTCTAAAGATCCTGTGACGTCTTTCCCAAGAGTAGGCCACTGAGTGCCAGCATCATGGTACAAATTTACTACGTTTAAAAATTTACTCACAAATTACTCAGTTGGATTTTTACATTAGCAATCATCTCCCCCTACTGGCAGCTGTGCAATTATATACTATACAGTGAACCTATGCAAACAGATAACTAATCTTCTGCATGAAATTACGTTTATATTCCTATAAAGCATGTGTATGTAATTTATGGTGTTTAGTTCTGCGCAATTTTTCTGTTAACCAAATGTATAGTTTTCAATCTCCAGCATACAGGTAAAAGTCTAACATCTATCTGCAAAGAGGTGATGATGATGAAGCTCTCATTGCTGGTGTTGCTCAGGCAGGCAGTCCATAGGCGCTGTGAATCCGTGTTGTGTGTGTGTGGCTCTCAGCCTGGGAAGCCGAGCACAGCGCTGCTGAGATGGAAGGAGATACTTGGGCTCTCAGCCAGGAATTAGACTCCAGGCAAGTCAATCCGTCACTGAACTCAACAAATGAACCCTCCACTCGAATAAGCCATTGTTACACAATGCTATGTGGGAAGACGGTTTGCATCTTTTTCTCGCGTGTTAAGATGTGTGTGCTGATAACGTATCCTACTACACATACGCTTCGTATGAACTGGCTATGCACAAGCATTAGGTTTCCATCTTCTTGATTTTCATATTTCCAGTTTTAACTGCGAGTCGCATCAGCAGAGAGTGGCCTGCTAAACAAATGCTGCTCTGCTACCTGATGTTACAGGCAAGATCTTCGACCAACACTGTGGCTGTTTCATAGCAGCAAATTTATCCGGAAGACCCATTGGGTGACTGATCGACATGCCATTTATATATTTATACGGAGAAGCAGACCGCTGTCTGATTATTTATTATCCATTACCTACGTGTTCTACCATTGTATACAAGCGAGCATGTAATGTTGTACTACCAGTAGATCACACACACAACACGTTTAGTGTATAATCAAGGAATGTCCGTCTCTAACAAAACTGTGTGCTACGTGCACAGCAGCGCTGCTCTGCAGGAGGCTCCACAGCACGCGGAAGGTGTGCGGTTGACACACGCGGAGAAGGCTCAGCTGTACACACTGCGACGTCACCTCGACCAACTCTGGGAGGCCAAGAGCCAGACGGAGACGCTCATTCAGCAGACTGGGTCAGAACGCCCTCACGGTGACACAGCAGAGTCCCCATGCCGTAACACAGCAGCAGCACAACCACGAGGCGCTGTAGCTGCTGTGGTCGTAGTGAAACCGTGGCGTGTGAGTGAGGATGTCCCAGCTTACCGCTGCTGCTGCTGTGTTGCCAGAGAGGAGCTGCGAGGGAGCCGGCTGAGGGAGCAGGAGCTCCGCAGGGAGCAGCAGATAACGCAGCAACAAATGCGGCAAGCGGCGGACGCCACCAGCACGTGAGGAGGAGGAGGAGGGCCTTGGGAGCCACGCGGCGTCCCGCAGGCGCCGCGTGTCCCACCTCGCCAGAGCGCTCGGCGTCGTCTGACGAGTATCGCCGTTGGTAGATCCTCGCTCTTGTTCACAAGCGCGATGGTCTACGTTGCCATGCAACACATCAGGTGTCAAGGTGTCGCTCTCCCTAGGAAGAGTTTTTGTTTGTCTCGGTGTCCTGTAATTAAACATCGCTCTCTAACACATTGGCAGCATCGCACTGTGCATGTCACGAGACCCACGTCGATTGCGTTGGATTGTACGTTTTGAGTTTGTGTTAAAGGTAAGGGTGTGTTTAAGTGATCTGTAACACTGTTTTTAGTTGCATTATAATTGAACGTTTTTATTCACTTGACGTTTGTGCATTTACGTGACAGTATAAATCTGAGCCATTTACTAACAGATGCCATTTAAGGAAAGGCATGTGTTCATGTTTAAACACAATTAACTTGACCTGACACATTTATTTGACACCCTGGGCTCTGCAAGAAAGGACAGGGAATGTAGTCTTGATGCTATTGAACTCAAATAGAACTGTCTACGATAGCTGTGATGAACAATGACCTCCTTACACGGTTCACCGACATGAGTCATGCTTGTTTTTCCAGTGCCGCTATGTCCCTCTTACAAAGACAAGAAACACGAACGAAGGAGGAGGTGGATACAGAGCTGGCACTACAGGACACCCTCAGCCAGACTATCTCCCAGCACCAGTACGTTCTGCACAATTCACCACTGCCCAGTCATACTCAGTGGACATTAACACAGTCACTTACCCTTTACTGGATAGCTATCTGCAGCTGCTAAGCTGCCTATTATAGCAAACACAAGATATGTTTCCCGCTTTTGTTTCAGGTTAGTAACACTACCTGGCGACTTGCTGGCGAATGGACAGGTTGCCTTTGCAATTGTATCAGTCTGCTAACAATTTGGCGGAATAACATTTTTTCTATTTTAACAGAAAGCCGAAGAAAATGTAAGAAATTAAATAATAATATTATATTATTATATTATTATATTTTTATTTATTTTCTTTCTACGTGACTTTACTGAAAGAACCAGAGTAATTCCTGCAGTCACGAAAGCTTTGAATCTAGTTTGAAATGTAATAACTTAACTGTTTGCCAAGAACATGATACTGAGCGAGTGTCGCACTACCGCGATCGTCATCACTGGCTGCTTTCTCTCCTTTGTGAGTGGGAATTGTCGGAGCACGAGGTACAGTGAAAATGTAATGTGTAGACATTAAAACCAGGACTTCTGCTCTCAGCAAGTTCTTATCTGCTTACAAAAGTCGTAATTTATTAGCCTATATGAACATTCTTTCACAAAGAGCAGGGAAAAAATTGTTGCCACCTTAGATGGCACTAACAAATGCAATAACATATTTAGATGTATGTACTGTCTAATTGCAACTACATCCCAAGATGCTGTACAGAAACAGTGGGCATATATTGATTTCACGGAGAGAGGCAGTCGGTCTTCGGCAGATTAAACACGGTCTTGAGCCTTGCAGCATTGACAGGGGCAAGGAGTGGACATGACGGATGGCTGGGGGAATGGAACTCCAGAATATTGGGGCAGCGTGGACTAAGCTTGCGGTGCATGTGACATGCCCCCATGGTCTAAGGTTGCGATGTGTGTTTGACGTGCCCCCGTGGTCTAAGGTTGCGGTGTGTGTTTGACGTGCCCCCGTGGACGAAGCTTGTGGTGCATGTGACGTCCCCGCGCCTGCCCACGTGCGCTCCAGGCTCGCACTGTGCGCCCTGGACGTGGAGCTCGGGCGCTTTAGCCAGGTGCAGCAACACGTACAGGAGGCGGAGCACGCCATCGCCACCCAGCAGCATGAGCGGGCGGAGGGGCGCATCGCGTTGGAGACGGCCAAGGCCACCGCGGCACAACGGAGCGTGGAGGCGTGGGAGCGGTAAGAGAGAGCGGCGAGGTGGAGCATGGTCAGATAGCCCCCATGGGCCGCACAGCAAGGGGGGGCCCTCATCCAGAAGTGGGTTGACAATGCTGTGCATGTACACGTTTAATGGATTTCCTGCTCAACTGGCTATGTACGGTGCGAAATAAGTTCAAGTTCAACTGAGCAATCAGGTGGTGCTCATCTCCTGTTTACAGCCTAAGCCAGTGGTGGAAATTCCATATTGTTATGGAAGGGGTGTGTCTACCAATAAGAAAACCACTGTTGACTTCCCTCCAAAGTGGTACTCATTTCATTGACCCAGGAGGGATGATGGGCTGATGCATGTGCAATAATAAGCTAGCAAAGCACCGAGAAACACTTTGGAAATGTGTATGCATGTCGTGCTGCTGCTGCTGGGCATGTCGTGCGATGCAAGTCGTGGGTTTATTCACAGGCAGCGCTCGCAGGAAATGATGGTGCTGGAGGAGAGACGGCGGCAGGCGGCGGAGGAGGTGGCTCGCAACCAGCAGCGTGCCAGGCACTTCCTCAGGGACACGGTGGCCAAGTGAGGGCTCGCACCGCCAGCAGGGCCTGTACCAAACCTCGGGTCAACCACTCTTGTGTCTTTTGTAGTGACTTCAATCACAATGTCACAATGTCACAATATCACAATGTAATTGAAGTTGAAATTTCACCCCAGAGCGTTGCTGTAATTGTAATTATAATGGACGTGGTCACCCAGATTCATTCTTGCAAATTCGACTATGTTTGTCTCTAGAGTTCTCACCTCGTTAAAAAATTGAAAAAAATAAACTTGCTCACATGTCTGGTCTGAAATAGCTGGGTATTATTAAAGGTGAGGGCTCTAAGCCCAGATTTTGTGGCCAAGACAGGGAGGTAACTGATTAATTGTAACAAACTTCAGCAAATGTGTTATTGCTGTAAAATTAATAGACTAATAATTATTAAACAAATGTGATTTTTTTAAAGTTGCCATGTGTGATGTAATATGGCATTGTTAACAAATACACTTTTAGGCTTTAACGTCGTGGGCATTAAGTGTAGTTGAGGTGGTGGCACTGTGTGCCTCCTACAGGGTTCGCCAGAGGGAGGCTGAGGAGGAGGAGAAGGTTCGGCAGGACAATGGCCGCAGGTTGAAGTCCATCATGACTCTGAAGCAGAGCATCGCAAACAACAAGGTCTCTGCACGACACTAACAGTTCACACGAGTCACGGTGCAAATCCGCTGTCTTGACTTAGATCTATGCCTTATACCGTTTAAAAATCCACACCTAGCCACTTGCGAAGGTCCACTGTAGCCAAGCACAATGTGTGAAACGACTGTCTGCTGGTAAAAATGTATAAAAACTTACCCCACATATATTTCTCCTTTGGTGGGAGATTCTCTTCTGAACACACTGTACAGTGCAAAGACTTCAAATCCACAACTCAAGGGTATGAGCTACGTTGAGAAAACATTTGTCCAATGGCATTACCCTCGCATGCTGATTGCAGAGAGACACTGTAGGACTTGAAGAAACCGAAAGCAATTGTCGCGTGGTCCCGAGTGTTGACGGCGAGAGTGCCCGCTGACAATTCTGCCGCTGGCGCTGCCTACACGGTGCTGCTGCTGTTGCGGCTCCAGGAGAATCTGCGGACGCTGAGGGCGCGGCAGGTGGCGGAGCAAGCGGCTCGGACGCAGGAGGAGGAGCGGGAGAGGGCCGCCATCCTCGCCAGCGGAGGAAACCCGACTGAAGTCCTTCTCAAAAGGAAGCGCTTGGAAGAGTTTGAACGGACAAAAAGGTACGCGCTGCTGTGAATCTGTATTTGCCTATGACCAGGCGGACGTGTGGCCAATGTGTTGTGTAAGAAATACTTTGATTTTGTATGTGGAGAGATGGATTTTTGAAGGAGACATTGTCTGCTTATTTATTTTTCATGAGACCTTGGAAGCAAGGCAGGATTGAGCCTGCATAGTTATTGCATGAATTACTGCAGCAGGTTGTTATAGGCTATGGGGCTATGTGGTGTTTAGCAGAGGGTAATACAGCAAACCAAGGGCATCAAAAGTCACCAAGACTTTACACTTTGCCAAATATTCACAGCCGTGGTGTCCATTAAGACCCGTGCCTAAATATGGCCCTGCATGATTTATTCTTCAGGGAGTTTGAGGAGCAGGTCAAGGTACGTCAAGTGGACATCATTGAACACATCTTGAAAGAGGAGGCGGATATGAAGCGGAGAAGCAAGCAGCAGCAGCGGCGGCAGCACCTTGCGGCCGCCACAGCATCCCGAGACGCAGAGGGAGCAGTGGGGACGCGGCTCGCCGACCCCAGGGTCATTCGGCTGCTTGAGGAGGCCCTGGGGGAAACCGGGAACAGCCAAGCGCCGGTCTGTGTGCCCATGACACACAGTGGACATTCACCTGGAAATGCACAGCGTGTTTAAGTATAAAAGTTCAAACCATCTGCATGCTAGGGTCAAGTATTAGTACCCGTCATTTTTTTAAGTGGCTCTGGGCCAGTGGCGAGCACCAGTCTCTGCATAGGACAACCACTGTTAACTTCCTACCAAGTGATGATCGTCAGCCGGTGTTTACTTCACCAATGCAGGAGGGCCAATGAACCAGATTAACACTGTGTCTTGTGAGCTTGCTCTACAGGGGTCTACAGTCTGGGCTGTCTGTAAATAAATCCAATGCTTTGTGACATCTGCGTTTAGGCAAGAATGTTCTAATTGAAATCAATTTCCCTTTTTAATTGCTTTAGATTTGTCAGCAAGGTAGCAAAATCCATGTTGTACTTTACTATGCTTCATCTATGGTCCCCACACGAACCAGTGTGGCGAAGTATGGTCAAACAACCCCTACGGACCACTTGTATTTCATCAGAGGATTGACAACAGGGCTGTGTATGTTCGACAACGAAACCTGTACGAAACCTGTACTCTGTGATGTCTCAGCCACTCAGGTGTCGCTCTCCCTCCCCGGACTCGGACGGAGACGGGGAGCATGCGGGGCTGAGTGCACTTGGGGAGACAGTGGCCATGGCCACTCGGAGCCCGGGGGACGAGGAGGAGGAAGATGATCTGATTCAGTCCGAGTACCCGGGGCTCTGGGAGCCGGAAGACGAGCAGAGCACAAAGCGGGATTCCGTGAGTCTCACTGGTGGCGAACGGACGCGTGAGTAACAGTCGGCTATGGCATCCTGAAGTAACACAGCGAGACAGACCATGACAGGTTGGAAAAAACTAACAGAGCATGCACCGTCGGTCAACCTTAATTTCTATCATTTTGAGCATAAAAATATTTCAAATGTGGAAATTAACTGATATAGCGGCATGATGTCATAGGCTTTTTCTTTTCGTGCACAACTTGCAAAAGCTCGTGTAATTTCGACCTTTATTGTAATGTTAATTTATTCAGACCTCTTTTAATAATTTATTGCAACATTTACTCTCGCTTGTGAGCAGGCCACTGGTCAGGACATGAAAACCCGTCCGTTCAGACCCAGTAAAGCAGAGGGAGGAGGCCCCGTGCTGGAGGAAAAGCCAAAGGGCCAACGCAGACTGGGGCTGACGGTTCAGGGCCGCTCCTTTTCCAGCAAGCCCAACGTCATAGCCTTCAAGGTGGGCATCCCAGTAACACTGTGCAGGGCACCTGTTGGCCTTGCCACACACAGCATTTGCCAGGTCCTAATCAAGCCACAACGGTGGCTCGGCTCTGCTGTTGGCACTTGCGGTGCGCAGTGAAGGGTGATTGATGCTTGCTTACCCGGCCCGTGATACGTATTTTATTTTCCACACACGCTTACGTGAGTGCTTTAAACTATACATATCGCGGCCTGTTTGTAGCCTTGTTTGTCTGCTTTGAAACTGTGCAATGCCTTGTTTCTTAAACACAAGCCACAGTTATTTGCATTGTCACTTATTTTAGTTTTGAAGGGCGATTGCTCATCATTTGTTATTTGCAAATTTCAGTATTTATTATTAATGATGGCAGCAGTATTTTTCTAGCATGTTGTTCCTTCGGTAAATCCGATGTACTAATTTACTAGAGAAGTACATAAACCTAGGTTACGTGTGCTTTTGAGCAGCAGGGTGGTGCAGTGGTAACACTTGTGCCTCACAGCAAGGAGGGCCTGGGTTCGAATTCCGACGTGGGCATCTTTCTGTGTGGAGTATGTTCTCCCCCTGTTCTGTCTTCTCTGGGTTTTCTGGCTCCCTTCCAAAGCTTAAAAAGGCCAAACAACCGGATGCTAAGACATTAACTGCAAATGATTACATTTGGATTACACGTAGCAGCATTGCTCCCTCCTGCGATAACTTAGCAGGACTCTCCTGAAAAAGAGTCTTGGGACTCGGTTAAGCTTTCCTGGGTAAACAAGCGATGTCATAATTTAGAGGTATGACTGGTCAAGCATATCAGATAGATACAATTAGCACGTGACTATTTTCTGTATTAAACACTATTCTTATGTTGTTGTCTTCCCAGAACTTTGATGTTGGCAAAATATACAAGTTGAAAGTGGTTCTCACCAACGTGTCTTACACCAGCAACTTCTGCCGCTACAAGGGCATGAGCGAACATCTGGAGGACTACGTCAGTGTGCGGTTCGTAAAGCCAGAGGCACCTTCCAGTGCGGAGAGGTCGAGAGAGCGCTGTGCCTGTGTTCACGCTCTCAGTGTGAATGCAGCCATCACAGCCTGATCGCCCTCTCCGTTCCTGGCAGTTACTTTTAATTACAACCGGGTGGGAGCTCATCAGTGTTTAATCATGACTGGGAATTCTGATGAGAAGATGTTGGAGGGAGATGTCACCAAGATGATTCTACAAAGGAAAATGAAAGGGGAAAAAAGAAGGGAAGAGGAAGGGAAGAGTCGGTGGGAGAATGTGACCAATAGGATGGAACTGTCCGCGAGAAACGGTGAAGACGTAACACGTGGAGAGCAGCTGCCTTGCGCATCGACCCTCCATTATGAGGACGACACGAGATAGGTGGCTCATCCAGACTGCACGTTTACTGTGCAAGGGAAACAAGGGTGCAAAGGAGAACTACCGTTTAAGTCTAAATCGTAAATCCGATTATTGCAGGCAGTGTTATGTAAGTAAAGCTGATGATGCAAGCAAACAATGAGATGCTAATTTCAAGAATAATATACAACCCTGCTGAATATTTAAAACCGGACTGGATGCCGTGCAATGCGTGTAACGTGTGCCCCGCCAGGTTCAAGCCTCCGGGACAGATGTCTGCAGGAATGTCCTTTGAGCTGATGGTGACCTTCGAGGCGACAGTGAGTGCCAGCAGCCACACGGGGAGGGCTTCTGACGGAGCGCAGGAGCAATCGGCTCTCGGCGTGTCCATCGCTCCGCGAGTCATCCTCGCTCTCACAGGTTGTTGGTGGAGCGTTCCTTCACCTGGGGAGAACGACTTCGACCACAGGGACCAGGCACCAAGGGGGGCTTTGTTTGCATGCTCATTCAGCTGGCAGAACAAGTCCATATTTACCGTTCGCTGGGAGGACATTTAAATGTTTTGGTCAATTGGCATTCTTCCAAAAACAAGACCAGTCAGTTGAAAGTTCTTCAGGAAAGGAAGCCAGCTAGCTGAAACGTTTAGACTTTAAATTATTGTTAGTGATAGCCAAGACCCTGTTGTTATTTTCAGTGAGTCCTGTTACTCTATTCAGATTACACACATTTATAATTTATAATAATTAGAATCACGGTGAATCCTATGCAGTGCGTTCATTACTTGTCACTGATTAAAATATTGCATGAACCAAGGGACCTATTCCATAATTAGTGCTGTTTTTCAACAAAAATATCAGTAGGGTTGTTCTTTTCATAATATAATGTTGGTGCATTTATATTGGACCATTATAAAGTCACAAATGATTGAGCACACATTGAAACATTTCACCACCATGGTCATTAAAAAACTGCCTGACTTTTTTTCCACCTATGAGGCAGTGTTTGTTAGTGACGATGGTGGGAAAGTATTTTCAGCCTACGCCAAACTGGTCCATGAAATGTTACAAACGATTGCCTCTCTCGAACAGAAAAACGAGGACCTGAATGGAGAGCTGCAGTTTGCAGCTCAGAGCGGACCCTTCACAGTGCCAGTGCAGTGCACAACGAAGAAATGTGACGTGAGTACAGCGCAAGGCTCTGCTAAGGGAAGACCGTGGCTGACGGGGATCTATGAGCCAGCACGGGCTGAAGGAATGACGATGATAGACGTGGTGTCCGCTGCCAGCAGGCAGTGATACCGGCGATGGCACTGCGTGCGTGTATTGTGCAGGTGACGGTGGACAGGTCCAAGATTGACTTTGGCACCCACGTGGTCGGAGAGACCATAAGGAGGACCTTCACGTTGGTGAACCGGGGCGCTCTCGGGACCAGGTTCCGTTTCGTGAAGGCAGACTATGAAGAGGCACAAGAGGTCCAGGCAGCACCACGTGTGCGTGTGGCAGTGCCAGCCCACAGCAAGGCCCTGCAAGCACACACACTCCCGTAGGGCTGTTGTCTCCGTCAGTCGCCTCTACTCGCAGGCTAGCCACAGATACCTGTGGTTGTGATCAATGTTGCCATATGTACACAGGAGTGGGTGGCATGACAGCTGCTGTAATGTCTGACGGGGAATCATGCAAGAACTCCAAAGCCAATTTATTTCCCCCAAACGTGCTGTGCTGAGTGGACGTTTGTTCACGTAACCAAGTTGCTATTGTGTGGCACAGGTGGCGCCCGGTGGTGGGGGAGAGGACGCCGGCTCTGTGAGTTCCCAGCGCGGGGTCGCGTCCACGGAGGCTGCTGCTGCAGAGGCTGAAGGGGAGCCAGGGGACAGCTCAGGTGCGGTGCACTGAAACATCCCCACCCCCCCGTAGCAGTGCTCTCTGGGTATGGCCTTGCGTGATGTGGACAGTCGTCCTGAAACTGAATGAAATTGAAGTTTTCAAACGGATAAATACAATGTGGGTGTATTTTTTTCGTAGAAAGAGCACAACAAACTGTAGTTTACTAAATTCTTTGGTATGTTTTTAGAAATTACAGACCGATAGCTGACTTTGAGGACTTTGCATCACACATAGCTCGCTCATTTATGGTCACCGGCGGTGGTGCACAGGTAAACATGATGCACTGGGGAGACCCGGTAGCCAGTCTGATTCCCAGCCACGGCTAACATCAGTTGCAAGTGATACCGAAACTGGTTCTTTGGATCCCCTAGCACCCTTTTTATCAATCTGCAGTGACTGGCGTGGTGAAGTATAGTCAAACCCCCATAATTGACATGTCATGGGGAAGACATACCGCAGGAGATTGACAAAGTACTGTCAATGTGCATGCATTAAATGTCTCTCGTAACGAATGGATGTTGAGTTTTGCGCACATTTTACAGAAATGGTGGAGACCGATTGCAGTAGAAATAGCCCGGAGAAGGCTGGCGTGGAGAGGGCGACGGAGACGCCAGACCCGGCTCTCCCCGAGGAGCTGCGTACGGGGGAGGTGAGCGCTGCTGGTTTGGCTGGGGTCAACACGGGGGAGGAGACTACGGGCCAAAGGTAAATAAGCTCCCTGCGTCTTAGGGGAGGAGATATAGCAGCAACTAGTGCAGGCAAGTGCATCTGCACCGGGGCTGTGAGGACAGAGGGGCCCATAGGTTGAAGGGGCCCAGGTGCCAGGCTGTGAAGCTGCTGTGTGTGTATGTGTAGGTGGTGGAGGGCGAGCTGCCAGGACTGGGCTACGTGAAGCTGGAGGTGGTGTTCACCCCGACAGTTCCTGGGGACACCCGCGCTACCTTCCACGTCCACTTCACCGACCCCGGCTCCCCACGCGTGAGAGCCTCTCTCAAGGGGGTGGCGGCTGCTTACCTCCACGCTTGGCGGCAATGACAACAGACTGAGAACTCGACTGACAAGATGTTGAATACCTCCTGGTGTATTGTAGTGTAAATGAAAAAGCCCTGGATAAATATATTTTATATAATGGTAATAATGGCCTGTATTTAGTTTGGAAAGCCTGAGTGTCAAGACTTGTTTTCAGAAGGGCCTGCCATTGGAATGTTTGGTCAGCACAGGGTATTTGGCACACACCCATGCGTTTGTGGGGATAACACTTCAAGGTCCGCACAGATGAGCATATCAATCTATTTGATGTCCTTCCATCTCCTGGCCGCTTCACAGCTCAATTTCACACGTGTGTGTGATGCTGCCAGCCCTTGACACCAAAGCGTTTGATATTAGGCGTGTGCCCCCGTACCCGGCAGTTGCGTAGCGATGTGCAGGTGGTGCAACTGCACCGGTGTCAATTGTGAAGGGGGGGAGGGGGGCGGGGAAGGGGGGCACTGGATTGAGGGACCCATTTCATTCCGTACCCCAGGACCAATGCTAACCAAGCGATGCCACTGGTGCCCAGCTGCACGAGTGTACTTGACAACTGCTGCAGAACAAAACCGATACGTGGACACCTCACTACCCACACTCTTACACCAAGCGACGCTGTGCCGACGGTGTCCGTGGCCACTGTGTCAGTTGGAGGTGCGGGCAAGCGCGCTGGCAGTGGACGTTCCCGTGTGGGTCCAGCGGCCGAACGTGGACCTCAAGATTTGCACGTTTGACCGCCTCTACCAGGACTCCGTGCTGGTCCATAACCGGTGTGTCCAGCAGCTGCAATGCACACTCACAGACCATGCTGAATGGTTGATTTGTTTTAATTTAATTCAACTGAGAGCCTGTTGGTAGAGAATGTATCCTTATGGAGGAACCCTGTGAAATATCACTGCAGAAGCATCATCTACATTCATCACACATCACATGAAGGTGGGGTGTTGCATGAAGCATGTGTGCATTAATGAGCCTGTTCTCTGTCATCGCACTGCAATGTAGGTCTTGTCTCACACCATATATCCACCTCTTGGTTGGCTGACTTGTGATGAAAAACGTTATTTACTTGCGATCCATTGATGTGCTTTGCCAGAGCAACGACTGCACTTCGCCTGAAGTTTGAGGTGTGCAGGCAGCTGCAGAATTACCTGGAGGTTTTGCCCAAGAACGGCTACATCCAAGCACAGTCCACGTTCTCCGCTCAGCTCAAATTCCTCCCCAGGTAATGGCGCTCCCGAACACGAGATCAGAACATACGTAGTGCCTGAGTGTCGACTCATTGAAGCACAGCAGAGACAGGGATTTTGACTGGTTACTTGTAAGCAGAAACATAAGTAGTGCAAGCAAGGCTGGATTAACCCATGAAACTAGAGTTTATTTAGAATGTGTTTGAAATTTGCGTGTCTTTACATGCGCTCATGTTTATTGTGTGCGTGTACATTTTTACAGACAGAGCATGGCTGTGGATGCACCTGGATATTTTGATAAAGACACGTGTGTGCTAGAAGCACCTGTACTCATTCGAGTTGGAGATCAGGTGAGGATTTTGGCTGTCTGCTTTTGCAGTCCCTTGTTCAGTCAGCCCTCCACGCTGTAACGTTAAACCACGTCTTGTCGAAATAAAAAATATAGCAATGGGTGCAATCAATGCAACACTCTTGAGAGATCTTGGATGAAAATATAGATTCTTTGTGGTGGTCACTGAGACAAGACTCGTGTAAATATTGCCCACACGTGGGCAGCAGGGTGGCGGCGGTGGCACAGTGCTAACACAGTGAGCAGGGCCTGGGTTAAATTGACAACTTCGGTGCCATTCTGTGTGGAGTTTGTATGTTCCCCCCCGTTCTGTGTGGGTTTCCTCCGGGTTCTCTGCTTTTCTCCCATAGGTAAAAACTGACAAGAACATACAACGTAACTGGTATTGGCCAAACATTTCAATGCTCAAAAAGTGTCTGCATATGACTCAAAATGGGATTATGAATAACGACATTGCAATGAAAATTTGGCAGGGCCCTCATGAACAAAAGTACTGAGACTCGGTGATGCTTTGCTGGGTAAACGAATGTTACTATAATAGTAATGAAATAACACAACGTTCTATTGGGAGTTCCTGATATTGTGAAGGCAGCATTCTCCAGCACCAAAGGGGAGAATTCCTCACGGGGGCATGCCAGGTTCGCCGACGGTGTTGAGAACGCCGTGTCTCGTTTCCCCAGACCAAGCCGGTACCCTTCACGGTGCACGCCATCATCACGTCGTCCGACCTGCACTTCGATCGGGCGGTCATCGACTTTGGCTGTTGCACCATATTTGAATCGGTGAAGGCCACAGTCAAACTCACCAACGACTCCATCCTGGCGCAGGACTTTGGCTTCGTAACAATCCCCGAGGTACAATTTGTAACTTACCTGACAACACGAGCCCAGTTGCAGCCTCTTAAAAATAAAAAATCACTTTCCTCTCCATAAACCCCACATGATTTATTGACTAGTCACAAGTCGGGTTCGTGATTTGATTCTCTGTCACATTTTGGGGTCATATGGTTCAAGAAATAATTTGTAAAAAAAAAACTATATCTACTGTCTCATACCAAATGCATCTCTTCAAGGCATCTGTGCAGCCTGTACGATGAGGCCACAATACGCTTGAGACTCGAGAGCTTCCTCCAGTGGAGGCCCTTTTTCCAGAAAAATCAGCAGCAAGTGATTTCAGGGCTGTGCCTTTGTGTTGCACGTTCGAAATGAAGAGATCAGGGGCTGTGGATTCATGGCAACGCATTTATTTTGAATGTCTGTCAAACACAACAGTGCGTGTTTCATACTGAGCAGGGCGGGTGGCTCAGTGACAGCAGAGCAATTGGAGGTTGAGAGATAATTTCCTGACCGAAGGTTGACTCAGCTCATCATCTCTCCACGTTCCCTAAAATGAATACTAAATTGTGGGGAAGTCACCAGTGGTCGTCCTATGGAGAGACTTGGAATTTTCAGATGAGTATGTGAGCACCACCTTAATGCACATCCCTTAGGGCTCTGTGCTCAACAGTTTCCTCGGACCGTGGCGACTCGTGCGGCGTTAACGCGAGCGTCTCGCCCGCCCGCACAGTATGTGGACGTGCAGCCGAACCACGGCTTTGGAACAGTGCTGCCCCTGGACACAGTGCTCATCGACATCATCTTCAGTGCCACAAAGGCAAAAGAGTATAAGTTTGACTTGACCTGCAAGTCAGGCACTAACAGGTACATTTTAGGCAGTCGACACAATGACTACCATCGCTACTTGTATGCTGGTCATGAAATTTGTCCGTAATTAATACTTCACGACCAGAGAAGCTGTAGACCAATACATTTCGTGTGTGGCAGAGACTTCCAGCTGAGGTGCGTGGCCACGGGCGTGCACCCCCCACTGGAGCTGTCCCACTCCCTGCTGCGCTTCAGAGCCACGGCCGTCGGGGACACGTCGGTGGCGTCGTTGCACGTCGTCAATTCCCACACGAGCGCCAATGAGTACAGCCACCCCGTGCCCCGCGTCGGCAGGGGGGATGTGGCGCCCGTGGGCCCCACCTCCTTCCAGTTTGTGGTGCCGCCCGACTGCCCGCTGAGCGTCTCCCCCGCCGTGGGCACCGTGGCGCCGGGACTAGTGAGTCGCAGAGTCTGGATCATACAGATTTCTGAGTCAATGGTGCGGAGCAATGACTCGCCCCTGTTCTCCCTGGGTATTCTGATTATTTCCTCACATGTGGCGATATTGTACCTGCCGTTACTGCTTAAGATCGTCGTACCACAGTAGCACGTTACGAATTTAATCACGTTTTTTACCGCAGCATATTCTGAAATTTGTTGTCCTTCCCCCACACATTCGATTAGCACGGTTGGCTACGTACGGTGCGGAAGAAGTTCAACATATGTATATACGTACATATGTGTACGTACATCCACAGAACTATGTGGACCTCAGTTCCCTCGCTTTTTAGACACCCCTTAATATTTACTGTGGTTCGTACCATTGACTCATAATCATAAATCAGAGGTCAATATTTTGAGTGCCACGTGGGACTGGCGCTCAAGACGGCAATGAGCGCCGCTCTCTCTCTCTCTTCCCTTGCCGCTGCTGTATATCCTTGTCTCTGCATCTTTCCATTATCTACAACGATTCCCTTTTCCACGTCTTCTCACAGAAGCAGCTCGTGCGACTGCTGTTCCGGCCAGTGCTGTCCGAGCAGCAGGTGCTGGAGGAGATGGAGAGGCTGTCTGCAGTTCGCAAAGCCAAGAGCATCGCAGAGCTCTCTGCCTCCTCACAGGCGCAACCGATCCCCACAGCAGCATCAGTAAGATTCCGCTTAAGAACACGCCTTCCGTTTATTAAACACAATTCAGGAGAAATTTCACTGCAACTGATTGATTTCTCCCGTTCTGGAGATTTTTTTTTTTTAAGAATTGACACAACTGATGAATCAGTGATAATTTAGCCAGCAGCATCAGGATTCATACAGCAACGAGAACTGCACACTTCGTCAAATATATTAATTGCTTGATTCTTCCTCACCATCCCATGGCACACGCTCTACTCAGAAACCTGCTGGAAAAAAGGGCCCGCTCATCAACAAGAAAAGACTCAAGGAGGGACAGAAAAAGAGTGGCAAGGAGCCAGGAAACCGCACAACGCACGCCACACCAGATCCTGTCAATGGAAACGCGTTTGTGGAGCCTGTCCTAAGCAAGTGAGTGTCAACCCAGCGTCTGTCTGCACGCATGTTGGGTTGCTTGGTTGTCAAAAACCACGACGGCCGGCACATAGATGTCCTGTCAGGTTGATTTGGTCCATTATAATCATACTCACCTTTTCATACCGTCCAATCTTATTAAAATTGTGTTATATTTGGAGCTTTTACGTTTACTCGTGCACAGATTCAAACCCGGTTCATAAACAATGCCGGATCATTGCTCAGACATAATCTTAGCCGCCTGTACTACCCAGCCACCTTAAGACCAATTAATAAGAATAATTGCAACTTGTAAAGCACACGGCTTTCGCAAACTCACAAAGAAAACAACAACGCAGCGCGAGGAATCACAGACAAGTGGGAAGGCAGCAGTCAGGCGGTGAGCCGGTGCCAACAATTCCCCAAGCTCTGTGGTCCTCTATATATCTATGAAGGTTTTTTTCAACCAATTAATGAGTGTTTTACATGTGGGAGGAACCCAGAGCACCTTGAGAAAATCCACCCGTGTGAGGAGGCAACACACTATCCCATGCAGGTGAAATAGATGGAAATTCGTCCACATTTTTCCTTATCACTTCTTTCCTGCAACCTTGGGTATGGCACCTCAATACCCACGGGAAGGGAGTTTCACAACATTTGTGTGATCCACCAACCCTAGCAAGGCCACTCTTGCAAATTAGACTATCCTGGTCTCTTGAGGTCTAACCTAGATAAACAAAATAAACTTAACTGCTCAGCAGTGAACTTACTAACATCAAATAATTCCAGACCTCACGCTTCAGTTATTAGACATGTAGCACTGTGACCTAATTCTATACTAAAATTGAATGACTTATAGGCCCCCAGAAAAAAATGTGATAACCTGGAGAGGCCTCCCACCCGGGTCTGTAGTTCTGGCACGTTTGACCTTTTCTGGCATGTCTGTACGCAACGCGGGCCCCGCCGATATTCTGATTCATGCGGCAGTGGCCCGTCCCACGTGGCTTTGCATTCCAGGGAGGACGAGCTGGTGGCTGCCCGTGCTTCCCTACTCAGGGAATTCCCGGGGAGCTACAGCACCCACACAGTCGCCTGCTTTGTGGTCAGCGGCAATGCCTTTTCACAAAGTCAGCCCGGTCAACTCACGTGCAGGTCGGTGCTGCTGACGCGTCGAGTGTGCCAAACACAAGCTAAGGCCCCATTGCAGGTTGAATGGGGCCTACCCAAAACTCCTGCACCTCTTATTACTTTAGAAAGCAAGGTAATACACACTTGAACAGCACGTGTATGTTGAAATTGTTTCACACCATACGTAGCCAACCGTGATGATTGTGAGGCTCACATTTAGCAATAACGTATCAAGGTTTGATATTTCATAGCTACTTATAGCTCTCCATCATGATCATTAGCCATGGTCATTCAACTGCTGGATGAAGGCCTCCCCAAGCCGTGTAGCTCTCATTACCAACAAAATGTAAAGCCTGCTCGTGCCCGTAAAGAAAATGGATATACCATTTTATAGTTTATTAATGTTACAATGGTTAACTAGCACTGAAGTTGCCACATAAATACTGTGCCAGATATCCCTTGTAGATACACACCTAGAGTAGATACATACCAAGACTGCGTGTCCTGGGCTGTCCCACACAAGTTTGAAACTTTGTTCTCGAGAAAAAAAAACACTTTAAAGCCGTGGTGAGGAATACCATCACGACACTGGCGACGTCGCTCCAATGTCGCTCGCACACATCGCAAAACGTTAGTGCCGTGACATCACCGGAGTAGTATAATGGGACATACGCCTTGCTGCTGCTGTTGCCTTGTGTGTGGCTCCCCCCGTGTGCTTATGTGGTGGCCTGGCCTCCGTTTCGCCTCAGTGTGCACAACACTCTGTACCTGGAGGTGCACTGCCCAGCCGTGTCCCCACCGCTCATCTGCGTTTCTGACAGCGGCCGAACCACCCTTGACTTTGGGCAAGCATGCATCGGTGAGGCTGCCTGGCACGGCTATCCACTGGTGCTCCTCGCGGTGCTGTGGGTCGCAAGGCAGAAGTCCTTGTGCTGTCATGCCAGACAGTTGTTTCAAACTGTACATGCCCTTTAAAGACCTCACTTGACATAAATCAAAATGTCAGTGAGGATTTCCCAAAAGCTGACCTACGTGAGCCTAACATCACATTTGATCCCAGAACTGTGAGGCGATTTCATGACTTGCAATAGAAAAGGATTTCCCCAAAGATGTGGATGGTCAAAGGTCTAAATGTACTTCTGACATGATGCCTGGAAAATAAAAAAAATCCTCCGTGTAAATAGGGCATTGCATGGCAGTACAAACATTGCTTCAACTACAGCCAAGTAGCAAGGCAACCAGGCGTTGAGCCGGCACCAATAATTGCCCAAGCTCTGCGCTCCTCTATATATTAAAATAATTTCAGCCAAGTAATGAGTGTTTATAAATGTGGAAACCAGAGCATTTGGAGAACTCCCACGCATGCGATCCTATAGAGTTCATGTAGATGTTGTATTGCGTGGGCTATATCAGTATCACAGTGATGGAGGTTGTAGCCTTGCCCTTCCCACGATCGTGAGGTTTGCTTGTTGCTGCTGCTTCTGCTGCAGGTCAGACGGTGACAAAGCGGATCACAGTAGAGAACATTTCTCACCAGCATCTGAAGGTATCCTTAAAAGCGAGTCAGCAAGCTCCTTGGTGAGGCTAACCACATAGTATTAAGCTGTGACCAGTATTGTGGTAAATGTTATGTTTGGTATTAAACGTGTAAAGCATGGTAGCACACACCTGTAAATCCAACACTTTGGAGGTAAGAACTGGTGAATAGCATAGACTTGCCAAACTCCGTAAGCCACTGGGCCGCAAGGTGGCTAGGAGATGGCAGTATAGCAGGTGGGTTCGCAAACCCATATGTGCGGACTTTTAAATGTTATTTTCTTGTGTATACGTGGGTTTCTCTGGGAACTTCACATTCCTCCCACAATGCAAACCCTGCCTTACAAAAGACCTGGCCAAACATCCCAATGCAGCACTTTCCTAAAAACATGTCTCAAGACACGCTCAGGTATGGCTGGCTAAATTACATTATTACTATGATCATCATTCTTGGGATTTAGAATTTGTATTTATCAAGTGCTTGAATGTGACTGCATCTCTAAAATGTTGTGCAGCACATAATCATTACACGATTAACAGAGCGATAGTGGGAAATGATGGACAAAAAATCAACGGAGTTGGTGCAAAGCAGGCAGAATGATTGAGTACTGAGCATCATGACATTTTCACACCACACACACATATTGGCGCTTTGGAATCAATGTATTGTTGAGTAAACTTGACATGAAGACATCTCTTCCCAAATTGTATTCCTCACATGTTCAAGTCGACAGCAAAATAGCGAAGACATTTCTGTCTGGTTCACATCAATGGATTGATATTCTTTGGTTCTTTCGGTAAAGTCACGTAGATAGAAAATAATAAAAGGTAAAAACCACGACGTTTCGATCGCAACGCAAGCGATCGTCCTCAGGTGAACAAATACAGCTGGCGGACCGTTGAGAGGAATATAGTGAGACGGCTGCTCGAGCCAGATGCAGAGCCACTGCAACCAAATGTTATATATGCTTGGAGTAGGCGGACGTAGAGATGGAATTTGCAAGTAAATGAAAGATCGCAGAGCTAGGAATACATCGGCTAATTACGTCTGTATTAACCACAATACTTGTGGTCAGAATGCAAACAAAAATAAAGCGATCGGTAATTACCTCGGTGTCGCGGCGTCTCTTCAGAGAAGTGAGAGACGATATTCCTCTCAACGGTCCGCCAGCTGTATTTGTTCACCTGAGGACGATCGCTTGCGTTGCGATCGAAACGTCGTGGTTTTTACCTTTTATTATTTTCTATCTACGTGACTTTACCGAAAGAATCAAAGAATATGAATTCCTGCAGTTCCGAAAGCTTTAAGTCAAGAATCAATGGATTGATTTTTTTTCATAAAGCAGTGTGTGGGAGTTTGTTGAATTTCAGCTGCTCAAGACCAAAGGCAGCGGTGCAATCCAAAGGGATCCTTACATGAAGCGGTGGATACACAATGACTGGCGTGAAACTAATCCATTTAACAACCCGCCTTGTCCTATTTGACGTGCCCTGCCGGGCCCCGAGCTTCACCGCAGCCCTCACCGTTGGTGCAGGGGTGATTTTATGACGATGCTCGGCAATGGGAGTCGGTCCCTTAACGCAGCCGTGCCAAAGCCGACGTGCTCTTTGCTGGACCCGCTGGGGCCGTTCACGCTGCTCAACGCCCTGCGTCCCATCTCGCCCGGCTGCACGCACACGCTGATGCTCGCCTTCGCCGCCCTGCAGCAGCGACAGGTACTCACGGGCATTCAAGAGGCGAGCGGTGGGGGGCGGAGGGATGCGCAACAGGTCATTTTACCTGGGCCACATACAAAATAGGCCCCCATTAACGGGCCTGTGTTTTGTGATTCCTGAATAATTGGGCCCCCGTGTGGCATTCTGCTGCAGCCCCCCAGACGGCCCTTAGCATGTACGTTGAACTTCTTTCGCACTGTATGTAGCCGACCGTGATAATCGGTGTGGGGGCACAGCTACATCTGACTTTCCTCTCGACCCTTGGCCTAATTTTATACATTGGCCACTTATCCTTTCACCAAAAATGTACTGCCATTTAATTCGACTGCAACTGACCTACATGTAAATTGGTTGCAATGTTGAGAATTGCTGGTTCAACCTTGATAGAGCTATGTGGGTAGGGAAGACTCCACCACTTGCTCGGAGCCACCAGCACCACACCACGCTCTCTGCAACACGAGACATTTTTACAATAGCATCTCTAAAGGTACCTTTGTCTTTGTACAAGCCACCAAAGCGTGAATGTGCTTAATAATTGCACGTGACTCAATCGTCTAAAAGACTACATGGGTTTAGATTTTGTACAGTATATATAAGTGGATGTTTTGCATGGTGTGAGCAGTGGGGGAGTTAGCGCGCCGTGCCACGAATATACCAAAGTGTGATCAATTCTTGGCCATGGTTAACATCAGTGGTGTATAACGGATTTGGCCTCCTCTAGGTCGACTCAACCTTAAATGAGTATCTGGTGCAATATTGTAAACATCAGCACTGTGGAGACAGCTGTCCATGGTTCTGGCCTCACCATCTCCTCCTTGCCGCCTTAATAGGTGCTCGCTAACAGCACTTCCCCCAGCAGTGTGTTAAAAGGCTACCTACACAGGGGATCTTTGTCTTTGCTGTGAACGCGCGCGCAGTTCCACGAGCGGCTGGAGGTGCAGGCCGGTGGTGCGGTGCTCACCCTCACGCTGGTGGGGCGGGCCCAGCTCCCGCTGGTCACCTGCTCCTTGGAGGAGCCTTGCCTGAGCCTGGGCCCGGTGCTATCGTGCAGCACTGCTAGCGCCGGCTTCAAGGTCAGCGACCTCAACACAGGGCACACGCATCACTGCCCCTTGTTGTTCCCGTATTTTCACAATAATCCAATACTACAGAAGCCTATTGGGTTATTTTTAGCGAATGCAATTCCTTAAAAGTTTAGTATAAAACCCATCAATCCATGATGATAATTCAGTGAGAACAATCAGGCTATTATGAGTGGTTCTCCAAATGTGGCCATTTAAATGGCTTATGAAGTTTTAATGATATTCACATTCAAACAAATTACTTTTCGTAGACTGCACACTTGTTAGAAAAGTAACATCTAACCTAATGAGTATCCTCCATAAGCGCTCTGAGCAGCTTGGAATAATGGGTACCACAGTATGTTAAAAACATTATTTATTAGATAGTTTTACATATTTATGTCCGTGTGCTTTAAATTACACCGTGGATGCTGGGGTCAGGGTAACACCACTCAAAGTTTGATCTTTTTGGTAAGTTTTGTTTCAAATGTACAGTGGTGCGCATGAACAAAACTAAGCGTGTATGGTGTGAAGCATAGAATAGTATTGTAAAGTACGATTCGTACATATCTATATGTGGCTTGTATAACGACGATGAAAGCTGTGCCATTCTCCACAGCTTCATAACGACTCCTCGGTGCCAGCGTCATTCCTGCTGACGCTGGACAGCGAAGCTCCCGGACTCCACTCCTCGCTACCAATCCTCGCTCCCTCTGGGGGCAGCAGCAGCAGCTCATCAGTGGGCAAGTCCAGGAGCTCGCACTCACGCCAGTGCCCAGAACACGATCCATGCAACGGCAGCATTCACGCCTGGCTTTAATGGGCCGACTTTTAAATGGATTTGAGTTAAATGCAAGCCAGCTCGCACGTTACAGTAACCATAACCATCACCATCAGTAATGATCGTGATTTATCCACCTCTAGATGAAGGCCTCGCGATGCAGCAGCAATCCATCCAGGACCTACACGAGAGCCAGTTCCATCGCTCCACAGCCTTCGTCGCTCAAGATCGTGCACCTAATCTATTCACTTAGGGGTCACAACAAATATAACAATCACATTATCTTGTGTTTTTAACATTATATAAACTCGTCTTAGATGGTGTTCACTCATTTTCTGGACACTTGCTTTGCCTTTATAAGGTGAATTGGCATATTAATTCTGAATATATCTCAGCTCTTGGTAATTACATCATTTTAACTTTGTAAATTGTTTAACAGCAGGCACATTGCATTGTTTACCTCTGCTATTCAGTGTCTATAACTCTGCGTGCTAGTAAGCTCAATGTTACAGCAGGTGAGATACCCAGCATTCACTCCAGACTGTGCC
Source organism: Lampetra fluviatilis (assembly GCF_964198595.1). Classification (NCBI taxonomy): domain Eukaryota; kingdom Metazoa; phylum Chordata; class Hyperoartia; order Petromyzontiformes; family Petromyzontidae; genus Lampetra; species Lampetra fluviatilis. The sequence goes on from NC_136310.1 coordinate 741,903, forward strand.
AACTGCTCTGTGACATTGCTTCCCCACGATCCAGGTACGCAAAACCACAGTGGGCTCAGTGTCTTCAGCGTGCAGCCAGTGCAGGGCATCATCCCGGTGGGCGGAGACACAGAACTGCTGGTCACCTTCAGCCCAGACCACGCCAGCGCTCGCTACTCCGACCGCCTCCGTCTCCTCCTCTTTGGCAAGGTGTGCCTCTCACGCTGTACTGCTGCCGCTCAGCCATGGGGGACGATCGAACATAAGACGGATAGCAACTTTGAGAGTAAGAACTTGATATCTACATGGAAAACTGAACAATGTAATGCAAGAAATGACAAGATTTGCCATAAATACTAGACAATTAGATGTAACCGGAAGCGTCTAATGCTAATTTCTTGAGTAAAGTCATGGACTGGGCATAAACAGAAGTCCAGGATCACAGACATCTTTGAGAAAGTACATGGCACAGAGAGATGTGTTGTCCCCAGTAGCGTACTAACTACGCAACAAACAGGTTTTGTTCTGTGAGCAGTATGAGCCATTCTAGGTTCACACGTTATGACGATTCACATCATGACTGTCCGCTACGGGACAAAACACTACTGTGAGTCTGTGTAACAGGGCTGTATGTATGAATGTGCCCGCGTGTTTGTTGCTAGGAGTTTCGTGTGATAGAGCTGAAGGGCTGTGCAGTGAAGCACATGTTGTATCTGGAGGGCGGAGACCCTCTGGACGTTGCAGTGGAATCCCTGGCCCCCCTGCCCGTCTGGGAAGATGATGGGTCCTCAGGTATGGAGTGCGTTTATTTTAGACAAGGCCCAATTCTTCTGCCTGGCATTTTCCCTCTCATTTGAGATCTGCCCTCCTCGTCCTCGACTCATTCCTATCCTGAGACATATCCACGTCCACTCCACAGTCCTTTATTATCCTCGTTCAATGCTTAGACCACCTATTTATATTCTTGGTTCATTAGCCTAGTTCATGTATTGGGAAAAAAAGTCCTTTTCAGTCATTTATTTGGCAAAAACATTCCGTATTTATCACCAACAATGGGGCTTTTGGCCAAGGTGATACTTGGCTATTTCTTCAGTGTGTGAATTTGGCCTGTAATTCGTTTTCACTTGCTGCTATTCGGCGTTATTACAAAGTCATCGTACCATGCATTACAACTTGCAGCGATACACTGCAGCATCCAACTGGGACTGCATCTGAAGTTGCTGTGTGACGTGAGGCTCGTCAAACTCAAGCCCTTGCCCCCTATCATGGTGCAGTTCATATTTACCAAGCGTCGGATGCATGTAACACGTAAACACTTGTAGGTATGTTGAAATTCTTTCGCACAGTACTTTAACTTAACTTTCATTTAAGCGGAGAAGATTGATGTGCGTGACAAGGTGCAGCACCGTGGTGGGGTGCGAGGACTGGAATTTGACAATCCCTGGCGTGTCAGATGCTCACATACCAGGCGGACCGCTGTACTCACTACCACCACGTCGGTGCTGCCCGGGTAGATGTAGCGGCGGCTGTGAAGCCGTTCCTGCTGACGATGAGGAGCACCCAGACGGACGATGGCTTCAGCCCGGTCACTCGAGAGCTCTTCGTGGGCTGCGTGCGCCCTGCACAGCCTAGCAGCAGAAAGGTGGCCAACTCGTTCTATCCTCTCCATGTTGCTCTACATGACGAGTAGCAGGAATACTCACCCTGACACATTGTCATTAAATATATTGCGGGTGGTGGGCAATGCAGCAAAAACCATTACTGTGCTGTACTCCTATGCTCCCATGTCTATGCAGCCCACATTCACCCAAACCCTACGCTGACCAGCATGATGAAGTATGATCAACTATCAATCAACTGATAAGGGCCTCCTTGTTGCTGTGGAAACAAATGACGAAATCTGCAGTGCACACCTACAGGCTATCTGCCCATGGACCGTGATGATGATGGACACGAATACGTACGATTATTATGTTCTTAGCGTGGTTTCTTTGTCAGGGCGGAGAGTTTATTTTTGACAACATCGCCGAGGCCCGTGCCAAGGGCTTCACGGTGGAGCCCGTGCGAGGCAGCGTGGAGGCGGGGCACAAGAAGAGCGTGTGCGTGACCTGGAGCCCAGTGGACGGACAAGACGTGAGTTCACCACCGGCGCCACCGCGATAATCAAACACCGCCCTCGGCGTACACAAATGCACGCACCCACCCACCGTGGATGTCACGCACTTAACAGTGCATCAATTCAAATAGATTCTTACGCTCGTGATACACGCATCGAATTATAAGTGCAAGAATTGAGTCAATTATGAAAAGTGTACGCATATTATTTGCCTTAACACTTAGGCTTTCGCGACCAATATCCTCCATAATACAAGTTTTTTGGGTTAGATCGCGTAAATATGTAAATGTAGTTAAACCCACCACCACCCGACACAGCCAATTAGTAAGGTTTGTTATGTAAACAGAATGTGCCAATTCGATACTAGTGTAGTGGTTTCACGGGAAGCACACACTTCACAGGGAGGCAACACGTTTATTTCTCGACTTACATAAATCACAACGGGTTAAACTAGACCCTAACGGGGTTAAACTGGACCCTAACGTGGTTAAACTAGACCCTAACGGGGTTAAACTAGACCCTAACGGGGTAACTAGACTACAACAGGGTACGAGACCACAACGAGGTCACTACATACCTGGGTGATTCAGTTCTCATACTGCCTGACCCACGATGCTGAACGTGACGAGCGAAGACCCAAGACTGAAGAGCGGCGAAGTGTAGCGAAGTGTAGCACGACGGGTCCCATTCCTGTAGATGGCCACCTTCGGCTCTCAGCGCCCCCTTCTCATCCTCTGCCGAGCGTGGCCTCCCCCGCCCTTAGCCCCGCCTCCTTCTCGATCTTCCTAGAAGGTTCTCGATCCACGCCACCTGCCCCTCTCGGGTTCAACCACCTGTCACATCCTCCCTACCCCCCTTCTAACGTCCACCGGAACTAAGCCCCCGAGGGCCCCCTTTCCATGCCGTAACATACCCTGGTGCCAGCGAGAAGCTTTAACACTCGCAGCTCCACTTTCTTATCAGTAGCTAGCGCTAAACGCCATAGTGACTCCATTAACGTCGCTACACTAGTGCAGCACACGTGTCAACAAAAAACATATTTTAAACCAGTATGTAGTAAATATAAGCATGCGGGATAAATATAATCAGTAGCCATCTGCGTCAAATGGGTCGGGGTTGGCAAGCGTGCAGGCACACAGTGAGGTGCAGCGGGGCGTTGTGTTGCAGCCGTGGGCGCCAGCGTCCGCGTCCGTGTCGCTGTCCCTGCGGAGCGGCGACGCAACGGAGGCTGTCTCTGTGCTGCTGAGGGCCACGCCGCTGCCTGCAGCAGAGGGGCCCGGCGCCCGCTCCCTTCGACGTCCGTGAGAGATGTGACCCAGCGAGTCGGGGCGAGGACGCCGCTGTTCTGTGTACCGCAGGACGCGTGGAAAGGTTGTGTGTAAAAATAAAAAAATTCGGAAATGTAAAAAGGCTACAAAGGTAAAGGTGCAGCCATGAAATTTCTCGCACAAGGCCCTCAACTGGAGGAGCTCACGAGAGGGCTCAGCAGAGGCCCCTCCTGAGGGTATTTGGCCCAGGCAACTTGGAAGTGCGAGTCCCCAAACTTTATCTGAATATGTATCATTATTAAAGATCCACTAATTAACTGCATTTATATTGTGTAACCTATTTGTCTTGCGAAGCAAATCATAGCAACGAAAAGTAAACTCTTAAACAGGCATAATACTTTTTTTCTGAAAATGCATTACTGTAATATATGCAAAGACTGCCTTGAATAAGCGTTGAAAACTAAAACATTTACAGCAGGGCAATGCACAGCAACGCCAATGAAAATAAAGTACGAATGCACAGTGTGTTGCTTCTTCACACGACTGTATATTTAGTTCAGCCTTTCCAGTGCATTTACCATTACATTTTTGTGCACCACCAAAGTGAGATCGTTGAGACTCTGTTGTGTATTGTCTCCGTTATATTTGGCGCTTCAGGGTGCCGTGCAATGTTGTAGCGACGCCTGCAGACGGAAAAATGGGGAATTTGTCTCTCTCCTCTCAATGCCACCTGTACGGATGATGACTCGGTCTCAGCTCTGTCGCGTTAAGTTTAGCTCATCTGGTTTGGCTCTCAAGGGCTACGAATGCAGACCTCACAGTCTCATAGAGTCCACAGAGAAGTGTATCCAGTGCCCATTGCTGTGTCGCACAGTAGCACGCAGAGCGATACGGCACCCCGTGCTGGTTGTGCGTGTGAGAGAGAGGTGGAATAAATAAATAAATAGCTTGAAACCAAAACGTGTCCTCGTCTATGATTACGAGCTGATCTTGTCCAATCTCAGAAGCTAAGCATGCTCGAGCCTGGTTAGTACTTGTGTAATAATTCTCCGGAGACGGATTCGGAATCGGTCCTCTTTATTTTCACTTCACGGTACACTTGCTCCCACACGCTCCGTTGCTGGCAGACAACGTAGCGGCAGCGGACTCCCACCAGCTCCCACCGCGCACGTGGCCCCCGGAGCCCCGTACGCGCGTGGCTCTCGCCCCCGTTCAGTTCCCAGACTCCTCCTCGATCCTTCCTCTCTCTCCCTCTTAATCCCTTCGTCACGTGGTCCTCCCAGCCAATCCTTCATGGACAATCTCGACCGTTCTCGATGGTTCCCTGTCAATCCCGGGACCACGCCTCTTACCCGGATCCCCATTGGCTGGGGCCCCAATTGGCTGGGCCAATCACTCCTGCTGACATGCCGTGATCACGCCGGCCCCACACTCCCTATCTCAACCCTTATTGGCTACAAGCAGGACCGGCAAGCCAATCCCCCACGTGAACCCACGATAGCTGTTATTACACTTGGATGGGAGACCGCCTGGGGTGTTGAAGGCTTTTGCTGTCTGCAGGGGGCGGACTTCACTCACGACACCAGTGTCTGCAACGAAACCCTCCTTTCATTTTGATCTAAACATCCAAACTTGGGGATTTCATTATAAATAAAATGAGTGCATTGGCAGTGAGGCAAAATAACACTCCTCACGATCACCGTTAACTGCACGTTAAAAACAGGTGGCACAAGTGATGATAGGTAATTGGCAACATCTGGGGTTGATAACAAACAAGCGTGTGCGGCAGGAGGTGCGGTGCCTCCAGCTGTCCTGGCTGGGAGGTGCTGATCAATGTCCCAGTTAAGAGATGGATGTGGGCAAGTCGATTGATCAGAGAAGGGGGCACAAATAAACGGTGAGGAGTGGACTGGACAAGATGGTGATGGCAGCAGCACCACCATTGGCACCACACAGCCTCTGAACGAAAGAGTCCATGCTCGTGCGAGGACTTGCATTAAGAGACCTACTGCAGTCTTGCGTGTTACTCGACTACGTGTAATCAGAATAGTACTTTATAGAATGGGATGGAAAGCACTGGTGCAGAACAGACAAAAGACTGCTCTGGTGTTTGGGACGATGGATGGGATGGTTTATTTTCCCTTCCCCCAGTCGTCTGTGCTCTCGCATCTCTCTTCCCCTGTTTGGCTCTAGACCTTCAATGCTACATATGACTGTCTCTTTTAAAATAAAATACACAACACAATACTGTTTGTGTAAACTATATGCCTATTTTTACTTCTTAAGATGCAGTTGCGTGTAGACGCTATAACTATTTATATGAACAGTCCATCATCTCTCGGGTCGATTAAACGAGTACCACTTCGTGGGGAAGCCAACAGTGGCTGCCCGATGAATAGACTCGCCCCGCCATAGGAATGTGGAAAATCCGCCACCAGCTCTGCAGGGTTGTAAACAGCAGATGAGCACCAATGCAGCAGAACATCACTGTGACCTTTAACTTGATTTCTTTACCAAAACTCTGGCCATCATGGGGCTCACAATAAGGCAGATTCCAAATCGTAAAACCTCAATGCAATACATTATTGTTTTTGGTGATTATTGAGTCAAATAATCCCAATTTCCACTATACTCTGGTGCAGGAGTCAAGGGCGTGCCACGTTTCAAGCATGGCAATTTCCAGATGTCAAGAGCCCCGCTGACTCAAAGAGCACTGTCAGCAGCAACACGCTCAAACCTGCTGGGTGTGTCGTCCACGTGTGTGGCCTTATTTGCATTATTGAAATGCAAAAATTGGGCATATGTTACATAATATTTGTTTTAACACTGATTAAAACATTTTAATTGGTGAAGTCATAATTTTCCTCTATGATTAACATTTACTTTTCTTCCTCATTCTCAGATGAAATTTCTAAATGGAAAGAAAATATACTGAATTGAAACAAAACATCATTGATGAATGTTCAAAGATTACACCTGTAATCTTCATAAAGAGCCCTAAATTAATTAAAATAATGTATCAATGCATTCATTATTAATGTTCATGCAGAACGATATCCGAACCGGTCTTTGCACCAGCACGGTGAAGTATGGTTAAAAAAAACTTCCATGACCTACACAGCATGGGGAGACCTTCATCCAGAAGATTGACAAATTACGATAAATCATCATTGTCATCCGGCTTGCAAGCTCATTCAAATTCATGAACTTCACCTAACAGTTCCAACTCTGCACCTGGCGCAACAACTAGAACATGAATTGCCGCGAGGCATGGAGGCCCTGGGAAATTAATAATCTGCACCCACAAGCGTTATATTTTGTCTGGCAATCACATTTGGCAGAAAATATCAACATAGGCGATTACATCAATGTAATTTCTGCCTCAACTGAACAATTCAAGTCAATGGAAGATTTTGTGGAGGGTTAAAAAAAACACGGTTAAATCACAAGTTAATCATCTCGACTCACAACGTGGCACGTGGTATTCGCTTCCTTCTCAAAAGGGGAAAGAACGACTCGGGGAATCGAGGAGGAGCCACAGACCAGTGGCAAAGGCGATGAGCCAGTGCTACACTGTACCAACAATTTTCCAAGCTCTGTAGTCCTCTTATATATTAATATGAGTGTTAATACACGTGGAGAAAACCCGAGGAGGCCAACGCTATCTCGTCACTATCCAATACAAACTGAACAGGTTGGGTCCACACTTGCTGCACCGAATTCTCCTGGCGAGCCAGGGTACGTCAACCTCCTCGACGTCCACGGCAAGAGTTTCACAACATGTGTGTAGTGATCCACCAACCCTCGCTGCTACCACAACGATGTTGGATTACAGGGCACCTGCAGCATCGCCACCACCGTCCGGCAAGGACCGGTCCCGATATCACTCACCACCGATGTTGGGCCATGTCCAGGAAAGAATAAGCACTGCGCCACTGCTCTAACCTAACGATTGTGTCCCGTGGGAGTGAAGCCACCGCACTCCGTGGTTGTTAAGCGGAGCTCTGCCTGCATTGGCAGGACCACGTGTGGAGCACGTGGACCTCGCTCTGAAGCGTGAACTTTCCAAGCTCTCAAAGCAGCTGGTTGGTGTCGTGACATGGCGGTGGTTTTTCTTTTACTGAGATTCACCCCACATCGGACTCATTCAAGAAACAGACACTCGCTGGGCTCTGGGCTCGTGTTCATGAGCGAAATTACCTCCTGGGAATCGACACAAGTGAGGAGGGCAGCCTTATTTACATCTTGTCGCTGGGGCGACCATAAAACCATCAGCACACATCACTATTCCGTCAGCATTTTTGCGCGTCTGTCCATAATAATGACAAGTTTGCTACATGCACACGCACGCACACACTTGTGTGAGCACGTGCGTGTGTGTGTGTGTGTGCGAGCGTGTGTGTATATATAACAGTGTGTCAAGTGTAGAGAGTTGAGGACGGGCACCTTGACGCAATAGGGTTGTGCAGTGACGATGTCGCTGTGGCTGCTGCTGCTCGTGTGGGTGGCTGGGGTGGTGGTGAACACGCGTCTGGGATCTGCTAGCCCCTTCAGAGAGGTACACGGGTACACAAGCACACGGGTGTACACGGGTACAAAAGGTACAATGGTACATCAGGTGGACGGGTACAACAGGTACCCATGCACGTGATGCACCTGGTTAGCGCGCTGTGCTAAGAACCCAGTAACCCGAATTCGATTCCCGCTCACAGCCAACACCAGTGATAATTACCTGAACTGGTCCTGGGCCTCCCCTATGTCGACTCAGCCTCAAATTAGAACTTTGTGCGTTGTAAACATCGCCACTGGGGAGATAAAGGCGGTTGGGCGTGGTGCTGGTTACCTTTGTATATCGTCCCGGCTTTGAGACGTGCTCGCTAACAGCACTTGCCCCAAAAGTTGTTTAAGGTTATAGGGGGGGGGGATCTTTGTCTTGTGTGTGTGTGTGCCTTAACAGGAGAATGAGGTCGAGCTGCGAGAGGGTGGTAAATTGTCCCACGTGCTGTCGAAACGACACAAAGGTAATGCCACTCCTGGAGGTCGGGCGTCTTCCTAAATCATTTATGCCGGTTGGGATATTTCCTGTACGGGTCTCAAGTTTAATCATCAGCATTATCCTCGCGTGCACGCTGACGCTGCCTTTGTGGCTCATGACTCAAGTACTCATTCTAACCGCTCCCAATGGACTAACATTGATGCCGTTTCACCCATATCTTTTTCATCGAATCGCTTCTGCATACCACACGTGACCACTGCCTGCTTACTCAGATTCCCTTTCTCTCCACAATACCCCTTCGCTGTGGCCCGTGTGAATTCCGTTTCTCGTTTTAGTTTTTGCCTCCCAAGCCCTGCTGAGTTCTCGTGAGTGAATGCATTCTCGGCTGTACATTCACTCACTGGCTCGTGCGTTAACTCGGCCCATCATCAAGTTGTATTTTGGATATACTGTCCCCCAGCATGGGAATTTTCACCACTTGGTCGGTACAACCACCAGATGTGAGATCCGCCCCATGCTTCGAGCCGCATACCTTTCTCGGTAACCTTCCCCCTTGCTGGTGATGGTGACGTGACCAGCTCTTCCCGCCAGGCATCACAACAAGAGGGCCCAACCACTGACTTGCGAGCGTGGCCGTTCGACTTCGTCCATGGGCGGCGGCTGCGGCGCTGCTATGCGTGCGTCTCCGCTGACCCCGTCGTGCCCCGGTTCCCGCAGGCGGGGACACGGGCGGGGCACCGTGCGTGTTCCCCTACACTTACGGCGGACGCAGCTACGACTCGTGCACGCTGGACGGGCGCAGCGATAACCGCTGGTGGTGCGCCACCACCGCCAACTACAACACCGATGGCTTCTACGGCTACTGCTCCTTCAACGGTAATTGGCGCGCCAGGCGGGGTTTGTTCCAACCGGGTCTTGTCCGGGCAGGAAACAAATATATTTCTGGACCTGTCACCACACCACATCCAGTGTACATCTCGCTGTTAACTGTGGCGACTAATCACGTGCCACCCTAACTGCGGTCTACAAGTGACCCGGGCAATGTTGGGCAACGACGTGATCAATTCTCCTCCAGCGTGGCTGCGTACACCGTGGCGGTGTTTATGTTTTAGCAAACGTGCTGGAAGCATAGGCCTGATGGCCTACACAAGTAGCCGGCTTGTTAAGTTAATTTTAATTTGATTTGGATTTAAGTTTTCTTAACACCATTAGTTATATATTAGAAGTGACACCACGTGATGGTCTTAAAGAGACGGCCTCTGTGTAACCCGAGCCTCACTGATCTAACCAATCTCGCCGACCTTGGGAAACCCGATGATTCTCATCCCTCTCCCGTGCCTCGGGTTTGAGGGAGATGCTGACAGTCATTGGCCGATACACGGTGCGGGGGGGGGGAGACAACGCTTGTCACTTTGGAGCCAGGGCCACTCGCCTGTTTGCATCTCCAACTGCGCAATGCAATGATACCCCCAAGTCTCGGACACCTGCTGCTGTGATGGCACAAAGCCATCATGTGCTGAAGTCAGTTGCCAGTGGCTTGCATTTGGAGTCCCTTCACTCAAACTCTGTTGTTGGTGACCAGTGAATCCATTGCATTTATTGGTTAATATTCGATCATTCAACAGCTCAGCCAACAACCCTGGGGAACGACGGAGGAACGGCGTGCATGTTCCCGTTCATCTACAACGGAAAAACGTACAAAACGTGCACGCTGGACGGGCGAACTGATGGGCGCTGGTGGTGCGCCCACACCGGCAACTACGACACCGACAGAAAATACGGCTTCTGCACAACAGCTGGTAACGCATGCCGGGGCGGCGCCCACTCACACTTCGCCCCCGGGGCGGCGCCCACTCACACTTTGCCTCCCCTGGGGTTGATGCAGGCATCGTTGGCTTGGGCAGTTCGGAATCACGGGCAACGGGGCCGACCCCGCTGTGCGTCTTCCCCTTCGTGTACGCGAAGCTGAGCTACAATGGGTGCACACAGGCCGGCCGCGACGACGGCCGCTGGTGGTGCTCCACCACCGCCAACTACGACGACGACCGGAGATGGGCCTACTGCTCCAACAAAGGTAATCACGCGGTGCTCGCAAGCGCAGACCTCTCCTCGAGCCGTGGTCGAGCGGTCCCTTCCTGCTGCAGTGATGTCGCAAACGGAGCGTGGTTTACAGGGGAGCGGTGGCGCATTGTTTTGCATGCTCTTCTACGAACCCGGCTCCCGGAGTTCGATTCCCGCTCACGGCCAACACCAGTGACGATTATCTGAACCGGTCCTGGAGCTACCCTGGGTTGACTCAGCAAGAGTACCTGATGCGGTGTTTAAACATTGGCCGAGCGTGGTACCGGCCACCCACCCCTTCGCATCTACGAAGGCCATTGCCGGCCTTCGTAGCTGCTCGCTAACAGCACTTGCCCCAAAAGTATTTTTTGTAATTTAAAACCGATTCTAGTTTACTCAAATCCGTGTAACCAATTCAAATAGAATCTTAACACCTGGCCGCGCCTACTGCTGCACGTCCCCGGCACGTTTGTCTCCCCCAGCCATGATGACGTCGGGCGGCAATGGGGGCAGCGCCAACTGCATGTTCCCGTTCCTCTACGGCGACAAGCCGGTGTACGAGTGCACGCTGAAGGGGCGCACCGACACGCATCTCTGGTGCGCCACGACGGCAAACTACAACACCGACAAGAAATACGGATTCTGCGGCCGCGCGGGTAACACGGCGGATGCGGCAGATGCGCGGGAGTAGCACGGTAACAGTAGGGACGCGGTAAACCGAAGCGATGACTGTAGTACCGCACTAACTGTAGTAATGCAGTTACCATAGTAATGCAGTCATGATAGTAACAAAGGAACCAAATTAAAACACAGTAACTATAGTTATGCAGTAACCAGTGACGCAGTAACCATAGTAACTCAGTAGCTAGATTAACACAGTAACCACATTATCTTAATGCAGTAACCATGGTAACACAATACCATAGTGACACAACTACCAATGTATTTCATAAAACACAACTCCACACAAACTGCGTCTCTTCTGCCATCTGGGTGCTCGCAGGGCACCCCACTATTAGTAACAGAATCTCTATTTGTCCTGGATACATCCTATGAGCTATGCAGTTCTTTTTTCACAATGTCCAGGAGGGACGAGTCATAAAGTTACAACAACAAGAGTGTTGTTAGAGTACACGGGGCTGAGCGGGGATGTCGGCATCCGTGCATCTGTGACTGTCCTTACACACTCCTGTGTGCGTGCGTGCGCGGGTCCCCACCTGCACCGCCCCCCCGCGACGAACCCTCTCCCACCACCGTCGCCAGGCGGGTACTCGGAGGAGCCGTCGTGCATCTTCCCGTTCGTCTACAAGGGGCAGAGCTACAGCGGCTGCACTCAGGACGGCCGCACCGACGGCAAGTGGTGGTGCTCCACCACCGCCAACTACGACAGCGACAAGAAGTGGATCGTCTGCCCCGTCGCGGGTAACGCTCGCGCTCCGTCTCACGCGCTCCGTCTCGCGCGCTCCGTCTCGCGCGCTCCGTCTCACGCGCTCCTTCTCACGCGCACCGTACCGCCCGCGGGCACCGATCGCAGCGGGACGGGAGCACGCGGCCAAACGAGTTCCTGTGCCCCTCGTGCGTGGTACACGGTAGTGGGGATGCAGGGGGAACCCGTACGGCGTCATCATCAGTCCCCTGTGGGGGTCATGGGGTCACCTGCGAATGCTTTGGAAATGTACTTTCCCCACCTGTTGAGGACTTTTGCAATCTGTGCAACATCTGCTGCCGAGCTCCCTGTCCAAGACGCTCGGTTCACACCCGGCCCCTCCTTGGCCTTCCTCTCTTCCTCATCCCTTTTCACGTTCAAAGTTTATTTTGTTTATCAGGGCGAGAAGTCAAGAGGCTAATTGTCAAGAGAGACCTGGGTCACCAAAATGACAAAAGCAATAACATACAAACGATGAAGAAAACATGACATAAGAAAATTAGATAGTGCACAAACATTAATGAATACAGTACTGGATTAAATAAAATTAGCTGTAGTTTCCGTTAAACTGGACCCTGCAGGGCACTGGCGGAGCCAGTGGGGGGAGGGGTCAGGTGGCACGTGCCCCTCCAATGATCCGATCGAAATCCCTAATTTCGATCGGATCATTGGGGTTTACTAGTGAAGTATTGGAAAATGACGGCAGGAAACTCCTTGACGGGAACACACTTCTTTTATTAAATCTTGACTTGTAACAATACAACGCGTGGCCTCTCTTCTTCACAATGCGCTTCTCTTGACTCTGGATTCTGTGCTGCCGGCTCTCTGTGCCTCGTGTAGACTCCGCGCCTCGGCTACACTCCTCTCTCGCCTCGTGTAGACTCTGCGCCTCTGCTACACTCTCCACTCGCCTCGTGTAGACTTTGCATCTCTCTCTCTGGCTACACCGTATGCATACTCGGCTCGTGTAGACCTTCCTCTCTCGCTGGCTACACCGTATGCATACTCGGCTCGTGTAGACCGTTCTCTCTCGCTGGCTACACACTATACATTACTCAGCTCGTGTAGACCGTTCTCTCTCGCTGGCTACACACTATACATTACTCAGCTCGTGTAGACCGTTCTCTCTCGCTGGCTACACACTATACATTACTCAGCTCGTGTAGACCGTTCTCTCTCGCTGGCTACACACTATACATTACTCAGCTCGTGTAGACCGTTCTCTCTCGCTGGCTACACACTTATACCTTACTCTCCTCTACTCTCCATTACTCTCCTCTCCGGGCTCTATCTCTGCACCTTCGTCTTCATTCTTAGATGGTTCCACTTCTGCCCCTGCTCCTCTGTGCATCACCTTATATACCCCTTCTTCCCGGGAGACGGAGCGGATGCAGACCTCAACGTCGGCACCGCTCCTCAGTTACCCAATCCCCACGCGCTATCCCTACGATCCGGTTCCGCTCAGCGCGTGTTTCCACTCCCCGACCAATCACACCGCGCTGCTACCCGATCACTCCCTCTGGGCGCGTCACCGGCACACAGCCAATCAGCAGCACTACCCCCACCCGCGCACTGACGCCTGCTCCTCCCCGTCAGCGCGCGTCACCACACACACACCCGTACATACGCGCTGGCACACGACATATACACCCAGCGCGTATCACCACTACATCACCCCCTCCCACATAGCTCGCAGCCGGCCCGGCTGCTAACAACAACCAACCGCGACGATAAAACGACAACCAACAAAAAAAAAAACCCCGTAACCCCCCGAGTGTGCCCCGTAACATAACACAACAACAACAACAACAAGAATAACTATGTACAGATTGACAATGAACCCGAAAAGTCAACAATAACACGATACGAGCAAATTCGAAACGAACGCGCCCCACGTCCCTGCGACTACACGCAGTGACGAGGCGCTCCAACTGCCCCGACTCCTCACGAGGCAGGTCATGCAAAGTAGCACGACCTGGCGCGAGTCCGTCTGGCTGGTCCATCGTATGGGGCGGGACACTGACGACCGTCCGGCGGTTCCGGCTGCTCCAGACGGCGCGGAACGGGCCTGAAAGGGCCGGCCCCGCCGCGGAGATCCGGCCGCCGGTGATCGGCAGCTGTCAGTTCCGAGACACCTGGGAGCAGATCAGGCGAAAATACGTGTGGATCAGGCAGAGACATTTCCCCCTCTGGGTCGCCGGTCACGTCACACGCCCGGCCATCACGACACAAGGGGAGGCCATATGGAGGCGAGAACGGTTTCAGTCGGGAGGGGTGAACGTACCACCGGCGCTTTCCCCACTTTATCTGAACGCACTGGGGCCGTGCAACGCGCACGACCTCCACGGGTCCCCTCCACGGTCTCAACAATTTAGGCGACGTAGCCAAGGGTGCCTGAGGGCAATGCAGCCAGGCCCTGTCACCTGGTTTCCATTCGTGCATGGACACCTTCCGTGCCCGCAACCGTTCATTAGCAATTTGGCGAGCCCGCGAATTAAGCCGCGCGGCCTCCCTCGCCTCTGTCAGCTTGTGAATATTAAACTTAATATGTTGTGCCAAATTAGAATTAGTTCGTGGAGCGGACAGGCCAAGTTGCGTTTCTATTGGCGGGTCAGCTTCCCGACCGTACATCAAATAGAATGGGGAAAACCCCGTAGCTGCATGGGGGGCCATTCTATACGCGGCAAGGACTCCCGGGACCTGCAGGTCCCAATCTACATGTGCCTCGCACACCTGCTGGCACAGCATGGAAGTCAAGGTTTTGTGGAGTCTCTCCACCATCCCGTCAGTCTGCGGGTGGTACGGGGAGGTACGCACCTTCTTGGTACCCAACAGATCGCACACCTCTTGCAACAATTTACTCGAAAAATTTTTACCTTGGTCGGTCAGCAGGCGTTCGGGAGCCCCCTTGTCCAGGACATAGCCCTGGACGAAGGCATCCGTCACAGCCGCTGCCGACTGGTTAGCGAGAGGCCACGCCATAGGCCATCGGGTAAAGTATTCGACCCCCACTAACAAATATTTATTCCCTCTCGGCGTGACTGGGAAGGGCCCCAAAATATCGAGTGCAACGAGCTCGTTGGTACGCGAGACCTGAATAGATTGCAGCGGTGGATTAGCTGCCACGGCCGGTGGTTTACGCCTGGCGCACTCAACGCACCCCTTCAGAATATGCACCACATCACTTCCCATTCCCGGCCAGTAATAGTCACGCTGAAGCAGGGCAAGCGTCTTGTTAACTCCCAAGTGCAAGAGGCGTTCGTGTGCCGCCAAGACAACCCTCCCCCTCACAGCGGAAGGCACCACGAGTGCGTTCCGCCGGGACAAACTGTCCCATTTCAATAACACGCCCCGCTCAAGTACATAGGAGCCGGTACGCTCCTGGTCCCCCTCGGGACCCCCAACCTTGCGGCGCAATGCTAGCAGCGAGCTGTCCGCCATCTGGAGGCGGCCCCATTCGCTGAGCGACAGCGAGAGCAGCGAGTCCCGACCCTGAGAGGCAGTGGAATCATCCCCGATCGGTGCGCCCGCTGTCGCAGCCAGTGCCCCCATCTCCCCCGCAAGCGTCGGTTTACAGCGCGCCGATCCCGACAAACACGCGCATTCATCACAAGGCAACAACCGCGACAAGCAATCGGCATTCGTGTGTCGCAACCCCTTACGGTACGTAGTCGTAAACTGATAGTCCTGGAGGACTTCCAACCAACGCGACAACTGGCCCGAGGGCTGGGCGACCCTCAATGAATACTGTAGCGCCGCGTGGTCCGTTCGGACTGTAAAGTGACGACCATAAAGATATGGCCTAAACTGCTGCACAAAAAAAACAATGGCAAGCAGCTCGCGACGGGTGACACAGTAGCGCTGCTCCGCCGGAGACAACACCCTACTACCGTAGGCGACAACTCTTTCGACACCCCCAACGACTTGGGATAGCACCCCCCCAATGCCCGTGTTGCTAGCATCCGTGTCCAGCAAAAAGGGACTGGCAAAATCGGGATAACACAAGGGTGGGGCACCCACCAAGGCGTCCCGGAGGGAGCGAAACGCGGCCTCCTCCTCCGGTCCCCATTTGAACTTCACTCCCTTCGCCGTTAGAGCGTGCAAGGGTTTTGCAATAGTGGCGAAGTGCTCAACGAACCGCCGATAATAAGAAGCAAACCCGATGAAACTACGCACGTCGGAAACGGACGTAGGTGTCGGCCACGAACCGACACAATCCGTCTTCGCGGGATCGGTGGAGATCCCCGAAGAATCGACAATGTGACCCAAGTATCTAACGGACCTACGAAGGAGGTGACATTTGGCCGGTTTAAATTTCAACTTAGCCGATCGCATTCGCAAGAACACCCCTCTCAATCGCCGGAGGTGTTCCTCAAACGTTTTACTGAAAACAATGACATCGTCCATATAAATCAAGCATGTATCCCACTGCAAGCCCGACAAAACCAGCTCCATAAGTCGCTGAAACGTCGCTGGAGAGGAGTGAAGTCCCATGGGTAACCGGTTAAACTGGAACAGCCCCCCTGGAGTCCGAAATGCTGTCTTAGGTTTCGACTCTTCGTCGAGCGGCAACTGCCAAAACCCCGATAACAAATCAAGAGTCGAAAAATATCGCGCACCAGACAATGCATCGAGGGACTCATCCATCCTGGGGAGCGGATACGCGTCAGCCACAGAGATCTTATTCAGGCGACGGAAATCAACGCAGAATCGCAGGGACCCGTCCTGCTTCTTAACCAGCACAATAGGCGCTCCCCACGGGCTAGAGGAGGGCGAAATAATATCGGCTTCTAGCATATCGTTAACAGCCGACTGAACATGTTCCTTCTCCACGGGACTCAGTCGGAAGGGATTTAGCCTGACCGGCGCCGCATCGCCCGTTTCAATGTGATGGTGCAACAAATCCGTGCACCCAATGTCATACATATGTTTACTGAATACATCAGAGAATTCAATGAGCAACTCGCGCAGCGCACCCAACTGCGCCGCCGACAAATCGTCCGAAGCGGCACATAACGAATGGACCCACTCAAGGTCTTCCCTTGGCTCAACGTTCCGCGCGGGGCTCGAGCCCACCTGCGCAACCAACCCATCATCCCCAGGGACCTGCGCCGCGTGAGCCAGCACGGTGCCCTGCGGAATGACAGCTGGTCGCGACCCCGCGTTCAAAACCATCACAAACGGATCCCTGTCAGCCCGCACCAAAGTGTGAGCCACCGATAAATCAAGACCCCCGACAGCCTTGTTAGAAGGACCCAAAAGCATACTCTGTCCCGAAGCCTCCCTCACCCATGGTTTCCGCAACCGGAGGGGAATCAACATCTGTGAACCCGGGGGCACTTGCACTGTCTGCGTCGCCACCGCTTGTATCGTAGCGCACGCCGTCCGAATGTCAGTAGGGCCCGTCAAAAATGAAATCCGGCGACCCGATGGCAGTTCAATGCATCGTTGATCGATAAGAATTTTAATGGGCATTTTAGCCAAAAAGTCAGTGCCCAAAAGACACGGAACTGCCAAAGAAGACGAAACGAAAACGGGTCCCGACAATTTGATATCTCCAATGCAAATGGACGCCCTAACCTGACCGATAATGCCCAACGATCCCCCATTAGCGGCGTAAAATGGCACATCCACTGGAAGCAGCGGACGACATTGGACCGGAAGAATATTATAAATGAGGTCCGATATAATAGTTGCCGATGCCCCCGTGTCCACTAACACCCTAATCTCAACCCCATCAATAGATCCCGTAACAACGGACGAACCCGCCGAAGCAGCCACAATTCTATGCCCCAATTCCGCCCATTCAATGTCTCCCTGGTCCCGGCCGAACCCCCCTCGCCGAACCGAATCCCCGAACCTTAACCGGCCCTCCTCCGCCGCAACGCGGCGTCCCATGTGTGCCGAATAAACAGGCCGAGCGTGTGAGGTGCCGCGACTTGCCGGGGATTGTAGAGATGACTTGGGCTCTCGGTCGTCGTCCAGCCGAGCTCCCATGGCGCGCTGCCGCGGAGCGCGGCACCCGGACGCCACGTGGCCCCGGAGGCCGCAGTTATAGCACGTGACGAGGGTCGGAGTAGATCTTGGTTGCTCCGACTTTCGGCCCGATCGCAGAGGCGACCGGGCCCCCGGCCTCCAGTCCCCTGGTCGTCCCGTGGCGAACGCCTCCTCTCGTGGGCTGACGACTTGGGGTTCGGCGACCACCAAACCCGGGGCTGCGACGACAGCAGCGTTGCAACCAACGCCTTGCTTCCGTTGTAGGGCCTCGTGCGCTTGAATACTCGTGGCGACTCTCAAAGAAGAAATATCAATCTCGTCAGCTGTGTTGATAGGGACCCCCAGGTCCTGCGCCAACTTGAGCAGCTGCTCCAAAACCATCGCGTCTTGGCCCTCCTCGTCCATCCGAGGGAACGCAGCATCAGCAAGAGCCAGCAACGCCGTGCGATAGGCCAGCGCGGTCTCCGTGGCCGCTTTCCGTCTTGCGTAGAACTGATGGCGGCACGTAGAGGGAGGCCCGTAGACCCTGGCCAACAACCCCAGCGCATCCTTCAGCGTGGAGCGGTCCGACTTCCGTGCAGCCCTGAAGGCCGCGAGCGCATCGTCGTCCAGCATGGCGGGCAATGCCCGCAGCGCCGTAGCATCGGACCACGCTGACATCTCTTGATGCGCCAAAAACCTTCGCTGAAATTGGCCCCAGTCTCCGCCTTCCGCCTTGAAGGCTGACAACGTGGGCAGGCGCTGCTGAAAAATGAAGTCATCCGCCTCGTGGTTCCTCTCCGCCTGTCCGTCGGTGTCTAAGATGGCGGCTCCAGCAGCAGACGTAAGATGGCGGACCCCCTCGCGCGCTGATGACGTCGATGCGCGCGCTTGGGAACCCACCACCACGTGGCGCTCGCCGTTCCCGCCAAAAGTAGGCCCAGGCGCAATGGCGGGAATCCCCCATTCGTTTTGGCGGGAATCTGCGGGGCGACCTTGTAAAATGTCCCCCACCGTCCCCGCTCCTCCCGACGAGCTGATCTCCGCCAAGATGGACGCGGCGGCGAGCAGCAGCTCCGCCAGTCGGGAGTGCGCCTCACGAAGCCCGGCGTCTGTCCCCGGTCGCTCGGCCGGCGCCGTCGACGGACCCTGCAGCGTGGGCAAGTCCTCTTCCTCACCCCCCGCCACCAGCGGCCCCGAGTCGTCCAGGTCTTCCTCGCGGTCAATCCCGTGGGTCCTACGGGTCTTCCTCGTCTCCATACTTGGAAGCCCGTTTCACTTCTGACGCCAGATGAAGTATTGGAAAATGACGGCAGGAAACTCCTTGACGGGAACACACTTCTTTTATTAAATCTTGACTTGTAACAATACAACGCGTGGCCTCTCTTCTTCACAATGCGCTTCTCTTGACTCTGGATTCTGTGCTGCCGGCTCTCTGTGCCTCGTGTAGACTCCGCGCCTCGGCTACACTCCTCTCTCGCCTCGTGTAGACTCTGCGCCTCTGCTACACTCTCCACTCGCCTCGTGTAGACTTTGCATCTCTCTCTCTGGCTACACCGTATGCATACTCGGCTCGTGTAGACCTTCCTCTCTCGCTGGCTACACCGTATGCATACTCGGCTCGTGTAGACCGTTCTCTCTCGCTGGCTACACACTATACATTACTCAGCTCGTGTAGACCGTTCTCTCTCGCTGGCTACACACTATACATTACTCAGCTCGTGTAGACCGTTCTCTCTCGCTGGCTACACACTATACATTACTCAGCTCGTGTAGACCGTTCTCTCTCGCTGGCTACACACTATACATTACTCAGCTCGTGTAGACCGTTCTCTCTCGCTGGCTACACACTTATACCTTACTCTCCTCTACTCTCCATTACTCTCCTCTCCGGGCTCTATCTCTGCACCTTCGTCTTCATTCTTAGATGGTTCCACTTCTGCCCCTGCTCCTCTGTGCATCACCTTATATACCCCTTCTTCCCGGGAGACGGAGCGGATGCAGACCTCAACGTCGGCACCGCTCCTCAGTTACCCAATCCCCACGCGCTATCCCTACGATCCGGTTCCGCTCAGCGCGTGTTTCCACTCCCCGACCAATCACACCGCGCTGCTACCCGATCACTCCCTCTGGGCGCGTCACCGGCACACAGCCAATCAGCAGCACTACCCCCACCCGCGCACTGACGCCTGCTCCTCCCCGTCAGCGCGCGTCACCACACACACACCCGTACATACGCGCTGGCACACGACATATACACCCAGCGCGTATCACCACTACACTAGTAATAAATCGGCATTTTGCGACCGCCACTGTGTAGCATATTATGATGTCTCAGGGACTCTATGAGATGATAGGCCAATAGTCTGAGTCCATAATTGGCAATAAGTAACGGCAAAGCAGTTATAAGTGACTCACAGAATTGTGCGCAGTTGCGTATACAGTACACGACTTCCCTGAAGGCATTCACCTTCAGCGAGCGCGATGCCGATCACTCAACGCGGTTCGAATTCGGGGACAAGTCCTTACTTACTAACAACTATCATTTTTCATTGCTGGAGGGGTTGCCCCTCCTACCTAAAAATCCTGGCTCCGCCCATTGCTGCAGAGTGGTGTTGAAAATCCCCCTCTGTTGTTTGAATGACAGGACCAAACCATCGCAGCTTCCTCCTCTTCACAATAATAATTCCAACTTGCAATGCCAAAGGTTCACTCTCAACAAGAGACGACGACTCAGAGGCACGAGAAGCCACAGACGAGCAGGGAGGCAGCCACGGTGGCGAGATGTTAATTAGCTCGCATGGTATACCGGAGGAGGTGGGTTCGACCCCAAGCCTGACGCCTGTATATTTTTGGAGTTTGCATGTTTTCTCTGCGGTCATGTGGATTTTTCTCCAAGTCCTCCAGTTTTCCCCTCCACATTTAGAAACATGCGTGTAGAGTAATTGGCTGCTATAAATTTTCACATGACACTTCATTGAGCGAACAATTGTGGCCAGGTCGCTTCTGAAAAAGAGCTATATAGCTCAGTGGGCCTTACCTGGAAAATAAAAATAGTTTAGTTGGTAGCAAGCGCTACCAACAATACATTTTCCAAGCTCTGTGGTCCACTATATATTAAGTTTTTTTTCCAGCCATTAACAATAGTTTATAGATGTGGAATGGTAGCACCCGGAGAAAACCCACACTTGTAAAGGAACAATCGTCTTATCGTGTACAGCAGGGACAGATTATTATGTAAGTCCACAATTTGCTGAATCGCCTTCTTCTGGCACGCCAGGGCACGGCACCTCAACACCCACAGGAAGGGAGTTTCACAATCTTTGCCCCGGGGCCCTGCTAACCGAGCTACACGAAAGCAGAGTGCTGAATTACAGCTGTGTGCCATCACTCTTGCCCTCACAGTCGCGTGCTCCGATGTTTTAATTCGAGATACACTGTAACCCTTGCATAGCCTCCTTTGTCCACGCATGCGTGGTGGCGAGTTTTGTCTTCTCGAGGGGGCTCCACCACCCTTCCCCGCCGTCCCACTTGGTGTCTTCCACCTCAAGTTCCCCCTGTTGTAAAAGTGTCGACTGTAACCACTCTGCACATAGGTCACCAGAGCCCTCGCAGTGAAATGAAACGTCTCAGTGTCACAGGTGTCTTGGGGCAATCAGTGGAGACTAAGTAGAATCAATTAACAGCAACACAACCTATATTTCTAAATCAGCTCAAGCCTCCCTTACATCACGCAGCTTCTGCGTGGCCATCCCCACTCTGAACCCCTCCCCTCTCCCCGCCCACTGTGAGAACAGACTCCACTCCGTGCAGCAGCAGCAGCAGCAGCGAGGCCTTGATGCAGCCTCCCTCCCCATTCTCATCTCTCCTGACCCTACACTCCCGTTCCTCCGCTCTTTCTCCGTTTCCTCCTATTCCCCGTTCTCTCTCTTCCCTCTCCCGTACCTTTCTCTTCTCCCCTTGCATTACGTCCTTGACTCCACTCCCGTTCCCGTGGCAGCCACGGCTAACAAGTTGGCAGTACTGTACTGTAAAAATTACCGATGTTAAATGAACGAGGAAACCGTTTAGATTACTGAACTACTAAAAACACGGATGTCTATTTAACTCGATGGTTAAATATTTTTGGTTTACTGCATTGCAGAAGTCTGTTTACAAACGTTTTGTGTTATTTAATGAAACGTTGGTAATTACATATTTTCTTTTTTTCTTCTCAGTGGCAACAGCTGTGCCAAGTGAGTCCCCGCACTGGTGTTTACCGCTCCATAATTACTCGGGATGAATACGTGTTCTCTGGACAATGTTGTATATTTTCACTGTGAGCTTGTGCCTACTTTGTTGAACTGTCCGTGTCTAAGCGCAGTGATTCACACGACAGTGTTTATTGTTCCAGCTGTCGCCCCAACCGCCACCGTTCAGCCCAAGGTCGTCGTCCCGGGTGAGTCAGACTCTGCCATTTACCCAGCTCGAGATCCTCATCATCGACCATCGACTGGAAGGGACGATGGCCGATGGTCAAAATTAACAACAGAGTGCCAAGCAAATGATAACTCATTATTTACCCAGGATGTAATTTCTTTAGAATCACAATTCACCCCCGACCGTCTACCGTTCTCGTTAACCAAACTGGCATCCGTTTCAAAATCTGTGTTTGTATTTAAACGAACCACAATTTAATGACAGGAGGGGTCGAAACCCAGATTGCTACAATGTAAGAGACGGTGATAACGAGGTCTTTATCCGGCAGTGGATAGATCATGGCCAATGCTGACGACGGCGGTGCACCGCTGCCTGGGTTGCCTCCGTATCTGCGTCTGGGAGTGCAGCGGCCGCAGGGAACCGCGAGGCGGACTTCGTGTTCGTGGTGGATGGCTCGGCAGGCGTGTCAGCGGCCAACTTCGCGTTGCTGCGCCAGGCGCTCGCGCGCATCGTGGCCGGCATGGACGTGCGTGCCGAGGCCACGCGTGTCGCCGTGGTGACGGTGGGGGGCGCGCCCAGGCTCAGCGTCGGCCTCAACTCTTTTGGCGACAAGGCGCAGCTCGTGGCGGCCATCGAGCGGCTCGGCCACCCGGGTGGCGCTCGCAACCTGGGTCACGCGCTGCAGTTCCTGGTCAGCGACGTCCTGCGTCCGGACAAGGGCTCACGCATCCAGCAGGGAGTCCCGCAGGTGCGCACGGCGCGGTGCAACCAACCCGGCGAATCGAGTTCAATTCCCGCTCACGGCCGCCGACACCAGTGACCGATTATCTGAAACGGTGCCGTGCCTCCGCTCGGTAAAATTGGCCTCAAACGAGTACCCAGTGCTCACCACTGTGGGGCGGGCGGTGGCTGCGTCCGTGCGTGCAGATGATTTACGTGATCATGGGAGGAAAGTCTGAGGACGACGTGGCCGTGGCGGCGGGGCAGTTGCGCACGATGGGCGTGCGCGTGTCGGCGTTCGGAGCCGGATACCAGGACTCGGCGGCGCTGGGTTCCATCGCCACGTCCGGCTCGCTGGTGCGCAGCTGGAGCAGCTTCCAGGCTCTGCTGTCCGACAGTGCCAGCCTCACCGGCAATGCCATCTACTTATCGGGTGAGTAGCTTCAGGCGCAGCTTCCGTGTCAAGTCAGATGCCACCCTGCCCTCACCAGCGTGGGAAAGTATGACCAATACCCCCCCCACCCCCACAAACCCCACGACCCGCATGACACGGGAGACCGTCATACCGGGGTAGTCACAAAAAGGCCTCTATGTGTGTATTAGTAACGAGCAGCCGAACATTCCATTTATACCATTGCAGCAGTCAACCTACGAGGAAAGCAGCACCTGCGAAGCAAATGTGGAATTTCCCCCACTGGTTCTGGGCCACTGAGTGTCACCGCAAAAAATTGCTGATTTGACCCGGGAGAGACTTATGCATGTTGTATGTTGAACTTATTTTGCACCGTACGTATCCAACCATGCTAATCGGTTCAGGAGTTGCATCTAAAGTGGCGCTGCTTAAACGCCTCAACTCAAAGCACCTCGCATCCTTGTGCGGCACAAGGTGTTGGCACAGCATCGGCCTGCAAGCGGGCATTATTTTAGAATTAGCGGAGATCAGTCCGTCTCCTTTAACCAATTTATGAAATGAATCCGCTGAGAGGCTGCGTAGGTCGGTCGCGTGCTCCACTTGCCAAGTTCGGCTCAGAGAGGTTCGATCGCCCAGGCCGAGTTGGAACGACGCACAGTGGCGAATCTTTCCCGGCGCCTCTTTTGAAAGCGCAGTCCGAGACGAGCTCACCCGTGCCGTCGTCCCTTGCAGAGGAGCCGGCGAGCATCGTGTTCGTGGTGGACGCATCGGGCGCCGTCAAGGCGGACGAGCTGCAGGCCGTGGGCCGCTTCATCGTGAGCATGGCGCACCGCCTGAGCCTGGGCGCGGGGCACGCGCGCCTCGGCGTGGTGCTCTACGGCGCGACGCCCTCCATCCTCGTGGTGCCCGGGGAGCTCAGCTCGGCGCAGCAGCTGGATGCGAAGCTCGCCGGTGGCTTGCGCCTCGTGGGCGGCGCCACCAACACGGGCGCCGCCCTCGCGTTCGCCCTCAACAGCGTCATGACGGCAGAGTCCCCCAAAACATCCAAGGTGCCGCGTGCAGTTACGGGATGTTCAGTGTTTTTTTTTATTTAAAACATAGTTGCTGAGCGCAGTGCACAAAGGCCAAACGGATCTCGTGGCTAGCAGCACTGAGTTGTACGAGATAAGAGTGAACACTTTGTCAGGGCTTTGTAAAACAATTACATCGGAGGGAATTCTCAAGCGGAGCAATTGAAAGCGTGAGAGGGGCTACCTGAGTAGTGGGACACTCTGACCCAATGCGAGAAGCCAGTCGTTGGCGTGGCTGTGTAAAGAGAGGCGGGGCTCACATGCAGAGGGGCTTCCTGCTCTACCAGGGTCCTGGTTGAGCCTCCTAGATATTTGGTATCGTCCTTTTAAGTAAATTGTTACATTGCTCGCTCTCGTAAGTTGAACAGGGGGAACGACGGAGCGCCGACGAGCTGCACTACAAATCTGTTAGCGCCGAGTTTCATTCACGGCCGTGGCTAACATCAACGGCAAGTGACATCTCAACTTGGCCCACAACAACCCGTTGTAAACGACGGATCCGCTTGTTGCGCAGAGCATCGTGCTGGTGACGTGGGGCCCGTCGAGCGACGACGTCTCCGCGGTGCCGGCGCTGCTGCAGCAGCACGCCGTGAGCATGCTGGCCATCGGCGTGCGCGGCGCCAACCAGGGTCAGCTGGACGTGCTCGCGTCGCGCGGGGGGAAGGCGTTCCAGATTGCCAGCGGATCCCTGCTGCTGCAGCTGCAGGGACAGATTCTCACCAGGACCCTCTATATCACCAGTGGTACCAATCCGGCACACCCGCTTTCTCCGTATAATTCTGACGCTGCGTTTCGGTCACGTTTTCACGATTATTTTTGCGAATGGTCGAAAATTGGTAGCCGATCGAGAAAAATCGGCTGCGCAAGAGAGGGATATATCACAAAAACAATCTCCGGGAGATATTATAAACCTGCTTGCCGTACCCATGCCATTTTTTTATATGTATTCTGATGTCCCGTGCCGCGCACCCGATGACGTGTTTGTGCTGCAGACGTGACGATCAATTACATCAACCGTGGCACGATTGAAATGGAGGAATACGAGGAAGGTGAGACTCCCAGAAGCGCCTCCGTGCAGTGGAGATCCCCACTGCGTGCCCTGAGCAGACTTTGTGTTTGGGAGAACCCCCCCCCCCCCCACCACTTTCAAGAGAAGTAGAGACGTGAAATCTGGGTGGTGGAGAGCGGAAAGTGAGGGGTTCTGGGTAGAGGATGACAGTGAGGGCGGTAACCCGCCCCAATGAGCCTTCTCTGCACACGTTGTGGCCCTGTGGTATTTTGCTAACGTGTCTAATGAGAATTAAAATGTAAACATATACAAGTAACACTTCTCCTACCTGTCCACAAAGCAACATTCTTTATGCATTGATAAGCTCCGTGAATTTCAACTGAAATGTGTGTGATGTGGGAAGCAAGTGTATGTGTGATTTATCAGTTACAATGCATGTGCCTTTTTTCCCCAAATATTCCATCATCGCCATCGAGGCCTTCGTCTGTTGGACGAAGGCCTCGGCATGCCCTCACCATGCCTCGTGTTCCCACGATGCCAAGATCCATCTCGCTCCTACACGCCATCTGACTTTAAACCTCCATGGTCACGGTGGTCATCCTCTTGGGCACATTTCTGCCTTTGGATTCCATCCCATGACCAGTCTCCATCTATCGGCCGTCATCCCTTCTAGCCATGATGGGTCCTTCCCAATCCAGCTTACTTCACACAATACAGTTTCTCTTGTGTGTTCTCAGCTTCATGTGTTCCTCTTTCGGTATGCACACGCATCTCTTCGTGCTGCTTTTGCGCACTCAGTTTTTGTTCCAAGTCTATGTTCGTGCTTGTGATGTCCATATGCCATTGGAGGTAATAATAACTCACTGAAAATCTTTCTCCGGTCATCTAGTAGACTGCTTGTCGTTAATCGAGTTCAGCCTTTCACAAAATAAGTTTGTATCACTTGCCATACTTCTCTTACAGGCACAGTCATCAACTGTGCAGACGTTGATCTGAATGAACTCAAGAACTCTGGATTCAAGTAAGTGTTGCCGAGTGAATGTTGAACCTGGCCACTGAGAGTTCATGAGGGCCGGAAATTCACGAAGTCGAATGTTCCCTTTAACCGAGGTCCTTCACCTTGCGCTCACATTACCTGTCGAAGTCACAATTTTCACTCTCTTCCTTGACGTGAGACATTTTCACAATTCGAGGTTGCGCTTAGTTACAGTCGGATTGTCTATCTATATGCACAGTTTTATTTCGATTGGCGTCACATTAACTAAAATAAGTAATTCTCAGAGCTGTCATTTATTCAAATTGAGCGTGCAACAAAATTTAATGCGACCATTTTACTGCGCAGTCACTGGCGACCACCATCAGCCCTCTACGCTTGGAAATCCGGTTTTTTCGCAGGCGTCCAAAACCTGGATTCAAACCCAGCTTCTCAGCGACGCCAGCTGGGCGCTCTCGCCTCTAAAGTTGCTCCGTTAACATTCAACATCTCGCCCCCTGCAGCGTGGCCTGCCAGAAGAACACAGAAGTTTGGAAATGAGTCTGAGGGGGTCTACCCGTCGCCGCCGCACGCTCGAGGCTCGGCTCACGAGCAGCCCGGAGAGCCTCACCCCCCCCCCCCCCCTCGTGCCGTGGTCTCTCCTCGACGACGAGACAACCCCATGAGCCTCCAGCCTCGCCGACGGCTGATGTGCAGACGCATGGCACGCGGTGCGAGAGCCGCCACGGCCTCCAAAGGGCCACGGTCTTCAAGCAGCTTAAAGAACCTAATGGTGTGACATTTTTAGGTATAACGTCTTAATAATACGGTGCATGTTTGGGATCCGCTCGTTTTTTTATTAAAATTTTGATAGCTACTGAATAGAGGGAAGCGTTTCAAACTGACGGGCAATGTATAGCTATGGCACAATGCGAAGGTGCATGCATGAGAACTTTGTGTTCGGAGCAGTATTTCAGTGGCGGTTTCGATGGAGTTTACTCACCTGGTGGTACAATAAATGGTTTGCGGGGACCGGTATTTGTTGGGTTTTTTTTCTGCCAGATATGAGACTTTATGAAACATAGATGTTTGGTCGATTTACTTTGTGGGGCCTCACCGTGTTTCTTCCGAGTCATCGGCTTCTGCAGCTCTGATTATTTCGGGTCGGTTGTTTTATTTGACTGGCCTCAGCCTGTAAGGATCATGATAATTACGCTTGCATCTTCATCATGGAAATGGAAGTACTTGTAAGCACTACACAAGGCAAGGCTTGTGCAATTACTTCTCCTCAAGAGCGGGAGTAGACAAGCTGCCCCGGCACATCAGAAATAAGAAGTCGTGTGGTTTCCTACGTCTTCCAAGACTGGGTGTGCCACACTCGGTGTGCGATGTGTGTGGACGCTGTGACATGTTGTCACGAATGCAATGTGTTATCAGGGTTGCACTTTTGCGGAGGGAGATAAACATTACGAAATGTACTTGCTAATTTCCTCATTGTATCTGAATTTAGGCCATTTATTTTAATAAAAGTTATATGGGAACTCCACAGGATGGTTAACAATGCCAGTCCTTGCTAGAAACGTATCCTACTCCACGTAAGCCACCTTGCCCTAGCTCTTTCCCCTTCCATTAGCTCGTGCCCTCCTACCCAGCTCACACCTCAATACTTGCCATGGTGGCGGAGGAGGTGGAGGTCTCGCCCTTGTACTCCACCACGTTCACCCACATGGTCCCTCCGGCGCTAACCCCGGATGGAATACGGAGACCAAGCTTGAATAACACAAACACACCGCAACTAAATTTGTCAAGCGACAGTAGGGAATTCTTAGTCCTAAATGGCAAGGTGCATCAGGCAACAAAACAATTTTCCACCGCACGGTCGAATGCCACCCAACATGCCAATGCACAGAGTTGCAGTGCCGGTTCCTTGCGGTTACCTCGCTCTGGAGATCACAAGAGTTACCAGGGCAAGGCGTGGGCACAGCAGGCCCTGCATGTACGATGGCCGTTGCCCCCTCCAGCCACCTCACCGCCCAAGTCGGTGAATTGCACGTCTCATTGCTCGCCGCGTGATCCGCCAACCCCCACCTCGCTCAGCCCATTCGGCACAGCACCACGACCATGGGGGATGGGCTGCTATGCTGTCAGTAACTATAGCTAAGGTGAATTACAATGTGTCACTGGTAATTATAATCGCAGGGTAAGTGTAAGTTTAGCTTCTAACCAGTCTTCTTCTTTCGTATAGCTGATGTAGATGCAGAGCAACAGCTGCAATTTCACATCCAGGTGGTCAAGCCAGACAGTCGCGTCAGGAGTAGCGGAGAGTATCGTTGTGATGTCTCCTCGTATTTGTGGATCAGGCTTTGCGTCGTTGCACGGTCTGCTCTGGATGACCACAGTCACACACTGGAGAGTTTTAAATTTTCCATTTGTAATAACCCAATAAACATTGCACGTTAAACCACCGTTAGTTAGTCCAACGGTTCCAACCACATGCAACGTTGGCTCAACATTGCATGTTTACTGGGAATACTCCTCAAAGTCATTATGCCACCTCGTTCTGGCTGGACCGAAGAGGGCCTCCTGCGAGTGTGTGTGGGAGGTACATGCGTCAGTCGTGGGAGGTACGTTCGTTGTGTTTGTGTCTGGTTGCACAAAAAACGCAACTCTCGTAGTTGCAATAATCTCCACCACCCCTACGCATGCCGGCCACAGTTCCTCAACGCCCACGCCCCGTGTCGGAACACCATCAAGCTAAGTGTAGATATAAAAACTAGCGCCTGTCCATTGCGCCAGCGTTTAGCGGATGTGGAGCGTGGCAGTGTTAACGTGAGTGTGCTGTACTAGGAACGAATTGGCATGTTTTGTTTACGTGAAAAACCTTACTAATTGGCTGTCGGGTGGTGGCGCGTTTAACGACACATTTATATTTATGCGATCTAACCCAATAAAACCTCTTCTGTCTAGTAGATGACGACAATCCGTCGAGTCACAGTCAAGTCCTGCAGTCGGTGGACTTCGTAGAGTCATTCTCTTAGTCTCGTCGACCAAAGCGGTCGGTCGCTCGTCGCTATTAAATGTTGACGAGAGGGGGCACGCTCTTTGTTCCTCCCTAATGTTACCACGTCAGCTAAAAATCACTGAACTCAGTCAATTATTTTATGTACCGTACTTATAAAGGGATTTACCATTTGCGGTCTTCTTCTTCTGTGCGCTCTCCCAGCGTTGCTAAGTTTGCTCGCTCGGCGTTTCCACTCAGACTCATCGTCAATCTCACCCCGTCACACAGCCGGCCGACTCACAGCCACAATCAGACTATACCAAGAAGAATAACATTAGTTTGGTCACTGAATAATTCGTTGGCAATCTTATCACTGGGAGCGAGAGAGGTAGCAGAGAGATGCCCTGGGGTGGAAGATCACAGTGCGACATGCCGGCCCTTTCTGCCCGGCTGTGCCTGGTGGTGGTGGTGGTGGCCTTGGTGGTTGCCCTGACGGGTGGCCCAAGTGGGGCCACGCAGCTCTCGCTGGAGAAATTCCAGCACCGTACGAAGCTGCACGAGCGCTTCTTGCTGTCGTGGAACGTCAACAGCTCCTACATCGTGTTCAAGATCGATGTGCAGACCGCTGGCTACGTGGGCTTTGGGGTGTCGAGGAAGGGCGGCATGAAGGACACGGACATGGTGGTGTGTGGGGCCGACCATGTCGGGGGCGACTACACCTGCACGGTAAGAGAGGGGAGTGTGGCGGGGGGGGCAGCCTTGGATAGGTTGTGGTCAGCCCTGTAGCATAATTACTTAAATAATAACTTTATTTAAAGAATTATCTTCTGTTTAGTGTTTAACATTGCTGCTGTTAGAGGGTGTCTGCCTCTAACTGCCCAGTAGTATCCTCCACGAGCCTCCTTCACAGAGGACGATCTTGACATCGCTGGTACCAGTCATTGGGGAGTCCAATCAGCTTAATATCCTGTACCACGGGAGCCTATTTTCTCTCCAACTTGTGCCATGCCGTTTAGCCAACTCTATCCAGCCAAAGAGAACCTGCTTGGGCATGCGGGCGAGAAGACCGAGCCAACGCAGCCTCGCCTGCTGGAAGAGCTCACTGATGGGACCGTGTCCAGAATGTTCAAGGGTCTGTGAATGTTTTAAACCAGTGCAGATGTTCCTTCATATTGAGAAAATCGAGATTCGTATGGAGTGACAGGTCAGGTAGCTTCCATACGGCGTTATGCAGCTCATGAAAAGATAATGCCGCTTGACCGATTTAGAGCGAGAACTCCGCTGCCATACCGGAGCTGGCCATACACATACTGACCAGGTACGGAAACTTATCCATTCTCTCCATAACTGCCCCATCACTCGTGGGGAGTTGAGGATGTGGAGCATTTAATGACGTAAAATACCCAAGTAGATGCTTTTTTGTGGGCTGATGATAAGGCCTCACTCACCATCACACACTCTCACACACATTGCCTCCTATCACACGCATCATTCTCTCCCCGTCGTCCCCGTGGCGTCAGGACCGTTACTCAGCGAGTGAGACAACCCCCGTGAAGGACGACTCTCAGGATGTCCACATCTACAGCCTCAACCTCGTCAACCAGCACCGCGTGGTCACGTTCGGACGGAAGCTCAAGACTGGAGACAAGCACGACGTGGACATCACGGTGAGTCTTCATCGATTCTGTTGCATCACACGCACCGCTTTTACTTTTTTATTAATGCTTTCCAACCAGGTTTAAAAGCATCAATGCATTCTAATGTGTAGGCTTTCGTGAGCAATGTTATTCACTAGGTTGTTGGGGGGCACCTGCGTCTCCCCCCAACAACCTAGTTTTCATCATAAAGATAAAGTCGTGCGCTTACCAACGTAATGGAACATCTGTCCCTGTGACTTGTTGATCGTGATAGCGTCTGCGGGGAGAATGGGAAATTGTTGTCGTCGTCGCAAAACAAATGGCAAAGTGGTGTCGGTGGGGGCCAAGTCAATTCTGAGAATCAACACCGAATCGCCTCGTTCTCTCTCTCTCAAGCGTTCATCATATTCATCATAGACAGACAGAGAAAGTTGTTAATATATAAATATCATTTTACATCTGGAAGACCTCATTGAAAACGACATTTCGTGTGAATTTTCTCTCGTCGTTAAGTAGATGTCCTTGCTGGGGGTTCGGTTCGATGCGGACTTTCACTTGGTTGGGATTGCGGGATCGAGATAAGGCGACATAGAGCTGGCCGTGCGAGAAGACCGGCGTCTGCAGATTGATTCCAACGT
Organism: Lampetra fluviatilis; assembly: GCF_964198595.1. Lineage (NCBI taxonomy): Eukaryota > Metazoa > Chordata > Hyperoartia > Petromyzontiformes > Petromyzontidae > Lampetra > Lampetra fluviatilis. The sequence continues at coordinate 773,604 of NC_136310.1, forward strand.
AATCGAACGTCTATCCCTGCGCCACCGACGTTCATGCAGGGGGCGCGTAGGTTTGCAGCGCCCCCTGCATGAAAACAACGGGAAGTGCAGCGTTCATCATTTTCATCACATATAAAGTTGGGCGTTTATCTTATTAATAAAGATTTTTGGGTCAGAGCATTGTAAATATAAATGTGTCATTAACGATACACAATATGTGTCGGCACACACTACATGTCGTTGACACATTTATATTTACGCGATCTAATCAAAAAACCTAAAAGTCAATGCATCGTGTCCACGTACCAAATCTGTCATGTCTGCCTCATCTGTGCGTCTACGCATTACAAATCTGCGCTTGTCATTTCTGGGCGCGTACCGTGTGTGTGTCTCTGCGCCTGGCGTGCAGCACGACACGATGCGAGCGGTGTTCGCGTTCGGGAGCGACGTGGTGATCGTTCACCATGGCGCTAACCGCGGCACCAAGTCGGTGCTGCTGTTGTCGTACTCTTCGGGACGCGACGAAGTCCTGGAGCCAAGCACGACCGCCGACCTGCTCACCAGCAACGTGGCTCACCCACCGCAACGCGAGCACTCACCCACTATCGCAGGGAACACTCACTCACCGCAGGAAGCACTCACTACTACAGGAAGCACTCACTACTGCAAGTTCTACTCACGAGAGACAGCACTCACTCCTACAGGGCATACTGAAGCACCGATTATTGGTTCGGTCCTAACGCTGGACGGGAGGTGGCCGGCAGGGCTTGGTGATGTCATTGGCATCATCAGCCGTGTCACGCTGGATGGGGTTCCAAGGGTTTTTCCTGCCTACAGAATGTGGGGGTGGCCACCATTTTTAGAGGGCTCAAATAATCCTCCACAAAAAATTTGTATATTGCAATTGTGAGTTGAGCAATCGACTTCATAAATGAGTCATCCCAGCTCTAGACGAAGCACACACAAGGCAAGGACGGGGGAGGCTGCAGGAAGCCTGCCCAGGCAGAGACAACACCGCAATTACGAAAGCAGCAGAAATTCAATCGCAGTTTGAAATCATTTCTGCTTTGTTGTCGTGATATATGAGAGGAAGTACCCATCGCTGAGTGACAGGCCCTCCCTAACCCCCAACAACATCCCCATCTCCCCACCTCCAGGTGCCCCCTCCCACCTTCCGCAGTCCCCCCGAGTGCGACCCCTCCCCTTCCCCACCGAGCCGTCCAGACAACCGAGTGGATTCCTGGTCGGGACCTCGAATATACAGAACTCGGGTTACCTGTCCCCCAATAACCCCCGAGTTTGTATGCAGATATATTTTTGTTACATAATAGTGATAATCCAACTACATTGATTATAACGTATACTTTTTTTTTATTGCATACAATTTTAGTGTGAAAAGTGGCCTATTTGGGATTTGTGGAATTTCACATTTACTATGACAACCACCGACACTAATTAGTAATTTATATGGTTCAATATCATGCCAGGGGACCCAGTAAACATGCCGTTGGCCCGACGTTTCATGTTAAGGACAGCACAGATAAATAATGTTTGTATGTTGAATTTCTTTCGCACCGTACGTAGCCAACTGTGCTAATCGGAAGTGCGGGGGAAGGACAACTAAAAAAAGATACTATGTTTGTACTGCACTTCTATGCTCCCACACCTATGCTGTCTTCATAAACACGCACTGAATTAGCGTGAAGTACGGTAAAATAACCCTCACACGATCCGCGTGGCATTGGGGAGGCCCTCATCCAGCACATTACACCATGGGTCTTCGCCGGCCGTGCTTTCTGTCGTTGCAGTTCAAGATCCCTTCGGACAAAAACACCTTCTACTTGTGCACGATGTTCAAGCTGCCCGTGCTGACAGAAAAACACCATCTCATTAAGGCAAGGGTCCAACGGGGCCAAGTGGCCTCCACGCTCTCACAATGTCTGATGAGGCCACCCGGTCACTGGGGCCTAGTGAGGGAGGGGGGGCAGGTACACGCCGGGGACCATGTCACGCGTTCTTGAGATGCTGGCGAGACGGGTTGTGAATGTGACGTCTGATTCTGGTTGCAATGTCTCGTATCGGTTCTGGGGGCTGTAATGCCTGTAAGCTTGTGTCTATTTCAGACCCAGCTGGCAGTGTCGATTTGTCTACCCTACCACATCTGTTCACCATGACCCACCAACTCCCTCTTCCCCTTCCTCTCTCACCATCAATTGTCCCATCTTCCCCATCCACCTCCCAGATCCTTTTCCCACTCATTCACATTCATCAACCACCTCGACACGCTGCCACTGCTCCAAAATTGCTCCAACCTCCCACCCCTCCAGTCACTCACCTGTCTTTTCCTTCCCCACCCCAGCATCTTAATCTCCCACCTCCATCTTCCACTCGATCGCACACCTCCATCTCACACTCGTCCACCCACCTGCATCTCCCAGTCCTCCAACTTCCCACCTTCATACCAGTCCCTCACCTTCATCTCTCGCCCACATCTCCCACTCTCGTACCTCATTCTCCCATTCTATTACCTTCATCCTCAATTTTCCCACCCGGATCTCTCACTTCCCTCTGCTAATCCTCCACCCTCTCCACCTACACATCTCACTGGTACCCCCTCCCCCCCTCTCTGGAGGGTAGGTGGAAGCAGTGGTGACGAATGGCAGCGAGCCATACGTGCACCACATGATCCTCTACCGCTGTGCCGCCAACATCAATGGCTCGGACAAGCAGCAGAACCAGTGCTACCATCCCAACATGCCCGAGCCATTCTGGAAGTGCCAGGGCATCACGGTGGCGTGGGCTATCGGTGGCGAGGTAACCGCCGCCGACCTCGCACCCGACGATCCAAAACCCATCCGTGACTCCGAACCGACGTGGAAAATACATTCTATTTACTGAGAGGGTTTCTGCCTCTGATATACATTGCAACAAAACCAGGACATGTCAGCGGGAAGGAAAATATCACGCTATGCGTGAATGCATTGTCCTGAGCTGTGTATTATTAGGGAACTTGATGCAAGGTGCCAGACATTTTTATTTTACTTTTAATATTAAATGTAAAAACCGTGAATCTCAAGTGTAATCCGTGAGACTTGACATGTGTGGGGTAGTGGTGGGGGGTGTAGAAGGGCAGCAGGTGAAGTGTGACGAGTGTGCGACGATCGGTTAGATAGTGGCTGACGGGCAAGGTAGGAGTGGGGCAGCTTCATGAATACCACCATCCCTCTTAGAGCAACATCAAACAGTTTTCCTTTTAAGTCCACGGTGTTTTGGACGAACGTGTTGGGTTATTTTGTTGTTTGTGCTTGTGCACCACTACCAATGCATCAGCAGCGACGTCACCGGATGATTTGTTAAAAGCGCGGTCGTTGTTTCCTGGCGCCCAGGCGTTCGTGTACCCCAAGGACGTTGGCTACTCATTGGGCACGAATGGTGACCCCCAGTACGTCCTGCTCGAGATCCATTACGACAACCCCAACCTCGCCACCGGTGAGGTCAGGGCTCGGGCGCTGAGGACACAGGGTCAGAGGGCATGATATTCCGGGTGTGGGATCAGGGTGCGGGGTCAGGGCACAAGGCCCACATCTGGAGGTGACCAGGTGGATTAGGGCAGGGTCCTTCATGCAAGATTCTCTGACAAGCCACAATGTAAAAAAACATGTGCTGGTGGGCAGCATGACATCACATAGTGAAGGAGTTATCACTGAAACACTCGCACTGCATTGATTACGGCAAGTCCTCGCTTAATGCATGCTGTTCACACTAGAACGCCTTTTCGCTATGACGCGGTTCCTCCCATTAGGCAACACCTTTCGCACAAGGCAGAAACCACAACGTTATGACGTGGAACGCGCACCGTTATGACGTGGAATGCGCCCCGTTATGACGCGGAACGCGCCCCGTTGTGACGCGGTTTTTGAGCGGTGGACGACAAACTACGTTCATAAGTTGCGTGGTTGAGCGGTACAGTGATACAACGAGGGCTTGTGTTGTAACCATACAACACGACACTGCCTGTCGCCCCCCTTCAGGTGTCGTGGATAACTCCGGCTTCCGGCTCTTCTACACCAACCAACTCCGCAGGTACGACGCGGGGATCATAGAAGTGGGGGTGGACCCGAGCCCCTACCACATCATCCCCCCACACGTCTCCGGCTTCGTTAGCCACGGCCTGTGCACCACGGCGCTCCTGCAGGATGTGAGTTATCTTCGTTGGGACCCTTGTCTTTGGCCGAGGGCCCAACAGCACTGTCGCATATCCCACGCTAAAACAAACGCACGCGTAGGCGCCCCTACGACGAGGCATGGTGGCCCATCTGCCCGTCTCGTTGCTGCATGCAGGGCCACGTGTCGCGTGTGTACGTGTTCGCCGCGCTGCTGCACGCGCATCTGGCCGGGAGAAAAATTCACGTGCGCCACTTCCGGTGAGTGTGAGTCACTTCCGGTGAGTGTGAGACACTTCCGGTGAGTGTAAGTCACTTCCGGTGAGTGCGTGTAATGGTGCCTGTGCATTGGCACAGTTTGTGCATCTGGCAATCACCTCGGCAAGTCAACCCATGGCACCTGGGTCTGCCCCATGGCACCTGGGTCTGCCCCATGGCACCTGGGTCTGCCCCATGGCACCTGGGTCTGCCCCATGGCACCTGGGTCTGCCCCATGGCACATGGGTCTGCCTCATTACCTGTCAGCGAGTCTTCGACACTTCGCGTGACCTCAAAAGTGCACCTAGTCTGGCACAAGCGCCATGGTGACGCCATCGCCATTTAGTGACGAATGGCGTTGCTGTGCGAAATAAAAACAAAATCCCAAATGCATTATATAGTCGGACCGATATCAAACCATGGACCACACACATGCTGACACCGCAGGCCATTCACCTGGATCAGAGTTTCAGATACTCACCAGGCCACTCCATGACTCCGTCCACTCACCGACCTCGACACGAACTTGTCGACGTTTGTAGCCGGTCCGCCCTATCCGCTCTCCTCCCGCCGTGAATCCTTGCGAGGTCAACTAAATAGACAACAGCGACGATAAAAATAATAAAAGTTCGGAGACGATGAGTAGACTCTGCGTTGTTCTGTCCAACAGATGCAATGGCGATCAGAAACGCACCCCGGGTTACAACACTGCAGCTCAAATTCTCAGCTCGAAATCCGCCCAAATCTCAATTATGATAAAAGCTGCTGATATCGAACAACATTTAACATTGATATTATTTAACAAACATTTAACAAGACACATTTTAACATCTTCCCAAAACATCTGTAGCACCTACTACAGCTCCTGATAATACTGCCTAAACGAGACAATACACAGTTATATTTTTTATATCAAATTATATTAACATGTAAATTAGAGAAATCATATTTTACTGACAATAAACATAACATCATTCTGAAACCCAAATCGGGAATGTCACCTGTGCAAGGTCACCCGTGGCCGCTCGCCCCACGAGCTCAATGTTAGAATGAGCTCCAAGGCAGCCATTTTGTGCCTTCCAAATGAACAGCGCAATACCAAATGTTATAAACTATTACAAAAACTTCTTTCATCACCAAAACACCATGATCATCTTCAAACACCGTTATATTAATTGATTCGAGTTGGAGTGATCAAAATAAACAAGTAATTAATGCTCGAAATAATAATTAAATAACTCGCTACGACGCGAGACGCCATCTTTCTTTATTCGATTTCCCGCGCAAAATAGTCGAACAATATTTACGTGTAAAAAATTAGAATAGGTTTTACCCTCTCTGGAATAAAAAAAGGTGGTAAGATGTTTAAACACTAAATATAAACCTTTTCCAAGGGATCAAATCTTATACAACTAAAAAAAAAGTGAAAATCTTGTACCTGCAATCGTGACCACACACCCCCACAACCACAACACCGCAGCAGAATTCCTGTCAATAGGATTCAGCGTTAACATTGTAGACCCAATTACTGCGAGTATTTGATATATTTAAATCAACTTTATTATCAAAGTCTTAATTGTGCATATCTTCATTACCACCAGCAGCTCAATCGACAGTCAATTAACATTACCGAGTTCCTGTCAGCCAATTGACTGAAACAACACGACGATGATAATTGTTTTTTTACCCTTTTATCTGGCAACAAAACTGACACATTTTTTACAAGGAGTCATGTTTGTATAGACCACAATACCTGCAGTCATAACGCAAACAAAAACATAACTCTCATAATGAATGCACTGTCCTTGAAGTTGATTGGTCCACACCCGAGACAAGCTCGGGTGTGGACCAATCAATAAGGAAAGCTGTCTCGGGTGTGGACCAATCAACTTAAAGGACAGTGCATTCATTATGAGAATTGTGTTTTTTGTTTGCGTTATGATTGCAGGTATTGTGGTCTATGCAAACATGACTCCTCGTAAAAAAGCTGTCAGTTTTGTTGCCAGATAAAAGGGTAAAAAACCAATTATCATATTTTTTTACTGGCAAATGAGGTACTAATGATGTAAACACGACGATGGTCGCACGGCTTTCACGTCGCCGTGTGGAGCGTGCCATGGGGACGCTGCCTAGGACATGGGCCGCGTTGCTGTGCTCATGAGGAGGCGGCCCGCGTGGTTTTCCAGGGCCGGGGAGGAGATTGGAAGTATCGGTGAAGACAACACCTACGACTTCAACTTTCAGGAGAGCAGATACTTCCCACAGCACATTGAAGTGTTTGCGGTGAGCAGTACAACTCCTAGCACCGGCTGCTCTTCTCTCAACATCTTCTTCCACTTCGTATTGAGCGAAATCTGCGTCATTTTCAGTTTGAATTGCATATTCTCTATTGTTTTTGAGGGGGGAGGGGGGCAGTGAAGTGGAGCTCTTAACCTGGTAACCTGAGTTTGAATCCTGGCCACGGCTAACATCCGTGGCGAGCGAAAGCCGAGCCCATCATCCATGGTCCCACCACTTCACAAACCCGCGCTGATCGGTGCGGTGGAGTACGGGCAAGCGATCAGCGCAAGCCGCACGGCACGGGAAGGCATTCATCCAGCAGTGGATTTTGAACGCACTGAAAGCCTGGCGGTGAGTAAACGCCTCGGTTCGAGGTAACGAGCTGTCGGTCTGTGCAGAGGGAAGCCAGTGTCCAGCATCATGGGGTCTGTGTCACTATGACACTGTGACGTGGTGTGTGTGACACTGTGACGTGATGTGTGTGACACTGTGACGTGTCATTGTGGCAGTGTGACGTGGTGTGTGTGACACTGTGACACTGTGACGTGGTGTGTGTGATGTGCTGTGACAGTGTGACGTACTGTGACGTGGTGTGTGTTACTGTGACAGTGTGACGTGGTGTGTATGTCACTATGCCACTGTGACGTGGTGTGTGCGTCACTGTGACATTGTGACGTGCTGTGACACTGTGACGTGTGTGTGCCACGGTGACAGGGCGATGTGCTGGTGGTGGAATGCACCTATGACACGGAGGAGAGGAAGAACATCACCACTGTAAGTACCACGCAGCACGGCGTACCGATTGCGAACACGCTCGCGGTTCTAAAGTGCGCTCGCGGTTCTAGGTGGGTGAGGGAGGGGCAAAGAATGCGGCATGGATACCGTGCGGGAGAAATTATAAATGTGCGCGGCGACCATCAGCGGACAAAACACTCCGATACGCAACGTGACAACACGAGCCTTGCTGACACAATAAAAATACACAATAAAAATACACAATATCCAACAAATGCCTTACGCAAAACACACCGATACATCACAAACAAATGCCCAAGGAACACAAAACACGCAACGACACCAGGAACCGCATGCCTTGCTAACAGACAACACACTGACACACAGCGTGAAACACAAATGCCATGCTAAAACCGCTTTGACTAGAGGCATGGACATGTGATCTCTCTGTTTATTGTGGCCCTCAAGTACCCTTAGTCAAGTTTGAGGCTGGCAGGGATCAGTGATCTTGATTAGAGGGCCGCCATACCTAACAAGTTGAGAACCACTGATCGATACCGTCGGGACCGAGTTCGCACATAGGCTTTCCCAACCGATCTAATGATCCATAACAGTTTATTCATTGAGTTGTGGAGATATGATGCCAATTAGAGCTAAAACCTGCTCACAACTGATGATGCTGGGTTGTAATCTCCAGCAAAACGAATTAAATTGTTAAATGTTGCTTGCTTTTGAACATAACCAGGTCTTGCTCAAAACAAACTCGACTGGCGCATTTTCCTGGGTGACAACTTGACTCGATTGTCTGTGTCTGGTGGTCGAGAGTGCACAGCCCGAGTTGACGGACCCGCACGACGACCCAAGTCCAAAAAACGAATAACGAATCAGTGGTGGACCGAGTGGAGTGAATTCGGATGACCTACAATTTGCTGGAAAGCTGACAAGTCTACACCAATGTAGTGAAATGGAATCCTTTAACTAGAAAAATCTGAAAACTAAAAATATTTAACTTTAGTTTTTAAAACTGGTCCTAATCATGTTTGTATTTGGGTGTTTTTAAAAGTGTTGAATCCATAATTGGCGTCATATTTTAAATAACTTCATTTGTACTATATTTTTACAACACTGAAGACAATCATAAATGGACAGAGTTCGCTGAATGAGTAAAACAGCAACTGAGTGAAAAAGTGACATGCTCATGTTCTAGAAGGGCTAGGAAGTTGACATTTAGAACAGCCATATGGTCGATATTTAAAACTAGAAAAAGAAACTAACTTTAGGAATGTTTGACTGCCTACATTGTAATCAGTCTTACTCACAGGGGCAGGATTGGCCAAAACTTCTCAAAATCTTGCACCAAACACATACCAACATCGTTACCATCGTTAACACATTCATTTTCTTCACGACACTCAATTATTATTTTGTGCTATGTATCATATAACTTTGCGTTGAATTCGGACCCATATCTTACAGAGAGGGTACTTGCCTTTAAACATCTGGCAATCCAACAGCATTGGCTTAAGGCAAGCCTGACATTCAATGGTGAGACATTGAATGTCTAAATCGGTCAAGAGTTTAGTTTGGATTGAACCAAAGCTGCTGAAATTATGTACTCACAGAAGGCCGTGCGGCCAATGCGATGCATACAAAGTATTAGTTATATTTGTTAATGCGGAGACAAAACGATGGGAAGGAGGCGGTACTTATTTTGTTTGATAACATTCTCCGCGACAATGCACGGTGAATATTCTGCGTTCGGAACGTACGATGGCTCCTGTCGCCCCAGGGAGGCTTCGAGACGCTGCAAGAGATGTGCCTGGCGTACCTGCACTACTACCCGCGCGTCTCGCTCGCGCGCTGCCGCAGCATCCCCAACGTGCCGACGCTCGCTCGCAACCTCCTCGGCTGCGAAGTGACCAAGTGAGGCCATCTTCTTGGTTCTTTCGGTAAAGTTACATAGAAGGAAAGACAGCCCTGTTCTTCACCCGAGGACGGCTGCTTGCATTGTGGCCGAAACGTCGTGATAATTGTATTTAATTATGTTTTATTTTTATTCTTTTATTATTTCCCTTCTACGTGACTTTACCGAAAGAACCAAGAAGATGAATCCCTGCAGTCACGAAAGCTTTAAATCGGAACCAAGTGAGGCCGATCGCCCGGCACCAACTCGGCGGTTGAAATGGGTGGAAGCGCGCGCGCGTTTTAGTGGCCACGGTGAAACTCTGGCGAGGTGCCACCCTGGCAGTTCCAGGCAAGTGTGTGGCTGACCTCGAGGTGCAAAGGCCTCACGGTCAAAAATCAGCAAAAGCAGCATCAGCCACAGGATCACTCGAAGCTCCAAAGTTGTGAAATTTTCCAGGCCGGTCGTCTGGGTTCCCCTGGCAGCTCTGGGACTCCAAATTTATTATTCGAGTCGCGTTGAGAGAAACACGTCCCAGCCCTGTTTAAAAAAAACCGTGCCTCCCTCTCGCCCATCCTGGCTCCTCTGTTTCCCCGTAACCTCTTCCTCCACACCGGAGGCTTTAAAGACTGGGGCCTTGGGTTCCAGTGACCGAGCAGGCAGACCGCTGCACACGAGATGTACTCACCACCGTGAGACTCACCACCGTGAGACTCAGCACTGTGAAACTCCCCCCCCGCCCCCGCCATGAGACCGACCACCACATGACACACTCACCACCACACACCACGCGCGGAGACTCGCAAACACACGTCACGGTGCCGAGCCGGGCGTGACCCCCACGACCGCCGTGTGAGTTCGCAGGCAAAGCAACAAGTACACGGTGACGTCCCCTGAGAGGCACAAGGGGCGGCTTCTGGAGGCGGTGGTGGCCGAGTTCGCGTGGAGCGCGGACCGCGTGACGCAGTACGAGCGCCTCCTGCGGGACACGGACTACGACGTGAAGCTCTACCTCTCGGTGGGCCACCGCGTCACCGCCCCTCTTCCTGCTGCTGCTGAGCCACACAATCCCGGCACTGCACCAGATAACATCTGAACACATTCGACAGGAGCACCGTGGTATTAAAGGGATACATTCACCGCATTCCCCCATCTCACCCTCGGTCTCCCTCGACACCTGACCTGCACATCGGCCGACCACTTCGAAACAGCCCACAAATGGAACGTGTCCATGACTGCCAGCATCTTGGCTGTACTAAATGGTACTGGAGGGGGGGGGAGGCTAGTATTTTCTTCCTGGTGACAATGTCCTGTGATTTGATTGCGTTGAGATATACCCCTGTCATCATTGTAAGGGCCTCTGCGAGAGCCTTTTTATCTGTGCTGGGTCTGAGTGCCTCGTACCGTAACAGAAGCAGACAACTGTCTCCCAAACACAGGGGGAGACGCTGCTGCTGCCGCTCGCGTCGGCGGTTAACCACAAGAGGAGGTGGCTGTGAAAAGTCAATTATCACGGGGCTCGTATAGTCACGGGTCTTTGTGCAAGATCAGTTTCGTGCATGACACAGGCCTAGGTATGAAATTCTCGACGATCCGAATGTTTGTTTTGGATTGATCCGAAAAAACACAAGTTATGTCGCCACACTTTGTCTGCCAAAATTGGTCTCTGGTGGCATCAGGTAACATCAGGATTGTTAGCACGCAGACGCATCACATTACATAATTTAAAGGCTACACTTTACATGAGTATATCATGTAAATAACCTTAAAATCTGACTCGCGCGTTGCGTGCCGTGCGTTTAGAAGAACCACACGTGGCTGTACGAGACGGCGAAGCTGCCCGGAGCGCGGAGCGCGGGGAGCCGGGGCGACGCAGGGCACCCTCGCCCGTGGCGTCTCGGGTTTGAACTCCTCACAGTCGCCGTGGCCCTCCTCCTCCTGTGACCACCGCACCCCCTGGCCACCACCCTGCCCCGACGTAGCGCTGTGCGGTGACCAACAGGGATTCACTCCGCGCAGGGTCACTCAATTCACCCACGTGGTATCACTTCTCACATTCACTCCACATAGAATTATTCCACGTAGGTGTGCATAAATGTACGCACAGAAGCTCACATACGCCCTCCTGCACACAAGGGATGTTCTAAACGTGTTCCGTGCCAGCACACAAGTGACGTGGTCCATCGGTTCACTCCCCATAATGAATGTAAATGATAAGTGAATCATATATTGACTGAACATGGCGTGAATATAATGACGCGGTCGCATTATTGCATGATTATTGACAAGTGTTTTCTGGCAAATTAACAAGAACATTTAAATGTGTAAATATTTTTTTTACATGACGCCTTCTGTTTTGCAGGAATTATTTTACGTAATTCGTCATATTTCTACGCTCTGCATTAATTCTCAAAAATGCTCCTCTTGCTATTCTGCGCAGCGTCCCGTAAGCAACGCCACTCGCATCTCCACGCTTAACGAGTTGTACCGCGTAAATAGATGAAACTCACCGCCCTCTGAATTTCCCCTCCCTCGATGTCCACTGAAGTGTCAGTGGCTCAAGGATCTAACCGCATAAAATCGATTCCCATGCTGACAAAACCCGCATCGGTTATTGTGTGTGTATGAATTATTTTGATCTGTATCTGCTGTAGTGGCAACAAGTGATACACGCATACATAGTAGACAACATGTAGAAATACAAGGTGATATATAAACCAGGTAAAAACTCAACGCATTCGTCAATAATGCGACCTTAAAAGAGAAAATAAAAAATCAGCGACATCACAGGCCTTCGTTGGTATGCAATAAAGCGAACTACACACAAATTGGGCGTTGATGTGGCCCAGTGGCTGGTGTCGTTATTTGTCAAATGCTGACCGCCATGTCTCCTAACGCGAAAGCGAGACAAGTGATGTGAAACGGAGTGGTCAGTGTTGATTTCTCGTAAATATTTGGTCGGAAACGTTTGGATCCTTCACCGGTTTTCCGAAATTTTCTCTAAAATGTTTCACTTGTTCAAGAAAGTCTTCAACGGGAACGCTGTCATTATTACAAATGAACGTGTGCACCCTGATGAAGTGCTAGGTGGTTTGCCGTTACCACACAGCTGCCTGGTCGGATGGCGACCTCTCACAATCTCCACCTCGTAAATCAAACAAAACTCCAAGAAACCCAATCACAGATCACGTAGAAATAAAACACAAAGCTTCCCTTTTAATCTTCAGATACTCTTTTATGAAGGCAACCATATTCCTCTTCTGGACAACAACGTATCTTAAAAGATATTTAACATCAACGGAAATTAAATCGGCTTAACATTTTTATCGGTGTTGACTCACGACGCCCTGCTGCCCTGTCCGGCGTGTCTCGGACTCCAATTCCAACGACCCACCACCGGCGCTCCCTCCCACTGTAACCAACCTTCGTTTAAATACAAATTAGGTCATTACACACTGTACACACCCGATGATTGTTAAACACGTGCCACGTGACAGTGGCCATTCCAATTAAAAGGAGTGTTGTGTATGTCCGTGTCCCCCGTGATGTAACACGCGCGTTTTTAGAGAGACTTATGTTGGTCAACACATCTCACGGGACGTAAATAATGCAGATTAAAATTATGATAAAAAAAAGATAAATTGGTGATGATCATGTCATTACATGACATCAACGGGACCGATTTATCTTAATTTTAATCTTCATTCTCACATGGGACGAGTTTACCAACCATCTGTTGCATGTAGCGTCGTGCAGAGAATCTGAAATTGAACCGCGGCGAGTGGTTAACGTGGAGAGGCAACATCGCGCGGTGGGTCGCAAGAACTGGAGCTGGGATACCCGCGAGTAAACAGCCTCCTGCCCAGCGGGCAGTGGAAGTCCCGGCGACCGCTGCTCGGCCTACCCAGGTTTGCCTCTGGTTTGAGTCTTCGTCACAACAATAAGCTGGCCACCGCCCGCACGCGTTGACTGGAGCCGGCACGATGACCCGACCTGATGGGCTACGCGGCAGCCAAAATTCATGTGAGGACGTCACCAGCGTGACAACTTGCCTCCCGGATTGATCTCTGGAGAACTCTAGCTGGCTCTGGGCAACACCATCACCATGGAGCGTAAACCCGAGCGTGGTTGAATGGTATAGACAGCAGCAAGGGCATTGGAAACTCCTTTACAGACATTAGGGGCAGCGTGTGTCGAACACGATGCACATTTCATCTGATCCGTGCGGACCGCACAAACCCCATAAAAAAGACCATGGTCCAGTGTAAGGGAGCTTCAACGTGTACATACCAACGTACACCCGGGCACAGTGGTACGCCTGTGTGCACACAAGCACAGTCACAAAATACATTAACATTTCCCTCGCCACATTTCGAGACAATATTTACAAGCGAGCAAAAAATTGCACTGTCAAAATTCATTCTCCGAAAGTTAAAACGATGGTGATGTGCAAAACGTCAGAAAATGATGCTACCAAACCACGTGCGCACAGCTTAGAGCTTGGATAGGGCCTCATGTACAGGACGCTGGGAGCTGGACGTACAAAGTGCCTGGGGCTAGGTTCAAAGAAGGTGTCACGTTAAACCAACGACCACCGATTACCACAGCTTCCTGCTCGAATACTGATCGCAAAATGTAACAGCATTAGGTGCAAACAATGGATTTATCATGTTTACAGGAAGATCACCCTGATTACAAGTCTCACGACTTGGAAAACAAGCACTTCTTTGTCCTCAGGTACATGTTGTTGGGCGACAAGTCGTACATTTTTTAAATTAAAATGTTCTTGAGCGTTAAAGGTAGCATCAACGTTATTACCACGCTGTCGAATTCTCAAATGGTTAAATAAAATAAGCCTGAAATTTCAGAGCAATGAAAATAGTTTGGAAGTGAAGGTCAAACGCAACAGTTGTAAAACAAGGGATTGAATGTGATGTCACATGGAAACAGAGTCTGCAGGGCAGCGATTATGATGGTGGGAAGTTACGGCAGGAAAAAGTCCTCATGTTCATGGGATACGGAGCTGCAGAAGGACCAAGTCTGTACAGGAGCTGCCCTGCGGATTGCAGGCCCCTGGCGGGATTCAAGTCTTCAAAGCTGCGCTTGGCAGTGAGAAGTTACAGCATATCACAGTCCCCAAAGCAGCTTCACCGTGTTCAGGGTGCATCAGCATGACACTTGGTAAAAGCTTTACCTAGGGATACAAGTTTACTCATTCTTCTCAGACGTCTCACGAGGTGTGCTCACGGATACATCCTCAGAGAAGACTGGGGGATGAGAGGTGGCAGCTGACTGAACTCCGCCGAGACGACTAGCGAGGTGTGGCGGTGCTACAGCGGCAGAAGAATCACGGGATGACAGATCATAATCTGTCATCCCGTGATTGATAATTATAATTATCAATCGTTACAGCAGGTTTAAATCCTTCGAAGACTAACTGGGTGCGGTGTTACACAGCAGGCTTAACTCCACCGAAAAGACTAGCGGGCTGCCAAGTCACAGCAGCACGAAGTCCTCGGAGGAGCTGCGCTGGGCGGCTCGACGGCACACCGGGTGGAGCCGCACGTGCCTCTCAGGCCTCGGCTCCTCATCCTCCACGTCACGGCTCCGCCCCGACATGAAACTGAAGATGGGGTAGCTCTCCTGTGGCAGGCCTCCTCCTCCAACGCCCGCCGACGGCCGGAGGACCTGCGCCAACGCACGGCGAAACACGGCAAGGCAAAAGTCTCGAAAAACAAAGGCAAGCTTGAAAGACCTGCGCCGAGTAGTATAATAATAGATTTGCGATTTTTTTTCTTAAATTACAGAAATCATTGTCAGAATATGTGCTTTCTGCCCAATCATCGGCCATCAGCAATACTCTATCCACTGCTGGATGACGGCCTCTCCCTCGGTCACGCTGCAGAACAATCCACCCGTCGCAGGCCAACCGCAGGTCTCGGTCATCCGCGTCTTTCCTGGGCCGACAAGTCCCTCCGCTCTCGCGAGTATAGCGGCAGCGCGAAGACGTCCTTTACTCAAAGCGAGCCGGGCGCACATTCACCTTGACGACTCGATCGCGGAACGCGAGGAAGTCGTCCCTCGTGCGGCAGTAAAAGCCCAGCGTGCAGCTCGGGTCCATCTTGGTGAACGCCGTCTTCCGTGGTGAGCAACAGTGGAACGACTGCACGGGGGAGGGCAGGAGACATTGAGCACACACGGCACGCCCCCGTGAGTGGGTGAGTGGTGAGTGTGTCATTGGTGTGTGGTCAGAGTATGAGTGGTGTGTGTGGTGAGTGTGTATGTGATGTGTGTGATGAGTGTGTAAGTGGGGTGTGTGATGAGTGTAAGTGGTGAGTGTGTAAGTGGTGAGTTTGAGTGGTGTGCGTGATGAGTGTGTGAGTGGTGTGTGTGATGAGTGTTTAAGTTGTGTGTGTGTGATGAGTGTGTGACTGGTGTGTGTGATGAGTGGATGAGTACACCTAAATCATCCACAATGCACCCCATCTCACCAGATATTGGTGTTTCCAAGCAGTGTTGAGCCTGCGAGTGATTTGATATGAGACTGCCTGAGAATAGCAGGTGCTGGAGGACTGGGCTGTGAGATGGCCAGGAGATGGAAATAAATCGATGGACTTTTTAAAAATCCATGTGTGCATGAATGTGTCGTAGGCTTCCTCCAGAGACTCAGGTTTCCTCCCACATAGCAAACACCCGGAAAGTCAAAGTGATTTATCTCTGATACAAGCAACGAGCAGATGATCATCTCTTGTTTACAGTCCTGAGCCAGTGCTACAAAAGTCTCTCCATAGGTAAAGCATTGTTGATTTTCACACAAATCGGTACTAATTTTACTGACCCCAGGGTAATGATGGCCTGAATCAACCTTCCCTTTGCGAGCCACTCGCTCTGCCACTGAGCCACCTGCTCGGTTAAATATAACTGGGGATAAAAAGCAAAAAAACAAAAATCCAAATCTGTGTTTAATAGTTCTTAGACAACCTCCCGATGCGATTTAAGTTTGTGGCTGTGTTCAGTTCACCAAGAATCCCTTCCAAAAAGACTACTCGTGATTATGCAAAGCTCAGATAGCATTGCTCCAGGCCTGGATCAATCGCAATTTCAGCTCAGCCAATTAATTACATATGATCCCTTTACAATCGTCATCGCAGGTTACTCCCGGGTCCACGCGGCTCACCTCAACCAGGAAGTCGGGCTGGGCAGCATCCACCGCGGTCTGGCAGTAGTGTGGGTCCAGGTAGATGACGTGGTCATCTGTGGGAGTGTGCATCAGCAAATTATCACCCTTGCAGCAGCAGCAAGGCCAAGAGGTCACCTTGGCCAATGATGCTGATGCTCCTACACCTTGCCATCACTTTGTTCTCCTAAATCTCTCAACTGTTGCAGAGTTTCACAGTTGTCCTTCGGTGACTGCTCTCACCGTATCATATTTTATTTTACGAATGCATTGACTGTTTTTTGTTATCTGGCTTTTGGTCTTTCGCTTGTTGCACAGTTAACGCCCTTCCAAGGATCGCAGACTCGGCATCATCATCAACATCTATTAAAGATTCCGTGACGCCATTCGCAAGAGGAGGCACTGATGTGAAAGTGTCATCCAAATTTGCCATATTTGAAAAATTACCCACAAACGGGCTCATTTGTTATCCACACAGCAATCATCACACCCCAATGTGAACACTTGCCAGGACCCTGCTGATGAGTCTCGAGACTCAGTGAGGCTTTCCTGGGTGAATGAGCGAATGAGCGTAACAATAATCATGGGTTTTAGGTCTTACGCAGTTGGCACTCCCTCCAAGGACCACGCACTGACAGTCTCATCATTAACAGAGAGGGCTTGAAAGGGCTTGAGAGCTCATTAAAGGAGCCGTACGAGCTCTAGAGAGGCACGAGTGATCGTCGTCTGTACAGCGGCAGGAGTGTGGAGCCAGCCCCGCTGACCTTGGTATCCAATGAAGTAGAGCGAGTGCTTTGGTTTTCCTCCGATGATGCCGATGCAGTTGTCCATTTCCAGGATGCCCTGCACACGACACGCACCACGCGTGTTTGCGCGTCACCACCAGAGGGGGCCTTCCTCGCTCACGGCGGGGACCGGAGAACGTCCGACGGGTTGTCTCGCCAGCTGGC
This sequence comes from Lampetra fluviatilis, assembly GCF_964198595.1. Taxonomy (NCBI): domain Eukaryota; kingdom Metazoa; phylum Chordata; class Hyperoartia; order Petromyzontiformes; family Petromyzontidae; genus Lampetra; species Lampetra fluviatilis. The sequence goes on from NC_136310.1 coordinate 791,049, forward strand.
ACCACGCCCACGCGAGCAGAAACTGGCTCAACAGCAGCGGGTCCCCGCTCTACAACAATTATGATTTTATGCGGGACTCAACATTAATCCGCTAAAATCGACTGGTCTGTAGATTCGTTATGATTATGTGCAATTACATTTCACACCGTGTGTACAAACTGTGGACTCTCAGGATGACGGCATACCAATGCTGCTTCGAACCATTTCACAATGTGGAGTTTTACTGTAAATGACGGGCGTCACAGCCATATAAATGTCTTTACAACTTCTCTCTTTGCCATGGCCAGAACAGACATATCCGTACACGTACGCACCAAACGCCCACGCGTCGCGCATTGGCCGAGCGTGGGACACACACCGCCGTTGACTCCATGCCAGCCCGTGCACTGCCTTCTACTCTACTCGGCTCGCTCACATTCCCTGACTAGACCTGCACACACCTGGACACGACATTGCAATCCACACACTCCCTTCTACTCCCGCAGGCTTGTTTGCCCTTCTGTACACTCCCTTGCTGTACACTCACTTTCAATTCTCCTGGACACTCCCATAAATCTCAGTTCCACTTCCATACACTCCACGATTACAATCTAATACACTCTGTCACACTTCCACACTCTCCCATACATTTCCTATTACACTCAAATACCTTCACGCTCCATTACATCCCCACTCTGTTACACTCACATACACAAGTTAAATTGCCACACACTCTGCTAGACTTGCACACACTCAAGTTACTCATGTACACTCCCGTACACTCTTGATAACACTTTATTACACTCCCACGCACACCCATACACTCCCTGTTACACCGTTACACTCCCACTCTGTTGCATCCCCATACACCCATGTACTACTCCCCAGACACTGCATCACACGCCCTGTCACACGCCCATAGGCTCGCACGTTTGCGTGGTGCAGGTGGAAAAGCCCCGGGCCACTCGGGGAGAGCCGCACCTTGACGCAGCTGACGTAGACCGGGTTGAGCGTCTCCCCTCCCAGCCGCACCGGCACGAGCACGAACAGCGCCTTCCACTCCGCGCTGGGCACCGGCGACATCACCGCCGCCGATTCCTCTCCACCCCCTCCTCCGCAGCAACCGGCCTTGACGTCTAGAGGGCCCCGCGATCCCAGGGCTTCACTGCTGCTGTCTGAGCTCCCTGCGGCTGTCGGTTGGCACAGCTCCTGCACGTCGCCGGTGTACACTGACCACAGGAAACCCACGCCGCTTGTTTGTTGTTGTCGGATACGTGATTACTTGCGCTGCTGGGTACTCATCCCCCTGCGTAAGGTAGCAAGGTGTTACAGCCCTGCAGCCAAAACTAGCTGAGGTAATACAATCCAAAAAATCATTCCTGAGCACCCAGAAGCAGACTTTATCGCATCGTAATCCTGTGGAGTACGTTGCCGACCCGCCCTCTTGGGCCCTGAGCATCACATGACTGTTCTTTCACCCGCGCACGCGTCCATTTTTGTCTATCGCGCTAACTCAAGCTGTGCAGAAAATTGTGTTACGCGTATTATTACACATTGAACTTAAATAATAATTAAAACGCCTGGCGTGCAGGTTATCCACAGCGCTGATCTCACGTGAACGCGAGCGGCCATCACCTGTGCAGTCCTGGGCCACGTACACCACCGTGTCCTGCAGGAGCTTCTGCTCGGCTTCTTCGATCGCCTTCCTACAGCGCCACGAGGTACGGCAGAGACCACGGGGCACAATACCAATGCTGTCGATCGCCGGGGGACTGCGCCATTTCCATGGCCTGGCTGAGGGCATCCCACAGAGAGGAGTGTCACCCCAGCGCAGATCTAAAGCTCAAGACACGTGACCCGCGATACCGCACTGTGAGGGACGATGGATCACGGACGAGGCTGGTGACCGAATTGCAGTTAAAGACGGGAATGCGCCCGAGAGGACGACGACAGCAGAGAGGGAGCGATGAGATCGACTCCAGCGCAGGAGCAAGATGGATTGTGGCACCTCTGTTAACTAATAACAAAATTAACGAACGAGCGTGAGATTCGGGGCCTTGCGCAGCGCCCACATCCGATTCGAGCGACACTCACTTGAGGATGTGGGCGACGATGGCGGGGCCGTACCAGTCGCCCGCACGCTTGCCCGAGCTCTTGCCGAACTCCACCAGCTTGTGGATGCCAAATGGCGAGTCAGGCGTGTCCGTGAACCAGCCCAGGATCTGCCGGTATGTGTCCGTCTGCTCCGTAGAGGCCTGCAACAGGATGTGCAAACCGGCCGTGGTGACACCTTACATTGGGCGGCCAGGGCATAACCTACCCCATCAGATGTATGTGTGTTCAACTTCTTTCGCACCATATGTAACCAACCGTGCTAATCGGAGCTAACACTCACCTGGACTTACAAGACTTTCCATAAACACATTTATGATTTCCTACATCCTATACACACTAATACTGTGTGTGTCGTTTATAACTGTCCCAACCCCACCCTGCATGATAGACATGCACCGCTCAAGCCCCGGTAAGTACCATCCAGCTGGTGCCTGCTAGCCGCAAGGCGATGCTGTCGTCCAGAAATCCACGCCCCACCATCACGTAGTCGGGCTCGCCGGGGCTGGAGGACAGCCGCCCGGGCGCCTCGCTATCTTGGTGCAGTAGCTGTACAGCCTCCTCGCTCTGCCAGTCTGTGCCGCCGACAATCACAACAGCTTTTGTCACCACCTCCAGAGCCATGCCTGCATGGCTAAGTCTTTTTTATTCACGTAATATTGCAGAGTTGGAAGTAACAATCGACCATTGTGCCCAGGTCGCCCTTGTTGAAGAGGCAACATACCACGTGTCTCATTGGGCGTATTTCGCCTGCTGGTTCAATAAAGCAGAGTGACTGTAGTTGTTGATGTTGTGTAGTTGTTGGTAGTGGAAGCGTTGGTAGCGTTAGTCATATTAGCGACGATCACCGTCATCGCCGGTGACGGCGCCGTGTGCGCGCGCGTGCCGAGCCCTCCCTGGGGCCCACGCTTCACCTCGTCCCAGCAGGTGGTGCAGCAGGCCCTGCGCCAGCAGCATCTGTCCACTGCGCAGCATGCACCCCCAGCCCGTGTCCGTGGTCCAGCCCGAGCTCCCCAGCTGTGGGAACTCGCGCCGGTACGTCATCCAGATCCGCGACGCGAAGTCTCGCCGGAACGCACGGAATGCCGGTCCCAGCCCTGCCGGAGCACTACCGCCGCCTCCTCCGCCCGGCACGGCGTCTGGACAGGAGGAGGAGCCGGTCGATATCTTCCGAGGAACGTCCACCACTGAGCAGGGAGACGCAGAGTGCTATCGTTAATATAATGTTACACCTCACTATGTGCGTGCGTTTTCGTGCATGGAGACTGCTTCGAGTAGCTTTTCAAGCACTGCACTGCAAACCTGGTGGCCTGGCCACGAAATACAATTAAATAACCCCCACGCACCTCGTACAGCACGAGGAGGCCGTTAACCAGCAGTGGATTGACAAAAAGCTGTACATGTATATAGGTACACTTCATAGGCAGGCTACTTCCCTGGCATTAGTTAACCCATTTGTGTGGGCACACAATGCTTGCGTAATCACACGAACACACACAGTCACCTTCAGAGGAGCAATCGTACTGCTTTCCGAGCAGGTAGATGGGGGAGTGGCGACTGAAGCTGGTTTTGGTCTTTACGACCCACCCTGCATGCAGAGACACAAACACCCGCACAGTGCGACCATCGCTCCAGGGGCCTCATACCACGTCAAACCACTGAGCCAGCACTGCTGTACGCCTGGTTTCAAATGCAGGCTTCAGCCACCCGTGAATAACAAAACAATATTTTTAATTTACATACCTTCTAAATGCAATCTTAGCTGGATATGTTTTGTAAAAATGATAAAAGTTAAAAAAGATTTGCTTTCACGGGGGGTTGATGGGGTCAGGGCAAGGAAACATGGGGGACAGGAGACCGAGTGACAAGGTGACACAGCCCAGGACAAAGCCATCGAGTGCTTTCGTAACCTGCCCTGGGTCCCCTCAATTCATCCCACGCTGACCACGAAATATGGTCAAACAACCCCCACGGCCCACACGGCATGGGGAGGCTCTCGTCCGCCAACGCTGGGGGTGGCGCATTGCTCACCGTGCTTGACGTTGTTCCACGCGGCCATCAGCTTCGACTTGAGCTTGTCCACCTCGTCCACCTCCACGTCCTCTCCGCGCGGCGTGAGGCCGTTCCAGTCGGCCGCCGGCACCACCGCCGCTGCCACCGCCATCCTCCCTTCGGCCTTGTCCCCGCGGGCCACCACGCGAGAGGAGCGACCCGGCAGACGCCTGACGCAGACAGAGCCACGTCGACGAGCCACAACCTCCAGAGCCTACTCTCTTCCATCACGTGCTGTGAGATGGAAAGCTATACACTTCTCGTATTAAAATGAAAATGTCTTTGAAACAACCCCAGTGTACTCTTTAAGTAGAATTTCGCAAGATTCTCATTTAAACTTGAACACACATATAGGAATCCTCGAAACACATGAAACATATGCAGGTTAGAGGCATCGTATCGACTGTTAAAAAAGGTAGATAGGCTTAGGCAGGGCACGTTGCTAGAAGGGATGATTGCCGGCAGCCGAGAGCAACAACAGAATGGCGGTGAAAGGAGATAACGTGCCTGGCAGGACATCCACCACAGAGACAGAGCAATGAAATGAGCTCATGTTCAGGTTCTAGAACAGGCGTGGGGAACCTTTTATCTGCCAAAGGCCATTTGGATATTTATAACAATTTATGTTGCTATGAAAAAAGCGCCGAGATTTATTGAATTTCGAGTCGTGCGGTTGTCTTGGCAGGGCCAGATCAAATTATTTTGCGGCCTTATACGGCCCACGGGCCGGACGTTCCCCACCCCTGTTAATCTAAACAGATTGTTACATCGTTAGACCGTGAGAGACGCAGATGGCTTTGGACGGCTTTCATCCAACAGTAGTTTGATCGTGGCTGATAATGATGACACTGCTAAGAATGACGTGAAAATTATGACAAGTAGACACTGGGACTGTGGAGATAATGATGATGACGATGATAATGTGGGTGGCAAACACCCTCCTCACCTGCTGGCAGGCGTGTGGCGTGACGACCCTCCGTAGCGCTGGTTTGCGGTGGCGGCGCTCGTGGCGCCGGCGGCGTCATGCTCCGGCTGACGGCCGGGCGCCGCGAGGATGGGGAACTGTGACGGTAGCAGCTTCGCGGTGCGGGCCCGGCCTCACGGTGCCGGCCTCACAAGGGCAAAGCTGCTCACGCAAAACACGAGCACAACCCCAACACACACACACATTCTCCCATCAAGCCTCCTTCATGGACACGGGCGCCTGGACGGTTACTCGCGATTACCAGGCCACCGTCATCACCGGGCAAGACTCACGCTGCTGCCGATGTTGTTTGGCACAAACGAATTGTCCCAATCAAATTGTTCCATGACGAAACCATTGCTCGGTTAATTCAGATGTTTCGCCCATTACCACGCTGCGATTTTAATCTTTAATATTTTATTACAATGCAAAAATTATCATTATCTGCTGCATGTGGCCTCTTGTGCAGCACTGCTGCTGCCACCACACGTCCCCGTTGGCATCGTTCTTCTATTGAAATAAAGCGATTGACTATTACCCTCTTGTGCAAGCTCATTGGCCTGCTTCATGGAAAGTTAATTCTCGACTCTGCCGGGACATGTGGGGGTAGCGCGAGGTGCCACCCACTGTAGCCCTCATTGCGCAAAGCATTCGTTTGGTTTCGCGTGGCTGCATCAGATGCCACCGTCTGTGAACCACTGCTCCTCAGAGGTCAACTTCCATGTCGTGAGTGAGCCGATTCACCAGACTGAAAGCTCGTGACGGGCATACGCTGCCTCGTGGGAGGCGATGGCACTCATGGCAGGCACACGACGCGCACAGCGCAGCCCTTTGACAATCCACTGCTGGATGAAGGCCTCCCAACGCGCTCGCCATCGCTCATTGGTCCGATGTCACTGTCACCCATTTGACTCCTGCACGTGACATTGATTTCATAGCTCCGTCTCTGCAGTGGTCATCCTCGTGATGAATAAAGTGTGCTGCTTATACTGCACTGTACGAGTAAAACAGGGTGCATGGGAAGGAGAAATATAAAGAGGCGTACGATTTGTCTTTCTCGTAATGGTAAAGCCAACAAGTGTCACCATCAGACACTTTCAGAGTTGCAAATCGAAACTCGGGGAAAAAATTACTAATTAGAGCGAGTGGGGTAAGACCATGCGAACACACACAAGTACACAAACACACAATTACACAGGGACACAAACACTAGAACATGCATGTATAGAATAACACAGCCACAAGGACAGACAGGTACACAATCACACAGACACAAGACGAATACAAGAACTAAGTTACTGGTAGGTACACGATGGCACACAAACACACAGGTACACAAGCACACACACAACACGAACACGTAGGTACACCACACTTAAACACAACTGTGTAAATGCACAGATACACAGGAAGACACAGCTACACAGTACACACAAACTTAGACACACAAACTTAAACACACAATTGGCTTCTCAGCTGCCCCACCCCCCAAACCTCGCCTAGCTGCCCTCAGCGGGAGGCCTAGTGCAGGCTTCCCGCAAATGCCCAAGGCGAGGCCCGGCAGGCCGGTAGGAAGGGGGCACGGCGAGTGATCGTCACCACATCGGCACTCACCTCCAGAGGTCAGCTCACGACGCCGTCTCACCCGAGGTCACCCGAGGTCAGGTCACGCGGGGTCAGCCCAGGGAGGGGGCCAGGGTAGGCGACCGAAACTCCGTGGCGTCCATGCCTCCGCCCGGCCTCGCAGCGTAGGACTCTGCACAGCAGGTATACAATAATAGTATGAGTACTATTACCTGTTCAAGCGATACGTTAGAGAAGAACCCCTTTGGCTGTCGTCACAATGAGCAGCAGAGTTCGCGATTCGTTCAAATGCGCCGAGACGGGAGCGCCGCGCGCGCGTGGATCTCCCAGCCGGCGAGTGAAGAGTGGTCGGCGAGCGCGCCCAGCGGCAGCGTGTTTCCCGGTACCGCACGCTGCAACGAGCTGCATTTACTGCGCTGATGGCTTACACTGTGAAATATGTAGGATTTTTTGTTCATTATCTTCATTTATTGAACCCCTTGGGCAGGAGGCGTCATGGCTAGACCGGGTGATGAGCGATGGTCGAGACTGGTCACGGAATTGCAGTCAAAGGAGGGGAAACTGATCTCAGAGGACGGACGCTGGGGAGATGGGGCAGTCGCACTGGACTGTGGCGGACAGCAACAGCGTGGGGAGGCCCTCATCCAGCAGTGGATAGACAAAGGGCTGAAGACGCACACGTAACGATACAATGTAGGAAGCGTGTTAATGCGACCGCATCTCAAGACGATTCATGGGGGGGGGGTGGGGCGAGGGGATTTATGTTTATATTTTTTGTGGTGGAACACAACTTGATAATCTTGGTTCTTTCGGTAAAGTCACGTAGAAGGAAGTAATAAAATAATAAAAATAAAACATAATAAAATAATTATCACGTCGTGAGAATTATTTTATTATGTTTTATTATCCCTTCTACGTGACTTTACCGAAAGAACCAAGAAGATGAATCCCTGCAGTCACGAAAGCTTTAATCGAAATACAACTTGATAAGTAGGGGTATGACATCAAGTTCTCGAGTGATGTTTCTCCATATCCACAGTGAACTGTTCACGTCTTATATCACTCGAGTGCTATGATGACGCTCCTAACCACATGTTTTAGTTTCACACGTGCTCGAGAGGCCAGGGCACGCAGCACAGCTGTGTAGCTACAAGATGAGAGCCATGGGTTTGTTTTAATTGTCGTCCTGTAATTTAAGGAAGTTCTCATGCATAGCGAGGTCATATTGAGCAACGCCTCATGCTCCATTTGGTTAATTACAAGCTCCCTCCCGGCCCAAACTTCCCTTCGTCATCATACACACACAGAGACCGCACACACATCAACACACACACACCACACACACATCAACACCCCACACACACATCACACACCACACACACATCACACACCACTCACACATCACACACCACACACACACACATCACACACCACTTACACATCACACACCACTCACACATCACACCCACACCACACACACAGACCACACACACATCACACACATCACGCACACATCACACACCACACACACACACACCACACTCTACACACACACACATCACACACACCCCACACACTCCACACACACACCACACACACCACACTCCACACACACATCACACACACCACACACACACACCACACACACACCACACATCACACACACACCACACATCACACACACATCACACACCACACACACCACACTCCACACACACATCACACACACATCACACACACACACCACACACACACCACACATCACACACACATCACACACCACACACACATCACACACCACACACACATCACACACACACATCACATACACACCACACACACATCACACCACACACACATCACACACCACACACATCACACACCACACACACCACACACATCACCCACACATCACCCCACACACACACCACACACATCACCCACACAGATCATCCCCTCAGCGAGAAGTGTGTTTTCCCCACAGCTGTAAAATGCTTGCCCCACTTGCAGGAGGAACCAAAAGCAAGGGTCTCTGCAACCAGGGCTGTTCGCGGCTGTTGATTATTCAACACGATGTGGCCACGTTGCGTTCAAGCAAAACAGCAAGATATAGCAACAAAGATCTAATTACTAAGGCATAAGATATACACAATAAGGTTGGTGATGCTGCGTTGGCATTAATGCACACGCACACAATTAACAAAACTACTCAACAGGTTCGTAAATAACACTGCCTTAAAATAAAAATATATAAATACGTGACGTTTCGGGATATGGGCCTTCTTCATAGTAAATAGAGGCTTCATAGAGATCGAGTGGGTAACAAGAGTTAGAGACTGCTATTTACAACGTAGTCATAATGGTCGCGAGTGGGATGTTGAAGGTTCTATGCCAAGTCCCAGTTGAGTTGCTCGCGATTGCCAGTCTTCAAACTCACGTGGCCGTTGTGTCGTGCACTGCGTTACCCAACATACACTGCGTTACCCAACATACACATCTTTACATGGAAAACCAAAACAAAATTCAACCGAAGCTGTTTTATCCAACCATTCACTGATATATAATATACATATATTACTGCAAGTAAGAATTGCGATGAATTGGCGACCATGATGAGACATCTCGGTCCACTGGTCGAGCTCAGGTGTGAACTCAGGTACCTCGTCAGGACTGGCTCAGTGACCCAAACTGTGCATCAGCTTTCTGAGCGAGCCAAACCAGTCACTACCCCCGTAGGTCGCACTAGTAGTCATAAGTTAATTATATATCAAGTGCAGAGTCTGCAGCCCACCCTACGCACGAAAGGTGACTCACACCTCACGCACGCCACCTGCAGCCAGGGCCCTCGTGGCGACTCGTGCCACGTTTCCACGGCCACCGGAAAGTCACCGCGAGCCAAGCTGCACTGCTCCGAGCAACACGCATTGCTCATTCCTTGTTCCGTTTCTTCACGAGCAGTGCGGCTCTGTGTCGCCCTTGTGATGGCTGGCGTGAGGCTGTCAACCAGCTGCGAACCCGCTTGCATCACCGGCAGACACAGCCCAGATCCGCAACCCACGTTCTCAGCAAGTGTCAGTCCAACAACTTTTATGCCACCTGACATGCCAGCTCCGTATATTTTTGCCTCAATGCCTTGCAGCTACAATCCATCCATGATCTCCTCTTAAATTTTGATTTAAAGCTTTCGTGACTGTAGGGATTCATATTCATGGTTCTTTCGGTAAAGTCACGTAGAAGGGAATAAAATAATATATATTTTTCTTATAATAAAATTACATATATTTTTCTTTTATCATTTACCTTCTACGTGACTTTACCGAAAGAACCAAGAATATGATATCCTCTTATTCTCGTGCAGTGTATAAATGTGGAAGTAAAGTGCGTATGAATGACATCAAGCTCAATAAATATGGACGATGGCAAACACACTGCTCCCTCTGCTTGGCGTACAGAAGATATCTGACTTAAGAATTATAAAGTTTAGAGATCATTCAAATATGTAGTGTCCCGCCTGTTGGACAAAGGATAGTATTGTGCCTAACATGACGAGTTTAATAACTTAAGATTTGTTTACCCAGGAAAGCCACAAAGAGTCGTGTGACTCATTTTCAGGAGAGTCCTACATTGCGTTTTATTTTAGGATGTTTCCAGCCAACTAGTATGAATACAAGTGGGAGGAAACCGGAGCACCTGGAGAAAAACAACACATCGCACGAGGGATGGAAACAGATGGGAATTCGTCCCCTTGTTATACTGCCTTCTCCTGGCAAGCCAGGGTATGGCTCCTCGATGCCCACGGGGAATTTCACATCATGTGCGATCCACGAACCCATTGCTACTTCCAGTGCTGGAGGACATGCGCATGAGACACCACTGCCCAGCTCGGTGATGAAGGGGCGAAGGCTATCGAGGGCTGCACATCATTCGCGATATGGAGTTTTATTACCGACGTTGTTGAGAAAAGAAACATCGCTCCATCCCGACGATGGGCCGTACCAGCTTGTTAGAGATAAAGCAGCTGTATGGCGCGTGACGCAGGACCCTGAAGGAGGCATCTTGAGTGAGGGTTGTAAAGGGGTGCGGTGGATCAAATAACTTGATGCACACATTCTCTCGTGCGGTGTAAAGGTCTCGACACTACACAGTATTGTCAGTACAAATTACATGCCCACTTCATAATGGTCTCGATTCCCAGCTGTTTTTTTTTTAAACTGGATAAAAATTTTGCCAGCGTTACTTACAAAAAAAAGATGATCGATACATTTGACGATAAATGTGTAACACTATAATGGAATTTTGAAACAATCAGGCAATGTACAGCTATTTGCCTATCCACTACTGGGTGAATGCCTTCCCAAAGTGTTGGTCACTCAGATTTCCAGGCTGTACTCCACGTTGGTCAGTACGCGATGGCAAAGGGAGAACCCAGGATGAGTTATCGCTTGCGACGGATGTTAGCCGTGGTTGGTTATCAAACCCAGGAAGCCCGGTTTGTGAAGTTGTGTGCTCCAACCACCCGCCACAAAAAAATATACACTTTTAAACGCCACGGCAAACGTATAAATACAGACCCTTGTGACATTTAATGAGTAAAGACAATGTGCACAGGAATAGAATTGTGAGAGCGTCAAGGATATTCAAATAACAGTTTATATGCAGATATTAAATGGAGTACTACATTGCAGGGTTGTGAGAGATGGCGGCAGCTTGAGGAGACCTTCATTCAGCAGTATATTGATCAGGGCTGATGATGAAACTGTAGCTTCAGGTTAAAAATGTTTAAAATTCTGGTTTATTGAACAAAAACTTAAAATCCAAAATGTAAAAGCTTGTGTGATCGTGGCTTACACATGCATGACACTATTACAACATTCATTTTTGGATCTAAAAAAAATCAGTACAATCTGAATTCCAAAGAATATATTTCCAGGAAATATTTCAGGAATCATTTTTAAGAACTAAAAAAAAATATTAATAATAATTACATGAAGCAAGTTATAAGTTACAGTGCTCAGATTCATTCTGCAACACGCACACCTTTGACACTGCTTTGCAACTCAACAGACCACCCTGCCCTTCTGGACCAGTGGCATAATTCACATGGGCCCTGGTGCAAGGCATCACACAGGTCCCCACGTCTGCCTTCTCATGCCTTTGTAGCCCGGTACCCGGGCCCCACCGGCCCGTGGGCCACGGTGCTACTTGCACCGCCTGCACACTCGATAGCTGGGCCACCATTTCCGATGGCGTGATGCATCCACGGCCACACGCCGTCTCTGCGTGAATCTCGCCGCTCTCTCAAATCGACCAGGGGCTGAGGCAGGCACCTCCCAGCCACCAACAGCAGCAGCAGCAACACGCAACAGCCAAGCCGTTGGCTGCAGACCTGGAGAGATTTCACACGCGTGTGGTACCGACGAGCATAGGCAGGACAAATTGCCTTTTGTACTCTGAACTAAAATAGCACAAAGCAACCAGCATTGTTCATGGTTTTGGTTTGGCGGTAGGGTTTGAAATTCTATTCCGTTCAATAAAAGGTGTTTGCAAGTGTGCACTTGATTCAGGTCCTGCCGACTTTGCGATGACGCAATTAAGCACAGTACACAACACCGTAAGTCATACTCTTAGATGCAGCTGCCCGATGAACAGCAACAGCAGTTCAAATGCGCAACAAATACCTGACAAAGTTACTAAAAGAGATGGGAGAGCACTGGTTAAAACTGCTTTAACTCTACAGGTGCTTCATTATTTGTATTGAATGCAAACCAAAATTCAAATTGTTTTATTTTTAAATGTTATGCCAATTGTGTTATCGGTGTCATGTCATGAGACGGAGTATACTCTCAGATCTCTGGCAGAGCAGTGCGACCCTTTTTATCAGAGAGTTGCCCTCTGAGATCCCTTCAAGTGACCTCCAACACACACAGCAGGGTCCACTCTTTCCCACTGGCTCTGCCATACAAGAGTAATGTTCGTTGCATGACAGTCAAATCGATATTTAAATTTTCAGATATGGGATTTATGCAAATTAAGTGCTGAACCAAATTTTGATGTGAAGTTTTTTTGTGTGCAGTCATTGGTGACTGGGTTAAGACCATCAACTCACGACACACGAGGACCCGGGGAACCACAGTGGGCGGCAGCCTGGATTCAAATCCAGGATCTCTGCGATGCCAGCTCATTGTGCTGTCCTCTCTGAGCTACCCAGTCACCTCAGATTGTGTAAAATGTATACAAAATAACATCCAGGCCTGAGGTAAACACACATATATACACAGAGATCCGCCATATAGCTTCACACACTGTTGGGCCAAGTGCTGTTCGTGAGCACCCAATGAGACCAGCACACATGGTAAGAGTAGCACCATGCCCAGCTGCTTTTGTCTTGCCAGTACTACTATTTAAACATCGCCGCAGCTACACATTTAAGACCGAGTTGGCCTATGGGAGGTCCCAAACAATGCCAGATGCCGCTTGCCACCAATGTTGTCAAAAGCAGGAAATGTATTCCAGGTTGCTGGGTTCATAGCAGTGCACCAATCACGACAACACCACTCCCTTTGCGCACACACACACAAGCGAGCCTACATATTTGAGCGAGGTCTTCAAGATAATTCTGGTGAAAGTGCACTTAAGATGGAATGCTTGACCTGCTCTGTCTGTGCTACGTACGTATTTTGAACTTCTTTCACACCGTACGTAGCCAACAGTGTTAATCGGAGGTGCTACAGCTGTACAGCTGTTTGAATGAACAGCGCTACAGTTGTAATCACACGTCAATAGCACATCACTGATTCCCGCTGCACCAAGGACTACAGCCAGGGTAAAGAGCGGCTGGGTGAAGGAAAGCAAGGGCAAAGGTGCAAATTGACAATCTCTAGGTTTCCAATTTATCTATTTGCTCAAATAAGTGCTGTAAATCGGAGTAAACTAGGTTGAGAAAATCTAGTAAGATGGATAAAATAAGTATACAGCCGTAAAAAGATGCGATAACTCAAAAAGTGATCAAATATTTAAATCATTTAATTTATAAATACATTTAAGATGCACAAATAGGAGAAATGGGTTTTACAAAATGTATTTAGTGGAATAAATTGTTCTACTTAGAATTGGAAACCCAGTGACTGAGACGAAGTAGAAAAAGGGAAGCACAGGGACAAAGACACAGACAATGAGAAACGGACAACTTTATATTGTGGTCGATATCTACATTACATACCAGAGAAACCTTTGCATCTTGACACTGAAACAAAACTGTATTTACAGAGAGGTGAACTGCCGTGGAGATGAGTGGGGGAGGGGCGAGGGCCAGGTGCAGTCCAACTCATTTCCTCATGGCTGGTTTTTGTCTTACTCATTAACACACAACCGTGGCCACTCTGCCCCACACCCACGCCGTCTCCTCCGGCAGACTGGAGCACGGAGCTGGAACGCAAAACACGACAAGCCCGTTACACTGCGGCGGTGCGCGTATGACCATAACGGCCGTGTGGATTTAAGCGTAACACCCCTTTTTTTGGCGAGGTAAGGGTAACAACGCCACAGTGCAACGGCTGCATCCATGGGTCTCGCTCATGGATGGGTTCGTTATCTATCGACCAATCAAACGTGAGCATGTCATCATAGACCAATCACAAGAGGGAAGTGTTTTACCTTGGACCAACCAAGGGAAAACAGTTTCTTACCATCAACCAATCAAGAGAGGGTGGTCTCCAATCATGAACCAATCAATTTGAGTGCAGTCCAATGGATAACCTCTGCCCACGACTATGCCGAGCTTAAAATCTTGTGTTGGCTAACTTAAATAGGGTTGTGCATTCATTTGCCATTGGAGGAACTGCGTTGAAATGACTGCTGCTACAACAACACGTGAATGTGAATCATCTGGGCTCCCGACTGCAGTGCGTCGGCCACTGTCGATATTCTCGACATCACGTGTGTACGACAGGGCCTAAGTGAGCTCCTGCACTCCTCTGGGGACAAGAGCTCGGCTATGACACGTGCACACATGCACGTGCCCTCGTGGATGCATGCTCACGCAATCACGAATGCACACGTGCACGTAAACGCTGCGCATGCGCGCCAATGCTTCACAGGGGTTGGTCAGCTATGCAAACGTCAAAGCTGTTATGAGCGTACATGCCAAGCACGTGGATACGTTGGTAGACGTGCGAACTTGCGAAGGTGGCATGCGTGTACTGTATTTGCCTCTCGATGTGCCTGTGTGCCATGAGTACTTCTCCCAGGATACGTGCGGTCATATGCCCATAGGGCTGCGGGTGTGTGCTCTTGCGTCCGTTACCGTACTTGCCTGTACGTGTACCCGCCGTGCAACGTGTGCCCATTTATGTGTCTGTGCCTTTGTCGATGTGTGTACCCGTAAGCGTGCGTGCGTCTGTGCATGTGGAGAGCCAGCCCTCTCTCTCAGCTGGTGCCCACGGTTTTGAACGTCTCCAGGATGGCGTTGGTCTGATACACCAGGCGGCTGGCACTCTCGTGAACACTGGCACTTCTGTACACACACACGTGAACATATGCTTGTGAGGGTCAAGAACCCACTGATGTTGATGCAGCAGAATAAAAGTAAAGTTTTAAACTGCTGAAATAAATCAAACTTGATTTGGAGATTTCGTGACTGCAGGAATTATTCTTTGGTTCTTTTGGTAAAGTCACGTATAAAGATAAAATAATAAATTAAATTAAATACTAGCATACGACGTTTCGATTGCAACACAAGCAATCATCATCAGGTATAAATTAAATAGAAACACAAATCTAGTATACTTAGAAATGTAATGTAATACAACAGAGAGTCGGATAACATAACAGTCAAATAATAAATTAAATTAAATACTAGCATACGTTTCGATTGCAACACAAGCAATCATCATCAGGTATAAATTAAATAGAAACACAAATCTAGTATACTTAGAAATGTAATGTAATACAACAGAGAGTCGGATAACATAACAGTCCGACTCTCTGTTGTATTACATTACATTTCTAAGTATACTAGATTTGTGTTTCTATTTAATTTATACCTGATGATGATTGCTTGTGTTGCAATCGAAACGTCGTATGCTGAAATAAATGTCCAGACATAATTTTTTCAGATCTATGGTGACCTCCACACACATCAATGCAATAATCAATGGTGCATTCACATATCGACTTGTATAACCATGCACCGACAGATGTGTGGGTAGGTGCGGTACCCACTTTCCATCCTTGAAGTATGTCTTTAGGGCGTCGCTGAAGCTCTTGGAGTGAACAACAAACTCCTTCTTCTGGTTCTCTAGGGCCTGGAAACAACACGGCCGGACCATTCCGCCACTCTCATCAGCTCGTGTCACTTACTCACTGATCACACTCCATCACTCACTAGCCGCAAACTCACTAACCCCCCCCCCCACCAAAAAGAGGCACAAACTCTTCAACCACCCAGCTACCTCTTCACCCAGCCTCTCAACCTCCTTGCTCACCCACACTCAAAAAAGCATGTTACCCGTCCACCAGCACTTCACTCACTTCTTAATGTCACATACACATGTGTCTCACTCACACTTGAGTCAAACACGTTTGTGATGCTCTGGTTGGGGCAGCGGTGTTGATTTTTTGTAATGGAATCAAGCACCACTCAGTTGGTCTGGTTGTGTAATGCCAGCGATTGTGTTTGTGGTGGTAGTGTCAGTGTTGACTGCGGCTGTGGTGGTGTCACACACCCTTCGGTTGTTCTGGTTGGGGTACTTCCGGAAGACGAGGTTGACCGAGTCCAGCAGCTCTCTGATAGCGCTTGCTGTGTGCCTGCAACCAAACCACAACCCAGGGTTCAACCACAACCGCCGCCCACAACATCGGGCAATCCACAGGGCACGGTCGAGGCCGCCCAATCGGCCGGTGTGCGCGCTCACTTGATGGTCTGCAGGAACTGTGTGCGATCTGACATCTCGTCCGGGATCTTGCTGAGGATGAGTTTCAGCGAGCGCGCCTTGTTGTTCAGATCCTGGAACTCGGGCTCTGGCCGCTTGATGCTGCAATCTGACAAAAACAAACACGAGGCACTCTTGTTGCACGCTGTGTCGGGGATTTCGATTTCGTTAGTTTTGTTTTTTTCAACGACATTCCAGCTGTGCCGTCGGCATTGTGCGGTGAGATGGTGGGAAAGGGCAGCGTGACATCATTTCATGTTGGAGAATGGACCTGGAAGATGAAATCATATAAAAGTTTCTGAATATAGTCAATAAACCTGTAATTTACATTACACAATGTACCTTTTTATATTGTGTAAAACATTGTGCTTTCTGTCTAACAATCAAACTAACAGTTTTAGTACGAGCTGCAACAACAAGCAGGTTTACTGATAATCCATGTTTATAGGATGGTTATTGGCTATTATTGGTGACCAGGCTGAAGGCCTCAACTTGCTACAATTGAGGCTGGTTTCATCATGGGTGGCTCACATTCTGGAATAAAATCCAGAGTCTGAGTGGAGCCGGTTCGGTGCCCTGGCATGGCATCAGGCCCCTGAGCTATCTTGTAACCAAGGAGACTCACACATGGCATTCTGGGTCTCATTGACCAGTGGCTCACCACCTTTCTCTGCCACAAACAAATACATTAATGTAAACTTAATCAAATGGACCTCACGACCCCACAAATAATAAATGATGTTATTGGTGTTGTGAAGGTAGAGTATTCTATCGTGTAGTGCTGTAGTGGAGGGGCTGTGTTGGTGATATGGTGATGAGGTGGTGGTGTATTGTGCGGTGGTGGTGTATTGTGAGGTGGTGGTGTATTGTGAAGTGGTGGTGTATTGTGAGGTGGTGGTGTATTGTGAGGTGGTGGTGTATTGTGAGGTGGTGGTGTATTGTGAGGTGGTGGTGTATTGTGAGGCGGTGTATTGTGAGGTGGTGGTGGTGTATTGTGAGGTGTACCAGGCAGTGAAGTGGCTGCAGTGCGTGCTTGAGACAACGGCTGTGTGCGTACCATCGAGGTTCTGTCGCGTCATGCGCAGAAGAACTTCTGGGAAATCGAGGTTCACTGCCTGCCTCTGCAGAACTCCCAGCACCAGCTCCTCTGTTAACCCCGGGCTGAGAGACTCGGCCTGCAGGGAAAACGGCACAGGGAGTGCAGGATGGGGAGCACAAGGCGATAGTTTCTTCGACATTACATTGAGAACCCCTTTAGTGGGAACAATGAAAACACTGCATTGTTCATTCTAATAGATGGGGTATTAAAACTATTTGTTCTACCCAAACTCACTGCCTTTCATCCAGAATGAGAGATATTGTGTACTCATTCCTGCTGGGTCTTATCGTGGTGAAACAGGCAAAGAGGCAGCTCAGAGGCACCCATGCATGAGGATCTGCTGTTTAATGAATTGACCAGCAAAAAACGAATGAGAGAATCTCACAAAAGTATAAAATAACTTTTACATGCACATACATGATCATAAAGACAAATATCTCTTGTGTAGCAAGTTCTGTTAGTGAGCACCTATGAAGGAAGCCACGGAATATTAGGAGATGGTCTGGCCAGAATCACAACCAGCAACCTCATTATCCCCAGTTATGTTATTTACACACTGTGCCAGGTACTCATTTAAAGCTTAGTCGCCCTATGAGAAGCCCAAGACCATATCAGATGTCACTTGTCACCGAGACGTTGTGACCTGGGAATCAAACACACATTGTAGTGTTTGAAGCATAGTGCACAAACCACTACCCCACCGCTACATCCAATGCACAAGTACACATGCGCAATCACACACACAAAAACTTTAGCACGTCGCACGTGTCACCAACCTTTGTGAAGGCATCTCTGAGTGGCTTCACTGCAATCGCGTCGGTGTTCTCCAACTATGGAATAAAGCACACAACGGCCATCTCATTGATTAGGTGAGAGAAGAAAACATTGTGAATGCCCCGAGTTTCAGTATATTTAGTATATCATTGCCATTTAATTTGTATACATGATAAATATACCACTCTTACAAAATCATCCATAATGCAATTGATTTCAGAAGGAAATCAGAGTTGAGCCTAAAAAGAGGTGGTCTGAAGTCATTTTTTAAATAAGATATAAAGGACTGTTGAGTCAATATCTAAATGGCTGAGCACCAGAATGAGTGGTGACTCCACACGATTCGGGATCATGCAAGAACGATAAATTTAAGACACATGAGAAGTAGAATATGTATTGACACTGGAAGAATCCGATGAGCTATGAAGTTATTTTTTAAAGAAGGGGATAAGGGTTGCGTGACGGTCCTCGTGGTCTGGGGCCACCAGCTGCGGTGCGTTTGTGAGGCAGCGCACCTCACGAAACACGGGCGCCAGGAGCACGCCCAGCGGCAGGCAGGCCAGCGTGTCGCTCTCCGCCTCTCCCATCGGCATCGCTTCCTTGCTGCTCCGCTCCCGCAACCGCTGTTTCACCTGCAGAGGCGAGGCCCGCGAGACACGGTCAGACCAGTGGGTTGAGGCACATGGGATGCCAAAGCAGTTCACTTGCCACCGATGTCAGCTCTTTTGATTAATTCTAGATTTGAAGCTCTCACTTGATACAGCTATCGTGCTGTGACGGTTCCACCTGAAGACGGAAGCTTGTGTTGCCTCCGAAACGTCGTGATTTTTATTTTATTTTACTTTTATTAATTAAAATTTTTTACCTACGTGATTTTACCGAAAAAACCTAAGAATATCTTTCGATTCATATACTGTATGTTGCAGGCAATGGATTCACATGACCCCTCCAGCCACTACAGACCCTTACATTCACCACCATGTTCCGAAAACGTGATTCTTGCATCGATTCCTTACCTAGATTTGCAATATTTCTTCCAGCGTGAGGGCGGAGGGAATAGTTAACTCCTATTTGTACTAAATATAACTCTAGCCATAGCCCACACCCCTAGCAACCAACCCCCTTAGCCAAGGCGAACTTGCCCAATGACTGTGCTGTGTGTTACTCAGTGACGCTGCTCGCGCGAGGTCGACCATGTGCCAATGTCGTCATTGCACAAGCATGACACACTCACCAGCGCCTACATTGATATTTTGACGCTGTACACTTCGCTAACGAGTAACTCTTATTACGTAACCATGGCTACCCGGGTCTCTCCCTCAACAACTTCTTTAGGATAATGACTGCGGTGCACAAGCACACATACATTAAACTCACGAACATTCTTCTTCACGAACATTCGCTAAGTTTAAGTTACTAAGTTTGTTGAGCAGCAGGCCACTGATTCTCCTCTGCAGTCCCATTCCTCTGCTGTCCGTGCTATCAACCCCCGAACCAGATTCAACTTAAGGATCAATACCACCACCCTCTTCTCCTCTACCTATGACTGACTGGCTCTCTTTCTCTCGCTCTCCATAAAATGAAAATGCCCACAGTTTCTGGTCGCATTTACACGCGAAACAAGTCAACGATGTAATTTGAGCGCACGTAATGAACACTGCCCTATAACTCTATCAAATATAAGACACATTCTGAAAGAGTGACATTGCCCGAAACGTCAGCCTGTGACTGCCTACACCAGCGGCGTGGCTTCCTCTCGAGTCCGCGCTGCCGCCCGCGTGGACGGCGAAGATCCGTGACCATGAAAGTTGACGACGAATTAAGAAGAATTGTGCCGACGAGAATGTGGATGTTGGGGTATGACGTTAAAGACGTGAATCGCGAAGTTATAACGATGATGGCGAGGATGACACCGATGATACAGATCACGGGTTTTAAGTTATTGACGATGTTATTGATGGTTACATGGAGTGTGAAGAGATGGAGATTACGACGCGCCTAATGAAGTTGATGGTGACGATGACGCCTAATTATGGAACTGATTAACACTCGATGATTATGATTACGTTGACAAGTATAATGAGGAAGATGGTGACGAACACGATGGTGGTGACGATGACGTTATTGCTGCTGACATTTTAATAAATTATAATCCTAACCCCGACCTATGCCCGCCCACCCGGCCCGGCCGCCCAAGGTCTGCCTGTCCCGGCCGGCCCAACAGGCAAGCCCGTAGGCTCCGCGCTGGGCCAAGCCGCGCTCGGCCACGGGGTCAAGGGGACCGCGGCGACCGCGGCGCGGAACCCGCGGAGGGCACGGGGGACCGGGGCTCAAGGCGAGACCCGGGACGCTCACTCGTTCGCTCGGGCTCGGGTGTTACCACGCGTGCGGAGTAGAAATCCTACCGCGTTCGTTACCTTGGCAAGGGGAGACGGCGGCGACTTCCCTGAGTGGGGTGCGGGGCCCGGATGCGAGACCTGAAGGAAGACACGCCCCCTCCCCACGGGTTTCACGGATGCCAGAACAGAGGGTTTTCCTCCGGATCAGAGTATTTTTCTTTAGATCACTGGAACCAAAACAGAGGATTTTCCTCCAGATCACTGGAGCCAGATCAGATTATTTTCCTCTAGATCACTGGTGCCAGATCAGAGGATTTTCCTCCAGAACAGAGGATTTTCCTCTAGATCACTGGAACCAGAACAAAGGATTTTCCTCTAGATCACTGGAACCAGAACAGAGGATGTTCCTCTATATCACTGGTGCCAGAGTGGATGTTTTATTTAGAAACCACCTGGTGACCTATAATGACACAATCTCTCCGTCTGCAGGTAAACCACTCACGCCTCGACCCGGAGGTTAAACAAAAACGACTCAACGGGGAGGTAAAACCTCTGATCTGGCACCGGAAATGCTGTGCATCTGGAGGTAAACCCCCTCTGAGTTGGCACGACCTCGTGCGGAGCGGTTGTCAACGGCGCATGGAGGAGACGAGACGCGGGGGAGGCAGGGACGTGGGACACGCGGGAGACACCAGAGACACGGACACGGGAGACACCAGAGACACAGACACGGGACACAGAGACACCGGAGACACGGGAGACACCAGAGACACAGACACGAGACACAGAGACGCCAGGGACACCAGAGACACGGGAGACACCAGGGACACCAGGGACACAGACACGGGAGACACGGGGGACATGAGGCCCGGGGCGGCGTGGAGCGGCGTGGATGTGGCGCGTAGCCGCTTCCCCTTCTGCGTGGTGTGGACTCCCATCCCGTGCCTCAGGCGAGCGACGAGGCCATGGGCCCCATTCATTCACGCGACTACAGTCCACAAAACAGTACACTACAGTCTACTATACAGTACACACTAGTCTGCTGTACAGTACACACTACAGTCTACTGTACAGCGCACACTACAGTCTACTGTACAGCACACACACTACTATACAGTACACACTACAGTCTACTATACAGCACACACTACAGTCTACTGTACAGCACACACACTACACACCAGTCTACTATACAGTACACACTACAGTCTACTATACAGTACACACTAGTCTACTATACAGTACACACTAGTCTACTATACAGTACACACTAGTCTACTATACAGTACACACTACAGTCTACTATACAGTACACACACTACAGTATACTGTACAGTACACAGTCTACTATACAGTACACACTACAGTCTACTATACAGTACACACACACACTGTAGTAGTCTACGGTACGCAAACTATACAACCGCACGTCGAGTATATACACAGCACAGTGCAACACGTGCACACCAAAACGTCGCAAGCTCGCCCAGCCGTGCATCTAAGTGCCCCCCCCCCCCCGCGTTGCGTGCAGTTGGTTCGTGCCCTTCATTGGGCACATGGGCATCGCGATGGCGTCCGGGGTGATCAGGGACTTCGCGGGGCCCTACTTCGTGTCGGTGGGTGGCGGCGGGGGAGGCGCGGCGTCTCCTGTTGCTGCTGTTGTGTTGCAGGGCGCTTCAAAAACAACATGAGAATGGGGACTGTCGTTTTTAATGGGAGGGCGGGGGGGTGACCCGGAAAATAGACTGTAACGTGATAACCAATGTCTGTTAAAAGCTTCAAAAAGTCAGTCTCCTCCACTTTTGGAACCTCCTTTGCCAGTAGCAACATATGATAATTGGTTTATTACCCTTTTATCTGGCAACAAAACTGACACCTTTTTTTACAAGAAGTCGTGTTTGCATTGACCACAATACCTGCGGTCGGAATGCAAACAAAAAACACAACTCTGATAATGTATGCACCGTCCTTGAAGTTGATTGGTCCACACCCGAGACGGCTTTTCTTAAAGCCTCGTCTCACCCTGGTGTTGGACCAGATGTCGCCAAAAGGCGCACAACTCCACTCGTTCCGCCATCGTTGTCAGCACGTTGCCTGGGATCTCCTCCAGGTGGTCTCCAGGGTCTCGCGGTGTCGTCGCAAATTCTCAGACGCGTTGACATTTGTGTTGAAGCAGCACCCTGGATGTGGGCGCTGCTGTGGCTAGATGTTAACTTTAATACAGTCCAGGTGCTGGTTTGGGTTAGATGACGTATCGATTTGTCGTTCACCCGCCACAGATGTGGCCCAATCGTTTTCAATATATTGCCATGTTCACCACAAGTTTGCGTGGTTAATGGAGACACGATTCCTTGCAAAAGGTTTCTGTTTGGTGTTTTAACATCTTAACACAACTGTTTTATTGCCAGAAAGGGTAAAACCAATTCTTATATTTTGATATTGGCTAGAAAAGTCCCATGAATCTCGATGTTTTTACACGCTTTTGTTTAACTCACTGTCTGTTGTTGTATCCTCAAATCTTGTAACTAAATTTTAACCCACTTCCCAATGTGGTATCGACTGCAAACTTGGCATACTTATGTCATACTGATGACAATACCATGTTATATCATAAAAAAATATATATATTTAAACATTAATTTTTATATGTTATGTTTCGGTTTGGGTCTAATTTTCCACGCTCAACTGACGTTGGCTGTAAATCACCACGGCCCCTTACGCTGTGGCAATCGTCGGGGCCACTTCCTGGAGTCGTGAAGTTCTGCAATTACGAGTAGGGTACATTTCATTAAAGCGTGTTTTTAAAAAAGTATTTTAAAATATAACTTTTGACACGGTTCTCATCTTTCAGGAGGATAACATGGCGTTCGGGAACCCCACCCGGTGAGTGGCTTTTCATCACCGCCTGCCTCGCTCACTCCACCACCCCAGCTCGTTAAAGGCGTCACGGATCGTCACGATGGGTGGGGGGGAGTGACCGTAAACATTTAGGTGATTGAGCGGTGGTGGTGATAGCAGTGGATGGTGACCAGGCATTGAGTGTGAGATAAAACTGAGTGTTAAATTGCATTTGTTACACAGATGATCCTGTTGAGCCAGTTGCCCAGCCACTTTACAATGGAGATCGGGAGTGCATGATGATACCGATAAACGGTGCGGCTGGACGGAAACGTGGGGTGGTTATGCCGGTGGTGGCATTAGTAGTGTGGTAATGCGTGATGGTGGAAGTATTGGTCACGATGTATGTGTATTGATCTTGACGTGCGAACGTGTTGCTGGCACCAGCTGGGCTGTGATAGCAGAGTCCTGACGAGTCCGCTGGTGCTGGTCTTGCAGGTACTGGATGCTGGAGCCGAGCAAGGTTGGGGTCAGTCACCCCAATGCGTGGGACAAGGCCATCAGCGAGGCCTCGGAAGAATACAAGCATCGCATGGCACGTCCGACCACAAAGACCCCCCACCCACCCCCTTGACACATACCTGTGAATTATGAAAGTTTCATGAGCCGAACATCTGGTTAGTGTCTGCAAGCCCCTTGTGGAATTCAGCCTGGATTAACCCGGAGTGTTCGTGCATGCCGATCCTGGGTCGTGTTTGGGTGGACAACTACCGTGCATGAAACAGTTGTAGTTTTCTGCAGCTCGACGGGGTGGTCAGCAGAGGGCAGTTCAGCAACATCCATGGTGAAGCATGGTCTAAGAAACTCGATGACTGCATGGGGAAGTGAGAGCTGACGAGCCACATCGAGGCAGCTTCCACATTGCATTAAATAGCAGCATAGCAAGTGGGTTTATGAACTTGTCTGTAAGGGACCTCTCGGTATCGGCCACGCCTTCGGTTTCTGCCCATATGCAAACACTCATGAGAATAACTGGTGCAAAGCCTTCCTGCAAGCCTCTGGACCCAGCAAGATTTCCTGGATAAATCCCTTGGTTATGAACGCTTTCCAACTCAAATGAAAAGGGATTAAGCCTTAGCTCTGTCTGGAGGAGGGGGAGGGGGATGCTATGAATTTTGTAGAGATCCAATGTGAACAAACCTGTAATGTCAGGTTATATTGGCGAGTGACTTACCCATTGAAAAACTACCAAATTGATTAGGGAGAGAAACATTATTTGCAAATAATCAAACACTTTCTGCCCTGCTCCTAATCCTTCAGCTTTTGTACTGGTAAGTAAAATATAGTTAAGGAAAATGTATTTGCATAACAATTAAGTCATACTGTACAAATATACAGGCGGAAGGGAATGTGGCGGGTGCGATCTGTGCGTCTCTGCAGCACAATTTGTGCTGCGACAACTGCCACTCGCACGTCGCCATGGCACTCAACCTCATGCGCTACGGAGGGCGTGACGACTGGGGCATGGTGCGGCTCTGCGTGCTCATGCTGGTGCGGGGTCGCCACGTGAGGTATGGACGTGCACACAGACAGCACCTCCCCCTGTGTGGCCTACACAGGCTGCTGTTCGTGAGCACTTGTGAAGGCTGGCACGGTACGCCTATGATGATGTGGTGTGACCAGCGCCGATAGTTACTGCGCGAGGTACTCGTGCAAGGCTGAGTTGACCTCGGGCAGGCCCAGGACCAGTTAAGATTTTCCTCACTGATCTTGGGTTGCTGGGTTTGGAGTGCATTGTGCTAACCACGACATGCACACACCCATGTGTAAACGTCGGTAAGAGTGTTGGGAATGTTATGGTTCAACCTACCACCCCCTAGCAATCATTTGTTTCTCTGGTTGCCATGAGTCAGTTTATTGGAAAAAAAACATTTGACGAGTTGCTATAAATGTTTCCGTAAGACTCGAGAAGGTATTAAATGTAATAAAGTGCTGTTCGGTGTCCGACTACTTGCGGATAATAGGACCCACCACTCACGCTCTTTACACGCAGAAGTATTTCCGTTAACTCTACCGTGTTTATTGTGGCTTTGCCGTGCCTCGCGATGACTCCTGATTTTCTCGTGCATGCGTACACGTGTGTGTGTGGGCAGTATGTGGGGCTTCCTGAAGACGTGGCTGCCCTTCACCCTCATGGTCACCACAGCCGTCATCATCGCCGTGGTGCTGAGGCTCGGCACCTGAGGTGTGGGGAAGGGAGGGGGTGGAACGGGCGGCTCCCAGACAGCGCCAAAACTGTTGCCATCGCGACGCTGCGCGGTGCCAACACGAAGCGCAACCTTCACCTTGCGTGTCGCCTACGCAGGCTCTCTGCACCGCGCCTGCACCACAGCCCCCTCCCTACATGACGTACATACCTTGCATGGATATAAATATCACTCTTCAGTCCGTGGGCCAGTGCAGGAATTGTTACGAACCAATGTCCTTGTGCGTACAAACATTTAAAGCAAGTAGGTATAAATAATTTTAGTATAAAAACGACGTGATGTTGATTTTTCAGCTCATGATATATACATTGAATCGCATCTGTAAGAATTGGTGTTTTTCCGTTTGTCAATTAACTTGTTCACGTCACCAGCACAGCCACTAGATCCTCAGAGCTGCTTTTGTGTTTAGTCTGTTGACCTCCAGCACCTCCGATGAGCACGGTTGGCTACGTACAGCGCAAAACAATTTGAACAACATACATCTGCCAACCTTCACAATAAAAAAAACTATTCTTGAATTGAATTGTAACAATAGATAAAGCCGTTAAAGGAGTTAATCTAAGAACCAGGCGAGAGCCATTGAGTAGTCTTGTATTTTTGCAAGAGGAAAAGTATTTTTCAAGGGTAGCCAATAAAGTTGAACGACTCATCATTCAAATATCACATCTGGCCATAGACCTTTTCCGAAATATAAAACCAACGTTTGAACAAGTTAAGAATCTGATCTGGCCCATGGATGGCAAAGCTCAATGGAACGTGAGTCTTGTGTACATTGTCCCCGTGTATATAATGTTTAAACATATACACAAACACCCCATTTGTCTTAATCGGTTGTGGTGAATGCCTTTGTTAGTCTCGTGGTAAAATTGTGATGTCAGTGTAGGGCCTTCCGGCAACAATTAAACTTGGTGCCTCTGGCTACTTTGGGTAAACGTCAGACTCGTGTGTGGAACCGGCTGGCGGTGGGTGCCCACCGCAGTTCCACGCCTGCACAACGCACATTTAGAAATAAGCAGACACCTGGCCTTCACTCCACGATGTATCAATACTTTATTGTTCACAGTAAATGGTAATGCATGTGATGAAAGCAATACTGTCCCCTACACCCTAAGCATAGTGGACCACAACTACGGGACGACATCTAGTATGAAGACGATATTATACAGTATTTACTATGGCCTCGCCGCTCTCAAAACCACTCAAATCAAACGGCAATATAAAAAAGGGGTGGGGGCAGATTCCATTGCAGTTGTGGGGTCAATATACAAGTTGGGACATTCAAAACAAAAGGAAGAAATGCATTATACTCAAGCCACGTTTAGCATTGTTCCCTAAAGGCAATGCATTTCCGTTACTAGTTAGAAAATAATTTACACCGTTTCCGAGCAGTCTTCGGTTTAAAAAAATATATATACACAAGGTAACTTCAAGTAAGACAACAGCTGAGTGTGATATTAACTGGAGCCAAAGAGACGTCTTGCGACATAAGCGACAAGAGACAAAGAAAAGCACCCAAGTGGGAGTCTGCGTCGTGACACTTTGTGCGATTTCACGAGCGGTGAGCGGCGTGCGTCTCCACAAGGCAAGTCCCACGAGCGTGGCTACCGGGGGGCACGTGACGATTCAGAATAAAATAGATTATTTCCATCACCAGACACGCATCGAGTGGACGATATGCTCAAGTTACATTAAGGCTAATGTAACAAACAAAACTTTTCTGTTGAGACAGAAATTCGATAAAAAAAATAATGATTATTGGATCAAATCGACACTCCGAATCGTGCCAATTCATAGATTTGGCGGGGGGGGGGTGAATCGTTACATAGCCAGCGGTTTCCATTTCGACTGTTATCCCCGTTACCTTGCATTGTTTCTGTACATCATGACCAATTCTCAAACGAAAGTGCCGGGCCTTTACCGGTGGAGGCAGTGCAGTGCCCCACCGAGCCCACAGCTGTGTTTGGGTGATGGCCAATTGGTCACCCAGGGCACACCGTTTACATGATGAGTGCGCTCAGCAAAAGGGAAATTCAAAAATATAATCTGTTCTAACTTCTACTACTGGCGCTAGGTACACGACGCGGCCGCTTTGCCCTTCAGCCAGGTCACGATTGGTCCTGGGGTGAGAAGCACGCAGACCGGACGCTCGACGTCTCGGGAGGATACCCCTGCGATTCGTCAGGAGTAGGTTTTACCGCGATCAAACTGCCTCGCAATATTTCAAGAATGAAACGTGTCGCTTCTCAGACGCTGCAACCGCACCGATGCCAGTTACCAAGGTTCAGGATTACAAG
Source organism: Lampetra fluviatilis (assembly GCF_964198595.1). NCBI lineage: Eukaryota > Metazoa > Chordata > Hyperoartia > Petromyzontiformes > Petromyzontidae > Lampetra > Lampetra fluviatilis. The sequence continues at coordinate 819,280 of NC_136310.1, forward strand.
GGGTGCATAGAAGTGGTGGCGGCGGCATCAAGTTAAAAATATAATCTGGGAAAGAGCCTCGGGCAAGTTGCTTTTTGTTTATTGTAAACGTCACTGGGGAAGGTGAAATGAGCCCCGGGCTTGAGGGAGGGGGACGCAGGTGGTGCGACTCACACAGAGCTCAACCTGTCTGAATGCAATTCAAGTCGTACGACAGCCATATTTAGTTATTTCTTTACAACCTTCAAGTGGCAAGGTTCAAGCCGTCTGCTGCAAAGTGAACTTCAGGAATGTTCTGGCATCACCAGCACAGACATCACATTCTTGTAAGTTCTCTGCTGTCATGAGGGTGCAGTTCACCTCATGACCAAATCGTCTCATCCAGGACGCAGATATTGAATCAGTGCCCACGTTAAATCTACCAATTCTCTTGAAGGCTCAACCAGGACACACATTGAGCTGCCAGCCCCTCCCCTCTGTCAGCCCCACCCACGCAGCCCAGTGTGTGGCCTCTTTATGATGCTGGCCATGCCTACTACGTGCTATGCCCACCAAGGCCCCACCAAATGTTTAGGGTACGCACAAGGCCACGGTACTTCCTTTAACCCCGATCATGAATTGTGCACGAGGCCAAAATATTTAAAACCAGAGACAATACTGATTTTCACAAAGGCTGTCGTGGCCAAAATGTGACACATTGGTAGCTTTACCCTACTTACACAAGAAACGCAAGTTCCTAACTCAATCACAAGTTAGGCTGAGAAACCAAACCTAGCCACAGACAGACATGACCACTGCTTCCATCGTGAAAGAATGCGGGAGCACATCACAGCGCCAGGCGTGATGGCCATGATATAATCGTGATGCTACCAAGAAACACAATAACAAGCACAGTGATGTTGGGACCTCTGAGCCGATACCATAGTTACACACCAGGTTCTCGAATGCAGCGAATCTAAGTGAAATACCAAATTTAATATTTATAACTTTTGCACGGGAGATGAATTAACTAAGTGGCAGGGGCGAGGGTGGAACCATTGGGACACGACAGCACAGGGGTTTCTCAGAGTTCGACTGTCCTTGTATGGAAATTCAGCAGAAGTGTTTCTAGAGGGAGCAGCAGACCAGGAGAGAAGGGAGCTGGAGAAGCCTACGCGCTTATAGACAAGTTCCTGCGCAGACGTCAATGGCGTTGAAAGCGGAGGTCTAGGAGAAACAGTGATAGCGATCCACGGTCGATGGAGAGAATTTTTTTCCTGACCACACGTAGACTAGCAGTGAAATGGCCTTGGGTGATAAACCAGATTGTACTGGGTCGTAGAGGGAGCGGTGCTTGGAGAGGTGTCAGTAAAATGTTTACACCATCATCAGTTCTGACTTACTACACAATACTACATAACATTTCAACTTAAAAAAAATAAACATTTTTACAGAGTCTACAGCATTAGTGTGAAGCTCACAATCCCAGCTCAGTCGAGACAGGGAAGCACACCTCCGTTGACGAGCAGCAAAAAAGTCATCCCATGCGGCATTGGATAAAATTAGAACAAAGACATTGGACGCATGGAACACGTACGTGAGGGTGACGTGCAATGTGTGGAGCCAGCAGCCCCTCAAGGTACGATACAAAAACCTCCACGCCAACTGCTCCTTCGGATTTGGGACACCTATCACAGCAGGTTTGTAGAAACACACTCGGGATATGAGGGACGCCCAGAAAAGTAATGCCGCCTTCTATTTCATAACAGGGCATGACAATCGAGTGGCAGCACAAGGAGGGAACACTCAAGAGAGCACGTCCACGACAAAAGATGGACCGATGATATCAGGTCGTGTGAAAGTGCTTGGCGGTTTGTGCAGTGGTTAGTGCACTGCGCTACAAATCCAGCCACGCGAGTTCGATTCCCGCTCACGGCCAACACCAGTGACGAATATCTGAACTGGTCCTGGGCCTCCCCTCGGTTGACTCAGTCTCAAAAGAGTACCTGGTGCAGTGTGTAAAAATCGCAACTGGGGAGACAAAGGCAGCCGGACGTGGTGCTGGCCACCTGCCCCTCTGTGTGCCGTGCCGGCCTTCATAGGCGCTCGTGAACAGCACGTGCCCCAAAAGTCTATTTAGACTACAACATCGAATTGAGAGATGGAGATGGCGATGGCTTGGGGAGGAACTTCATCTAGCAGTGCACGGACCATGGCTGATGATGATGAAATCTATTTAAATGATGGAAAACGTGTCCTTAATTTGTGTCATATTTTGAAAGTTTAGTTTTTTTACTCTCGGTCCACTGCAATGCGCTTGCACCAAAGTAGAACCAGGGCCAGCATTCCACCGTATTTGAGGGATTCATCAGTGTCAAAACAATTTGTGAACAGCTGTGTTATTTACAAAATGTTGGCCCACAGGCAAACTTTAAAGGGCCAAACAGATGAACATCCTGCCCTGCCAGATGTGGCTGTCTGGTGAATATACTGCCCACTGGTCTCTGATGTTCTCAGGCTCGTATGTGGTCTGAAATTGTCTTGTAGGAGGAAGACTTTCGCCAGAAAACTAATTTTCTAGACATTAATTACATTGCTACCAGTGGATGGTAAATTTTTGTATTGGTTCAGTGAAGGTTATTAAGAAACCCAAGCAGGCATTCTTTTTGACGTGTCCCTCATAGGTGACACCGCAGCTCGTTACTCAAAGCCAGTAGGTGAAGCCATGGTTTAATCCAAGAGGGGAGCAGAGGGGATGAGCTATAGGGAGCAGGCCTTACTCGCAGACGTACATGGGATGCATAGCCAGACAGGGCAAATACCTGTCACAACCCCACGTAGCCACCACGGATCAAGAGCCACCACCACATAAAACAACCTCTACCTCCACCACCACCACAACACAAGCATCAACCACCACATCAGCCGACAGCAGCATGGAAATACACACCACCACAAGCACTATCAGCAGCACCAGCACCACAAATAGCACCACCAGCAGCAGCAGCACCAGCTGACACTCAGGCTGCACAGCAGGAGGTTAACAAGAACCAGTATCGTGCAGTTCATCCTGCAATATAACTGGGGCCACTGCGCCCAATGGTCATGGAACCACGAGAGGTCCTGGAGTGATACATGCGAGTATTGGGCCGTGTCGCCTTCATCGCATTGGTGGTCACGTGCACACAATGTCTCAACAACGGTAATTGTCTCACGCCCTCCTAACAAAAAAGGGCTTATTTGTTGTGACATTTGAATCATGGATTGACTCTTACAACAGCCACAGGAAGCGTTTGCATTCATGTTTGAAGGAGGTTCGCCTCGTGCGTATGAACTCAAACCGTTTCGTTACAAACAGCAGCAGTTGTAGTACCGAGCCATCGCATGCCAACGTCGTCCCTCTCCAAGTCTCTTCGCTCACATCTCACACAGCAGAGCTCGTAAACACGTGGCCTCACACTCGCTACGCAGCCTGCACAGGCACCTGGACACCAGACATCCCACATCATCGCAGCGCGAGCGATGTACCATGAGCCACGCCATGCCACGCCACCAAAGCCAATGCAGGTGCAACTTTCCACAAGCAAAACCAACCCCCACGCACCGCTGCTGCCTGTCGGTGCAGCCGCGACATCTTCGTAAACCCATACAGGCAGCAGCAGATGCGTCACACAATCTGGCAGATGGAGGTCACCGGGTGGCTCCGAGTCAGAGCGCAGAGCCAGCACCGCCGAGACCACGGGTTTGAATTCCGGTTTGAGCCGCCCGCCACTAAGCCGGGTTATTAAGCGTAGAGAGTCAATGGTCTCAGACTGGCCACCTGTGCCAGGACAAAAACACAAAGCCAAACTACAGTTTTTTGTCAATCAATTTATCACATTCCAGTTGTGAGAATTAGACATTAGTTGACATGACATGCTAAGAAGACTTGTTCCAGGCCATATAAGAAGATGCCAAGGTGTGCTCCTGGTGTGGATATAGAGGCTAATGAAGTTGTTTCACGAAGCTTGGGGCCACTCTCTAACACATGGCGGCACACTGCTGACTGTAAGACTTCCAAATCCCTTGGTCCGATGACAAAAGTGACGTCGGCACAGCATGAACGTAATCAGGGAGGAAAAAAAGGAAAATCCGTGTAAACATAATGTGGCGAAGCATGTGTGCGTGAGGGGAAGTGCTGGGGCACATCAAGATGTGACCATACCGCCAGGAAGTAGGAGATAACGTCACCGGATTGCCACTCTCATCTCTCAACCTCGACACGGCTCGCGTCCAGCACGCCGTGCTGCGGAGACCGGAGACGTCCCAGGAGGAGCGAGGCCGAGCGAGACGACGCGGTCAGCAGAGACAGATGGCGACGTGAGCACGGCAACGGTTTTTACGCCGTCACAGGGCGGAAGCAACACGACTCCGATAAGGCCTTGAAATGTGTACGAACATTCCATCAACTAATTACAATCCCTACGATGACGTTTTCTGCATGCCGAGCACAGCTTTGGATTGGGCTTTCCACGAGCCACGCTGACTCCCACTTATTAAAACAAGATGCGAGCACGCCTGCCGAAGCGTCGTCAATCGGCGTGCGGGCGAACGCACAGCAAAGCAGCTCACTGCCGCGCGGGCAAAACAAACTTGGGGCAGAGCAGCGTAAAGTTTCGGCACGGTACAGTTGCTCTGATATTCAGAGCATCGGCATAGTACGGGAGCGCTCCGCGAAAACCGTGTAAAGCACCGGTGCTTCCGATGCCCCTGGTATGACCAGGCTTCCTCCAGCGGCAGCGTGTGCACTCGCGTGCAAATCAATCGGTGACGCACGCAGCCGCCAAATGGCGGCCGGATGAGTGAGGATGTTGCGTAGGGGTGGCTTGAAGCAGAGTCTGCGGACTCTGCCACGCGACGACACCACCACCACGACGACAACATCACGTCACTACGATGCCTCGCGACGACCCCAGGCGACGACACCACGATGACGATACCAGGCTGCGACGACGCCACGTGGCCGTCACGCGGTACGCGGATGAGTTGTCGCCGCGTAACTTCGACCGAGAGAAATTAAATGCAAAAGAGGCAGCCTTTGAACACCCCCAGGAATGTCATAGCACCAACTCGTTAGACGCATCGTCAGCAGGAACTTGCCGACGAAAGATGCTGGCTAGGCGGATTCAGTTGGCCAGGGGGAGTAGGGGGGGACAAGGTGGCCGCTCGTGATGGAGCGCCGCCATGGCGACGCTCGCGTCAAGTGCCCCCCCCCTCCCCCCTGAGGCAGAGTTAACGGAAATAAAACAACAAAACGTGTAAACAAGGCCAGGGCATGCAGCACCACAGCCTGCAGCACACCGAAGCTGCCTCGTCACTCTGAAATGTCAAGACGCCCAGCAGTAGCAGCATCACGTTCAGGCCACTGCCCAAAATATCACACGTCTACTACGACGTGATTTGATTTCGTGATAGCTCTAACCCAATGATTCGGTTCAAATTACTTTATGAATAGTATATTTTTTTGGTTTCTTCCATAGGTGCAGAAACAAATAGGTGGTGGGTTGGGGTCAGCGGTTTGAGTCGGGCAAGACGTGGTTGGCCGTAGTGGAGGCACAGTGACCCTCAGGGTCGCCGATACAATCCACGCCGAACCGAGCGGCGATGATTAGGTGTCGACCCCCATTCCGATCCACACGCACGACCAGATCCTCGTCTAAGCCAGGGCTTCTCAACTGCTTTAGCACCAAGGACCCCTGAGAATGGGATAACACACTCAGTGTTGGCTGTGTGGAGTCATATTTACAGAATTATGTAACGTGTCTAAGGCTGTATCACTGGCTATTGTCTGAACGATGAAGTGAAGGGGAATAGCAACTGACATGTGGATCCAGTGAGACTGCATCTCTGTTTCTTTCATGAAACCCCGAATGTGAACCCCCTTTAGATTCTTACGTGTATCCCAATAAAGCTCTCGGCTTGTCTTATCTGCCCCCTCCCCTCCACCCCAACGGGTCTACGGACCCCTATAGTTGAGAAGCCTTGGTCCTAAGCGGTTCGCACACAGTCACAGGCAACGCACCCACCTCCTTCCCCGCTCCGGTAACCTTATTCAAAGAATCTCTGCATATCCACCGCGTGTTGAAAGACGCAAAGCTACAGGGTTCCACGACGCTGATACAACGCACGCAGCGGGATCACCGAGAAGGAAGCAGGGGGCGACATTCATAGGAGCGTACGGTGGCGGCAGTGCCGACGCCAGGGGCGCAGCTGGAAGGCGGTACCCACCTCTCGCAGAGGGGCAGCGTCCCTGAGGGGCAGAGCCTGTGCATGGACAGCAGCTGTGGCGGAGTGTGGCGTTCATCTGGGAGGACGCGACGCGGGGGACGGCCTGGCTCCGCGCGAGCCGCGCAGCGAGCCGGTACGCAGGCCGCAGCGCGACACTCCCGCCGCCGTCTGCAAGGCAACGGTTTAGCGTTACGAGCGCCTGACCAGCCGCGCAAGTGGCCCAGTGGCGGATGCGGCTATTTCTCCTGCAGTCAGGGAGTCCAGCGATTGGCCTGAGCTCGCTTCAAAAGACGGCGCACGCATGGGGAGAAAGCGGTCTCAGAGTGTGCCTCTTCGATGGTGGCGTTGGGCGTTATGGAAAGTGCACTGGCATGCACGCAGACCCACGCATTAGCAAAACGGCTCACACCGCGCATGAGGGGTCGGTGTGGTCAGCACCATGCCCCGGCGCCTTTTTTCTCCTTCGTGCAATGTACCGACACCACACCAGATACTCATTTAAGGATCAGTTGACCTAGCCAAGAGGCCACTGAAGTTAGCCTCCGTTTGGGAATGAAATCCAGGTAGCTGGATTCGTAGCGCAGTGCTCGAACCACTGCCACCAACACGCGCACACAATGCAGTCTCAAATTGTGTGCACCCAGCAGCAGAGGTGCACGTGCACGGGATGTGCACGTGCACGGGATGTGCACGTGCACGGGATGTGCGAGGGCAAACGCGGGCACGCACAGGCAAGCACCGACGGCGCACACGGGCAAGCCACGGCACGGATGGGCAAGCGCGGCATGTACAGCAGGTACGCATGCGAGCACAGGCAAGCGTCGGCCAGAGCAACGAGAGAGCCGTGAGCTGCCAATTTCCCGAGGGCCACGCGCGACCGATGGCGCCACCCACCTGCCCGCGTAGCCGCAGCGGCCAGTGCCGCCGCCACCACCACACCTCCCCTACGTCTCAAACTGCGTGAGCAGCTTGCGCACCTCCGGCGTGAGGCGCCGGGACGCCTCGGCGGCCTCCGAGACGGCGCGCCGGTAGCCGTTGCTCTTCTTGCGGCGGCTGTAGCGCGCCTCGAAGTTCTCCATGAAGGGCACCACCTGGGAGAGCGGCAGGAAGGACGTGGTCGTGGAGCCGAACCACGCCATCTTCGCCTCCTGGCTCAGCACCAGGCCGCTCTCCTCCTGTGCGCGAGCGTGGGCACGGGCAGGCACAGGCAGGCACGCACGTGTTAAGCTTGACACGGTTCTGAGGTCGCAGCGGTCAGCTGGTACCGCTGGTATTGGTTTAGAATCCAGGCAGTCGTCTGTGATTAAACCGGATTCTCAAGTGGAGCGACCCCGATGGTATATCTATCCCTAAACTGGCTCCGAGATCAACATGAGGATTGCACTCACCATCTTCCAGTTTTTTCACGAAATTGATCCAGCCCACCTCTTCCCCTCTCATATCAGTGTACTCCCCACCACACACGCTGCTTTCCTCTTTTTCGCAGACATTTATAAAAGAAAAATGCCCCATGTTTATGTACGACATTTAGACACAGTTGCATTCGGACGCTGCAGACATTCACAATGTATTGTAATGTATTATAAACGGCATCGCACCTGGACGCTGACGCTGACACTGCGGACCTGCGCCGGCCACCACGGGCAGCCGTGCAGCTTGGCCCACACGATGTCGCCCACGCACACCGCCTTGCCCTGCGACGTCACGCAGCGCGTCACGCTCTTCTTGTGCACGCGCGCTGCCCTCGCGCGCCGCCGCCCACCGTGCCGCACCGGCCACGAGCCCCCGTCTGGCCCGTCGGCGTCGACACCGCACGTCACCGGCACCGCGGCCGGCGCCGCCGTCCCCGACGCCGCCGTCCCCGACGCCGCCGGCGACGCCGCCGGCGTGACAACTTCCGGTCCGACGCAGCCACCGTGGGCGGTACCCGTGCTGGATCCCGACATTGGGGAACCCGATGAGCTCGCCCCGCTTGCGCTGTCGCCCAGCGGAGCGGTTGCGGCGACCTCCTCCTCCTGCTTACAACAGCTCTTCACGTGGTGGTCCCTCACCGCCCTGTGCGGCGCAGTCCTCACGCCGGCCCTGGCGGCGGAGCCGCCCTGGGACGAGACGACGCTGGCGCCGTCGCTGTCGGTGTCGGCACGGCAGCCGTTCTCCCGGGCGCCGTCCGGCCTCAGGGTCCTGGTCCCGGCGCGGGACTCTGCGCGATGCCGCCGCGTTCTCCTCTTGCCCTTGCCCTTGGACTGGCGCAGCGCGTCCCGTGCCCTCGCCTGCTCTAGCTTGTCGGCCGGGAGGCAGCGCCGCGAGCCGAGGGCCCTGACAGCATGACCGACGCGCGCGGGGACCCTGAGGGCCCGGCTCCTGCCGAACACGGTCTGCCGGGAGGGCACGCCGTGAACGCAGCCCTGCGACGACGCCGACGGGCGGCCGCCTCCGGCCTCCGGGCTCCCGTCCCTCCCGTCGCAGGGCGAGCCGTCCGCCCTTCTCTTCCTGCCGCCACCATCCCCCGGGAAGCGTAATGACGGCGCGGAGGCGCCGGCCCCGTCGCGGCTCACTACGCGTTGGCACCGCTCGCACAGCACGCGGCGGGGGCGCAGCCCCTCGGTGCTCTCGGGCTCCGCGCCGCCGCCGTCTCTGCTGCCGCCGGCGCCGCGCTTGGCGCGCTTTATGGTCCGCGGCGGAGGCTGCGGCACGCACTGGTTGTAGGTGTGGCGGATGAGCAACGGCGGGGGGTACGGGGCGCCCTTGGAGTAGAGCGGGAAAAAGGCCCCGCCGTTCTCGCACTCCGTCTTCACCACGGGCAGCGCCGGCGCCACCTTGCCGTTGTTCTCGGGGTGCAACAGCTGCAGCGGCGGCGGCTTCAGGTCGAGCTGCGCGTGAAGGTTCTCCTGCTCGCCGGGGTAGGCATTGTGCGGCTCCCTCTTGGGGAACACCGACACGGGCATCCCACGCAGCCCCGTCCTGCAAACCAGCAGCAGCAACAGCAGCAGTAGGAAAGTGCATTACATTTCTACACCCGAGGCTGTAGTAATAACTCACCGTCTCCTCTGCAAAGGAATAGACTCGTTTTTTTTGTCCCAAGTTTACTTGCTTTGTCGCATTTATCTTTGGTTCCGTCGCATTTGCACCGTTTGGTTTGCATCATTCTCCGCCGTAAGGTTTTCACGTAATTTATATCGATGGTAAATAATCAACTCTTCCGCGCCTAATATTATACATGTATCGAGAGGGTAAGAACGGACTTAAGTTGATTAATCAATCCACCGTTACTCCCTTATAATGCAGGCCACATACTGACCAGATCCATCAGGGGCCTCCACATATCACCACCCTTCTTCTTAAAACATCGCTGTTTAAAGAGAAACAGCTTCAAATACAACCTGGATTCACGCTGCCCCTAAATGCAACCGCACCTCAAGAGGATGTGCAAAATGGGAACATCAGGATAATTTGAAGAGGGATTTCTTCGTGATGGTTCTTCAATGGGGAGAGTGAGGGGTGGGAGGCTTCAAGGCAGAGAAGGAAAGGAGACAACAAGATGGTAAGGTGTGGATAGACACTTCAAAAGAAACAAATTATTTGGTGAAAAAAAAAAACAGGCAGGTAGTCTTAGAAACACTACGAATTCCAACATGGACGAAAATTTCTGCAGGGCTGAATTGCATTGAAAAGTTTCCATGCGTCTTAGTGCCCTGCGGCAGGCGCCACTAAATCGTGTGCGGCTGTTCCACCAACGCACACAGAGGTTAGAGCAATGGGGCTGTGTCAGCATTGCAAATGATGTGAAAGTAAAGAGAATCGGGGAGTTGTTAAATTTAATCAGAAAGTGCTTTATTTCACATTTTGCAGATGTTCGCCCTTTTAGGGGAACACGGCCTTCGGCACTGGCAGAAGAGTGACCTCGTCCAGAGGTGCTGCGATGCCACGCGACGCGGAAAAGTGCCCCAAGTAGCAGTGCCACTCGCGCCAGAGTCAGCAGCATGAAGATCCTACAACCGCAGAGATTACAAACTAGACATGGTTTACAACATACAATGCGATGTGGATTTTAAAAGCATCTCAAGACTCTGCACAAATACGAGCACGTGGGCATGAAGAGGACATTTTGTGGGATCGCCCCCCCCCCATTGGCACAGCCTTTGGCTGTCTCACAACCTCGGCCAGGTACTACTGACAATCTTCTTTTAAGAAATCAACGACAGTATGCAATCATCTTTCAATACATTCTCAATAATGTCGTGCCAATCAATTGAAAAATGTTTTATTTAGCCATCCATCAATAGGACTGAGCCAGCAATCAGAAGCAACAAATCACTCAATAAAATGGTTTTGCCCATGCTATAGCTCAAGTCATGTCCCCTGAAACAACAAATGTGCATTTTCGGGAGCGTATTCTTTGGCATATATCTTTGATATGATGTGCATCCGTGGACTACTGTAAGCTTCTTGAGTTATAGGCGAAATGACAAAGATTGTTCTTATAAATCAACATGCTTATGATTACAGCAGGGAGACAAGCTAGGGTGTACGAAGCTACAGGGCAGAGAGAGAAAGGCTACAGGAGTATGGGTAGAGGTGCATTCCTCAATGAAGACTCTTCAAAAAGAAGGGGCAGTTCCAGGCAGAGATGTCTTGTGAAGGGATTTGAACTCGGGGTGAGTCGGCAGTGCAGAGCCAGGTAGAGCACTATTGCTTGTGCTATAAAACAATCCGGTGTGTTTTTGGGTTGTACCGCATGTTGTCGAGGCGCCATACCATGGCTCGCCAGAAGGCAGTACAGCAAAAGTGCACTAATCGCCATCCGTTTCCATCTGTAAGGGAAAAGAGTGTTGCTTCCTCGTACGTGTAGGTATTCTCCGGGTGCTCCGGTTTCCTCCCACATGTACAAACACTCATTAATTGGCCAAAAACATCTTAACATCTCAACCCAATGTAGCAGAACGCTCCTGAAAAAGTCCTACGAATCAATGTGGCTTCCCTACGTAAGTAAAATAAGTAATGTTTCACTCCACGTGCCAGGAGCTGAAGAAGCACGATTTCTAACAACGCACGATGCAAACCGAAAATACACCAGAGGTAGTGACATCTGAGAGGCAGCCTCTTAAGAGCGTAGCTTTGACTGCAGGCTCCGACAGATGGCCTTGGTTGCTAGAGCAGAGCACGGGGAAGGGGAGTGAGACGGTGCGCGAGGCGGGAGATAGGTGGGGCGAGTTCACTGCCTGTACACGTGTGCGATGGGCCTAGGCTGTTAAGTGGATTTTCTTGACTGGGAGAAGGCGGGTCGAACAGCAATGAATAATTCACAAATTGGTAAACGACCAGATGAATAATTAATGGGGGCGCAAACAGTTGCGTGGGGTCCTGCCTCCGACCAGCTGAGCAGCCTCCTGTGCCAGGCCACCACGCCCTGCCAGGCTCAGGATCTGCCCACGCCCCACAGACAACAAACGTATCGCATCAACGGCCAATTTGTTCCCCTGCCACGACTGTAAAAGGCAGTCACGTTTCAATACAGTACAACCGAGGTCAGCATGGCTTTTGCTGGGAGTGAAATTATGTGAACCGATTCTCAACGACTTCTGCAAATGAGGAACTCGACAGACAGCAAAACAGTGCAGTCAGAGGCGCCGAGGCCGATTTCTGGACAGCAAAAGGTGCGATTGTGGACGTGGGATCGGACCTCATCTCTTGACATGTCTCGTGTGACATCACCACACTGTGAATAATGCCTTGTCAAATGTACGACCATATCGTGTGGGCTGTTATACGGTAAACCGGTAACCGTTTTCAGAAGCTATTCTCCTGGGAGTTTAATAATTAGGGGAATCAAGAGGACATACAAACGGCACCGCATCCATAGTTACCGCGTAGTACGTTTACCCACGTGTCTCAGTTGAAAGGTAAAGGTGGAACCCTGCAAATGCTCGCTAGCTTGCGTGCTCATGCCACTGCTGGCAGAAGCGCCTCCAATAGAGGGAGTTATCGTAGGTATGTGGTCTGCTCTTCACGTTGAGCAGACGTCTTGTAAGAGGTGGGGACACCTCGCACATTAACCAACCACACACAACCTGCCCGATCGACTATTGCACACCGATGTATGCTGCGAGTTGAACACGTGGCGGGGGTGTAAATAAACGTGCGCCGTTGTATTTAGCTGCCGCGCCGGAAGATGGAATTGAAAACCAGCAGTTATCGTGAGCGATTACCCCAATCAGCATCATCATCACCACCTACCCTTTGACAATCAACAGCATAATTTTCACCAGAATCATTAATACAGCATACCCATACTCCTTGGTTCTTTCGGTAAAGTCACGTAGGTAGAAATAAAACAAATGACATTTCGATCGCAACACAAGCAATCTTCATCAGGTGGAACAACCACAGCAAGAACACATGCTGAAGTAGGCGAGAGCATACCCAATTAATCAGTCACCACCACCATTAGCACTACCATCATCACTACCATAATTACCAGCATTATCACCTCCACGATCACCGCTATGACCATCACCACCGCCATAACCATCAGCAACTTCACAATTACCATAATAATAGCCATCACCTACCCCACCATCACCACAGCCGTAATGAATACCATTAGAACTATCACCGTTACCACCCACTGCAATCATTACCGCCGTGCCAATCGCCACAACCATAGGCAACACAATCACCCAGGCAACACAATCACCCAAATCTACACTGCGGTAATCAATAGCATCACAACGATCACCACCATCACTAACGCCAGCGTCCGATACAAATGGTCAAATATTGAACTGGTTTCAACCTACATGTTGGTAAATCTGGCGAGGCAGCCAGCCTGTTCACCTCTCACCATCACGAGGCGTCTCTACCACCCCACCACCAACTCGTGCATCCCTTTAAACCGCCTAATCAGCAGCTTCTACTCTACAAATCCACAAAACTGAGTTATCTGTTAATCGCATTTTTGAATGCGCATCCAAAGTAATGCAAAAACCTCTCGTCCTTTGCAACACCCGGAGGGCTAGGGAGGGGGTGGCGGGTAGGGGTGTGGGGGACGGGGGGGACGGGGGGGCCGGACCGGCCGCGACCCCCAATGGACGCGCTCGGAAACCGGCAGGGAATCCAGACGAGACCGAGGCTTGGGCCTCTCCACCGCGGGCCTCGGTCTCCGCGCGCGGACGGGTGAGCCAAGCGGGAGCGACGGCGAGCGAGTGCGGGGCTCCTCACCGCCCCGACACGTCCATGAGCACGCCCGAGAAGTCGCGCTCGCCGACGCTCAGCGAGACGAGCAGGACGCCGCCAGACGCCTCCTCGACCCGCACCACGAGCTCCGAGCCCGCGCGGCACTCGGGCGCCGCCATCTTAGGCGGGGAGGGGGGGTGGGGGGACAAGAGGGGAGGGGTGGAGGGGGAGGGCGATTGGTGGCTGCAGAAGGGGGGGGGGGCACGAGGGGAATGTTGGGGGGAGGGTGCGACGAGGTTTGGGTGAGGTGGAGCCGTGGAGAGGAGGGGAGAGTGGGGGGGGGGAGAGTCGGGGGGGGGGGAGAGTGGGGGGGGAGAGGGGGGTGGAGAAGTGGGGGCAGAGTGGGGGCAGAGGAGGGGGGAGTGGGCGCAGAGGAGGGGGGGGAGTGGGGGCAGAGGGGGGGGGAGTGGGGGCAGAGGGGGGGGGAGTGGGGGCAGAGGGGGGGGCAGAGGGGGGGGGAGTGGGGAAGGAGAAGGGGGGGGAGAAGTGGGGGCAGAGGGGGGGGGCAGAGGGGGGGGGGCAGAGGGGGGGGGCAGAGGGGGGGGGGCAGAGGGGGGGGCAGAGGGGGAGGGGGACAGAGGGGGAGGGGGAGCGGGGGGGGGGCGGTGGGGGGCAGAGGGGCGGGGGTTTGGGGCAGAGGGAATGTGGGTGAGAGGAGACGGGGGCTGAGAAGAGAGAAATGCGAGAAGGACGGGAGGGAGGGGATGAGAGGGGCGATGGTGGGAGACGGGGCAGGCAAGTGAGGGGCAGAGAGAACGTGGAAGAGTCCCACGAAAGAGGACAATGGGTTGGAGGAGTGTGGAGAGAACGGGGGTCAGGGGGAGAGAGGGGGATTGACTGAGTTGCTAGTCACGAATTGTGTCCAATTGGCAGGGTGTTCGTGTGGGAGGTGTTTGTTGAGGTTTGGTGTGGGCAGGGACTGCGTGTGGGGGTGTGAGGCGTGGGTGGTGGTGATGGTGTGAGTCAGTTGTGTGGGTGGCAGGCAGAAGGGGATGGTGTGTGTGTGATGTGTGTAATGTTATGTGGGGACTGTTTGGGTGGAACGTGGGTGAACGTGACGTGTGAGGAGTTTAATGTGGTTGTAACATGGATGATATCCGTGTGCATGTGTGGGGACTGGTGTTTGGTTAAAAGGTGTGTGTGGCAGTGTCTATGGTTGTGGTGGCAGCTTGGATAATTGGGTTCGTGTGGTAACTGATAGTATCAGGATGTGTGGTGTACCTCTTGAATACGTCTTTATGGTTTGTGTGAGGGATTACATGCATATGAGCTTGGACGATTGTGTTGAAGAATGTTGGTGTGTGGGGGTGGCTAGACTCGAGATTGGGTTTATGTAGTGGTGTGTGAAGTGTGTGTGGAGGAGCGACGCTCACAACAACGAGCGGAGCGCCCGGTGGCTAAAGCACAGCAAGTTGGCATAGTAGGTGGCACAAGTTGGTGCATCTGTCAGTCATCTCTGTCAGTCAACCCATGGCACCTGCGTCTGTCCCATGACCTCCTGCCAGCGAGCCTTTGACACTTCGCGTGGCCTCAGAGTGCACCTAGCCTGGCACTAGCGCCGTGGTGACGGCACCGCCGCTTCGTGGCGAATGACGGCTGTTGTGTAAAAAATCTGGGTCTGTGTGTGGGTTGTGATGTGTGTGTGCCTACCTTATTACTAACCAATTCAGACCTTGTTGGTCACCCCGTGCCCTTTTAAATATAAACGTCCATCCTACAAAGTTCCGTCACAAGGGAGAAACACACAGAGAGACAAAAACTAATTTCCCGCATTAAAACGGCTGCACGCCGCATGGACCTGAAAACTCAATGTCCCTGTACAAGAACACGGGGTAAACCGTCCAGCGATGTTGTGTGTAGACTGATGTGTTTATTTGCTGCGTGCGAGGGGGCGGTGTGTGGGCAGCATGTAACCCGCACACCACACCCCGCACCCATCAGCAGCGATGCCGCTCACGAATGCCCATACAGGGAGGGGGAGAGGAGGGCGAGCTCCACGCCCTGGACGCAACGCCATCGCGGTTGCCATCTTACTACTTCCCCTCAACTTGGGGCCAATCACGACGGTCGCCTGTAGTCACGTGCGCGCTCCTGGCCAATCGGCTCTCTCGGCAGTAGCAAGATGTCTGCGCCCAGTGGCGTCTGACTTCGCCGAGCGTTGTGAATCAGGGCGGTGGCGGCGGCGACGGCGACGGCGTTCTTCATCTCCCGCCGTTTCCAGCGAAGCGCCCGCGGCTCCGGCTCGCTCAGGGGGATCCAGCAGGGCCTAAGGGGAGCCGAGAGAACCCGGGGCTAACACGAGGGAACGACGGGTTACGCGGTGAGTGGGGTCAGCGTATGCACCCCGGAGCGTTGCGCGTGGTGGTGCTGCTGCTGCAGGACAGGAGGTGGTGGTAGTGGTGGGTGGGTGGCGTGGTGGTGGTGGGTGGCGTGGTGGTGGTGGTGGTGGGTGGCGTGGTGGTGGTGGTGGTGGGTGGCGTGGTGGTGGTGGTGGTGGGTGGCGGTGGTGGTGGTGGGTGGCGTGGTGGTGGTGGTGGTGGGTGGGTGGCGTGGTGGTGGTGGTGGTGGGTGGCGTGGTGGTGGTGGTGGGCGGCGTGGTGGTGGTGGTGGTGGGTGGCGTGGTGGTGGTGGTGGTGGGTGGCGTGGTGGTGGTGGTGGTGGGTGGCGTGGTGGTGGTGGTGGGCGGCGTGGTGGTGGTGGTGGTGGGTGGCGTGGTGGTGGTGGTGGTGGGTGGCGTGGTGGTGGTGGTGGTGGGTGGCGTGGTGGTGGTAGTGGTGGGTGGGTGGCGTGGTGGTGGTGGGTGGCGTGGTGGTGGTGGGTGGCGTGGTGGGTGGTGGGTGGCGTGGTGGTGGTGGTGGTGGGTGGCGTGGTGGTGGTGGTGGTGGGTGGCGTGGTGGTGGTGGTGGGCGGCGTGGTGGTGGTGGTGGTGGGCGGCGTGGTGGTGGTGGTGGTGGGCGGCGTGGTGGTGGTGGTGGTGGGCGGCGTGGTGGTGGTGGGCGGCGTGGTGGTGGTGGGCGGCGTGGTGGTGGTGGGCGGCGTGGTGGTGGTGGGCGGCGTGGTGGTGGTGGGCGGCGTGGTGGTGGTGGGCGGCGTGGTGGTGGTGGGCGGCGTGGTGGTGGTGGGCGGCGTGGTGGTGGTGGGCGGCGTGGTGGTGGTGGGCGGCGTGGTGGTGGTGGGCGGCGTGGTGGTGGTGGGCGGCGTGGTGGTGGTGGGCGGCGTGGTGGTGGTGGGCGGCGTGGTGGTGGTGGGCGGCGTGGTGGTGGTGGGCGGCGTGGTGGTGGTGGGCGGCGTGGTGGTGGTGACACGGAGTGCGGCTTCCTCACCCCTTGAACGTCTCTCAGATCGAGGTAGTCTGAACATTGGGATCGCTCTGGCTCGAGACAAACGAGAGATGTCGTCTGGGTTATCGGGTTATCATAATCTTTAGTTAGCCTGGAGGAGAGGAATCCGATGAGCTATTAAGCTCTTTTTCACAGATGTCCAGTATGGGCGGGTCAGCAAGTTTTTTTTATAGATCGTTTATTGTCATTGTCACCAGTACAACGAAATTTAAAATGCTCACCAGCTAACAATACGAAAACACGATAGGAGCGCGAAAGAGAAACTGATAAGCAAGTCACTAAATATAATAAATACACTAAATTAATTAAATACGTCCGAGCGGTCCCAGAGGCATGGGGGTGTCTCAAGGTCTAGAAGTGTCCACAGCCCAGAGCTGAGGGTGTCCGGGGCTAGAACTGCCGAGCGAGTGGTTGTCCGGGCTAGAGGCAGCCTTGTGGCAGGGTTCATGTGTGCGTGCATGGCGTGTCATTGCAGGAGATGATGGTTTATGTTATACAGGACGGGCGGTGCTTAGCTGGTGTGAGCTACCCGTCTGCTTGCTGCCTCAGTTTCCCTAACGAACACCTCAACATCAGCACAACCAGCACCAACACAACAAGGCATCACAAGCATCACGTACAACAGCACCAAGGACAACATCACTAGCAACCATTTATACTAAGCACAACCAGCATCACCAGAGCCAAGTTCCAACACACGACCACTGGCAACACTGCCTGTAGCATCATGACCACCACAAACACCATCAGCCACCATCATGAGCGCCACTGACATCACGTTGTTAACATTGGAACCATCACGAGCAGTAACAGCAGCTGCACAACCAACTGTGGGTAGATGCGGACAACTCAACAGTTGGATCAGGCCTAGTCCTTCTTGTTCCCTGTGAGTTTTATTGGAGTTCCCTGTGAGTTGTATTGGAATTTTGAAACACGTAGTCAACCAGGCCATGCGTTAATTGTGTGTTAACCGACTCTTTGTGTTGTATTACATCACATTTCAATATTTTACTAGGTTATTTAATTTTCGTTTGCCTGTATACTCCTCTCTATGTGTGCCGTTGTGATGTCTGTCTGCTTGTATGTCGGTCTATAGTTTTCTAGTTAGATTTTTGTTGCTATTTCTTTTATGCCTGATGATGATTGCTTGTGTTGCAATCGAAACGTCATAATGTGTTGTTTTATTTTGATTTATTATTTTATTTTTAGACGTGACTTAACCGAAAAGAACCAAAGAATAATTCCTGCAGTCACGAAAGCTCCCAAATTAAGATTGGAATTCCACCCCATACGTAAACATTCATGTATGGTCGTGGTGGCTGTGTGTGTGTCGCTGCAGACAAAGATGTCCAAGTCTCTGAAGAAAGCCGTGGAGGAGTGCAAGGATAAGGATGTGCCGGAGTTGGACCTGAGTGACAAGGCCGTATCCAACATGTTGGACGTGCCAGGCCTCTGTAAGCATGTCCAACTACCCCCAACCACAACAGACTGATAAATACTGTGGTAACAAAAAAAATTGTTCCTGGGTAGTAAGTGTTATTTCCTCATTGCTTATGCCTCAAAAGTACAGAAAATGCCTATTATTCCCCACAAACTTTGCTTTTGTGACCAGGACAGTGATATTTATAAATGTACTTATTTTCAATGAGAACACGTGTGCATTCTTGGTTCTTTCGGTAAAGTCACGTAGATAGATTTTTTTAAATAAAAGCAAAAAACCACGACGTTTTGATCGCAACACAAGCGGTCTTAATCGTTCACATTAAGTCCTGGTCACAAAAGCAAAGTTTGTGGGGAATAATATCCATTTTCTATACTGCCACGTGGGATAGCATTTCTATGTAGTAGGACATTTGGGAAAATATAACCATCGGTAATGTGGTAAAAAGTAACTTGAAGGGATCTCAGAAGAAGTTCTGTAATATATCATTCCACACCAGTCTCTAAACAAAGGGTGATGCACTCGTCTGCGAGACTTCTGAATGGACATTTTTTCTCGTGACACAATTTGAATATTGGAAAAAACAAAACAACATGAGCTATTACTCCTATTTAGTGCAATGCATTTATAAACTCGGTATGATTTTGTATTCGTGTACTCTCTGTTTCAGTTGCGTTGAGTCATCTCACCCAGCTGGTGCTCAGTCACAACAAGCTGCAGAGTGAGTTTAATGATGTCGCTTCTTCTGCCCTCATCACGAACTAACTCCCTTATCCCAGTCATCCATGCTGTTGACTTCTTTCCCCTATTCAGGTGCAAGCTTAAAACCTTTTTTCCTCTGCCTATAACTGGCTGATTCCAAAATAATCCACTTTTTGCTCAACATATCTAGACTTGGTCACATTTTCACACAATAAATACAAATTGCATTGCAAAACATGGAAATCACTGAACATAATGACGGTACATCACCTCTCCTAATGCCACCGCACATCACTACTCCCCAGGTTGATGCACCATCATCTCAATATACTCAACTGAATGTACTCACCGCACCGTGTGTAACGATTCATCTCACCAGCGATTAGATTAATTGGCACGATTCAACTCAAGAATTCTGTTTTGTTTTTACCGTCTACTTTGTAATCTCATTTGTTTCTCTCTTTGCAGTTATGTTTGCTCCATTAACCTCAATGTAACGTTAGTATTTAATTTGTATGTAATAATTTCTTTAAATTCTTTATGCATGTGTCATGAGCATCATAATTGGCTTTGATCGATGGTTCTTTACATACCTGCTCATCAAACTGCCACCCTTACTTGCAATCTCAACTCAGAGGTTCACGTACCTTATGTTGACATCAGCACACAAACACGTTTCCGCAGCTTAATGAAGCACAATGTTTTCGCGTGTGCAGCTGTGACGGCGAACATCAGTGAGCTGCGTAACCTGGAGGTGCTAAACTTCTTCAACAACCAGATTGAAGAGCTGCCCACGCAGATCAGCGGCCTGCAGAAACTCAAGCACCTGAACCTGGGGTGAGTGACAGTCCCTCTACTCCCACACTTCATCCCCTGATGACTGCTCACCCTTGCCCCTCACCTCCGATTCATGGCTCCATCTGCTCTCACCTCTCACCGCTCACCCTAGTCTCTCACCCTCACCTTATGCCTTGCCCCCCTCTAATCACACGGCTCAAATCTAAAATCAACCATCACCTCTCCTCTCACCCTTACCTTTAACTCATGTCACACGCCTCTCCCCTGTCTTCATCCTTCACCTCTCAATGCTCGGCTCTCACCACTATCCTCTCATCCCTGAACTACATTTTCTCTCACCCTTCACCTCCACTCCCATTATAACTCTCCTATAATCCATTATCTACTCCTTGTCCTCACCTCCATCCCTCACCCTTCACTCTGTCTCTGAGATAGACATTAAACTGAGAGTGAATGGGCGGGAATGCGACTGCTCCTCCTCATGTGTAACTTGCTTCATGATGGACTAGGCAATGCGCTGTAGCGTTACTACAAGAAGCAGCATGAGTGTGAAATGGTGTTTGTGTGTGTGCGCGCGCGCGCATGTGTGTTCATGTGTGTTCACGTACGTGTGTATTTGCAAAGGATGAACCGGCTGAGCACGCTGCCGCGAGGGTTTGGCTCCTTCCCAGCACTTGAGGTGCTGGACCTCACATACAACAACCTCAACGAGGCCTCCCTGCCAGGAAACTTCTTCTATCTCAGTGAGACGCATGGACACGAGCACACACACGGACACACACGGACACGCAGAAACACAGACACACGACAACAGCCTCCATTCGCCACTAAGTGGCGATGATGTCACCACGGCGATTGTGCCAGGCAAGGTACATCTCGAGGCCACGTCAAGTGTGGGATGCTCACTGCTGATAAGAGGTTTCGGGACACACCAAGGTGTTATGGGTTGATTAACTGAGATTTATTGCATTTTAGTCACCTGACGCTCTGCTCTTTTTGAGCGTCGCTCTTCTTATCTTTGTCATTGTCGGAGGGTGCCTGCCTCCAACTTCGAATTAGCGGGCTTCACAAGTCTTGTCCAAGCGTCAGGACATGTATATACAGGCACACGGGCATACACGGCATGAAAGAATATTCCCCTATCAGTTGTACCCACAAGGACACACGCTTACACATGCAGACGTACTGGCCATTGGGGTTAATCGTAGATTGTGTGGTGGCATGCAACAAGTAGGTGTTGTGCCAGCTGACTCCTG
Source organism: Lampetra fluviatilis (assembly GCF_964198595.1). Taxonomy (NCBI): domain Eukaryota; kingdom Metazoa; phylum Chordata; class Hyperoartia; order Petromyzontiformes; family Petromyzontidae; genus Lampetra; species Lampetra fluviatilis. The sequence goes on from NC_136310.1 coordinate 840,276, forward strand.
CCAACCGTGCTGAACACGCCTTGCTGTATTCAGCAGCTGAGTGTTACGCATTAATAAACATCGGACGCTGCCTGTGCTGTGTTTTAACAATCATATTGATCTGTTCTCACGATGTGCCCACATGTTTCCCCTACCCAGCCACGTTGCGTGCTCTCTACCTCAGTGACAACGACTTTGAGACACTTCCTCCCGACGTAGGGAAGCTCAACAAGCTGCAGATTGTGAGAACTGGACACCTCTCACAATACCGTGATCACTCCTAACCCTTACACCACCATCAATGAGATATTTTGTGATGACTGATAACTTCTACCTACACCACAATCTTCAATAAACCCTACACGACAATAATCGAAAACCCCTGCACAACAATCGTCTATAACCCTTGCACCACAACCTTCGATAAGCCCTGCACAACAATCACCTTCTGCACTGATCACCACCCGCCCATGTGCCCTCTCAGCCTTGTTATAGGCGCTCGCTAACAGCACTTTCTCTCTACAGCCTGTGCAAGGCCCAGCGGCGCAACCTTGAATCTCGGTGTTTCCATGTCTGTGTGTCGTGCAGCTGAGCGTGCGCGACAACGATCTGGTGTCATTGCCGCGGGAGGTGGGAGAACTTGCGCAGCTCAAGGAGCTGCACATCCAGGGCAACCGCCTCACTGTGCTGCCACCTGAGCTTGGTAACACGGCAAAGCACGCGCGCCAAACCTCGGCCACGGAAACACCATGGCAACCACACATCGTAGTAACGGCAACAAAACACCATGGGAGTGACGCACCGTAGCAAGCGTAATCTTGAAAATCAGGCCCAATTGGCAAACACAGACTGGAAAAAACAATGAGCCAACTGTGCTGATTGAAGGTGCAAGTGTACTGCACTATGAATTGAGTGACCCTCGCTTTATTATTTATATATATATACACCAATCCTTGCCAACACCAGTGATGGATATCTGAACAGTCCTGGGCCTCTCCTTAGTCTACTCAACATGTAAACATCTCCAATAGGGAGACAGAGGCGGTTGGGCATGGTGCTGGCCACCCACCCAATCATGTGCTGTGCCGGACTTTATAGGTGCTCGCTAACAGCACTTGCCCCAACAGTCTGTTAAAGGCTACACGGGGGATCTTTGATTTTGCTTCTTTTTTTGTCCACGCACAGGTGTGCTGGATTTGGTGGGTCCCAAGCAGGTGTTCAAGGCTGAGAATAATCCCTGGGTGGCCCCAATCGCTGACCAGTTCCAGGTCGGGCTGTCCCACGTCTTCGAGTACATCCGCTCCGAGACTTACAAGTAGTGAGTACCGCTTCACCCAGTGCAGCAAGCACACTTAATGCATACGCCTGTGCCCACGAACGTGTCTGTGTGTTGTTGCAGTTGTGTGAAATTTGCACAGGTTCCATATATAACAACTTCTGTGGATGTGTGTACATGCTCGTGTATGTGCTCGATGATCGTATGTGATCGACGCCCGGGTGCGATCAAGGGATGGCTCCCTATTGGTCAACCACGTTATGTATGCCGATGATTTGGTAATAGCTGCTCATTCAGAAGAGGAGTTGGAGACGCTGCTGCTGAGACTGGAGCATGCCACTAAGAGGTGGGGCCTTACCATCAGCCCCACCAAAACTAAGCACCTGCCTGGGTATTTTGTACCATCGGACACTCCACCCCCACAACTCCCAATTGGTGATGGGGCAGTTGTGGAGAGAGTGGAGAGTTTCCCATACCTGGGCAGTGTGCTTATGACCGGCTCCAGTTTATCAGCAGAGGTCTCACTCCGAATCAGTCGAGCGGAAATATCTTTTCATCGGTTGCGTAACGCTGTGTGGAAGCTACCTGGTCTCTCGCTCCGCACGAAGCTTCAGGTCTTCTCGGCCACGGTCATTCCCTCCCTTCTCTACGCTTGCGAAACGTGGACCCCCCTAGTGGAGCATCTTCGCCGGTTGGAAACATTTAGGCTGGCCTGCCTACGATCCATCCTGGGTTTAACCAGGCTGGATTGTGTGAGGAGCTCACAAGTCCTTGAAAGATCTGGGCAAAGTCCCATCAGTGAGCTCCTCCGGCAGGCAAGGCTGCGTTGGCTGGGTCATATAGCCCGCATGCCCAGCCACCGCATGCCTAAACAGCTTTTGTTCGGCCGGATCGAGGGGGCTAAACGGGCGCGGCACGGGCTAGAGAAGAGATGGAGTGATGTGGTACAGGAGGATGTGGAGCTGAGTGGACTTGCCGATGACTGGTACCAGCGGTGTCAAGATCGGCCTCAGTGGAGGAGGCTCGTGAAGGACGCTACTGGGCAGTTGGAGGCAGTCGCCCTCCAGCAACAACGGAGGGCGGAGGAGCAACGCTCACAACAACGAGCGGAGCGCCGGGTGGCTAAAGCACAGCAAGTTGGTACAGTAGGGGGCACAGGTGGTGCATCAGCCAGTCATCTCGGTCATCTCGGTCAGTCGACCCGTGGCACCTGGGTCTGCCCCGTGACCTCCTGCCAGCGGGCGTTCGACACTTCACGTGGCCTCAAGGTGCACATGGCCTGGCACAAGCGTCGTGGTGACGTCACCGCCACTTAGTGGCGAATGGTGGTTGTTGTTGTTGTGCGCTACATGCTCCTGTGCATGCTGCATGCTTTTGTCCATGTGTAGGCAGTTACTGTCGGGAAATGTTGGTTAAGTACCTGTGTTTTATGGCTTTGTGTCTTTACATGCGTATATGTTTGTGTGGCTTTGGCTTGATTGTGTTTGTATATATGTTTATGTGTTGTGTGTGTGTCCTTTGCAGTTTATACGGCCGGCACATGCAGGCCAATCCATCCCCACCACCCAAGACCAACGACAAGACCAAGAAGATCAGCCGCCGTCCTCTGGCGGCCAAGAACAAGTAGTACCTTGCCGCTAACCCTGGGGTCCTCTCCAGACAGTCCCAGACACCCACAGTCCCACCCACAGGTCCACATCTCCTGCATCCAGCCAGCACCAGCCAGCACCCAGCCAGCACCCAGCCAAAGGCTCCCTCCTCCTGTCACACCGGCTATGGCCCTCTATCGCCTCATGGGCCTTGTCAGTTCTGAGGGGGTTCCTGGCCTATGCATCCAGCAACCCCCTGTATAGTGCCAGTAGTTACTTGATGTCCAGCTGTCACTGCCAGACCCACAGTGCCTTTAACTAAGTACTCCAGCTGCTGTCTGTAAAACACACAACCCTGTCTTTAACCGTTGTGTTCGTTATATAATCGTTACTCTTCTGGGAGGTGGCCACATATTTGTCCTCGCCACCCTTTTTTTCCACCGACCTCGCTGTTGCACAGGAAGATTCGTTCCGAGGCCAGTGAGCACGTGGGAGGGCACGCTGCTGACGGAACGGGCAATTACACGTGTCGACGAGCAAGTCGGTCACTTGAAGACCACAATTTCCCAAAGCTTGATAATTATTAACGCGGAGGTTGGAAGTGCGGCAGTGCTTGAAAATCCACCCACACGCTTACACCCCTGCCTGGTGAGTCCAGCATCTGAGGATCCTAACTCAAGACGTCCGTTTATTGAAGCCCATTCTTACGTTCCCGATAGTTGCATTGAATTGTAAAAATACGGATAATTATTTTTAATGCATATTAAGTCCAAACATTTTCTCGCTCGGAGAAGGCGGTACAGCAAAGTGTGGACTATTATCACGTCGCTTCTGCATTGGATGTTTTCTCCCACGTACGTGTGGTTTCTCCTGGAAACCCAGTTTTGCTGAAATCATCTTAACATAAGAGGACTCCAGAGCATGGGCAATTTTTGGTGCTGGCTCACTGTCTGGCTGCCTTCCAACGTGTCTGTAGTTCCTCAGCATTGTGTGACGCCATTTGTACGAACGACAATGCTATATAAACTAAAACATTTCGCAATTATATTAAAAACACCGATTCTTGAATTGTGACCCCAAACCAAGAACAGCCTTTATTTCGTGGGGGCGGAAGCGAGTTGAAATCGTCACATGCCTCTTGACTACTCCGGCCCGCTGCCAATTATTGATTTAGCACTGAGCAACCATATTAAACTATTGCGCTCCACAGTACTTATGATAACCACCAAATAGTTTTAAAGTTTAAATGTGCGCTATAGTTTTGCATGACGGCGTTATTAAGATATACACCTGTAATCGAAAAAAAAGGTTTAAATGTTTAAATGATTCTTCTTGCTAACAGATCATTAGCTTTTTTTAAAACTCCGTAGTCCTTAAACACCTGACATCAGGGTACGGTGAATTTGCCAGGAGTGTTGTATGAATGACTGTAAGCAGAACAACCGTGCTTTCCTTGGACTGCCCGTGCCGCCTGCCTTCTCCGTACGGCTCTGCACGTACTGCGGCATTATCACGGCGTAGCACGGGTCATCTCGCCTCGAAGCCGTGGGTTCGTTACCCGAGGGTGTCCGGCGGTCGGTGGGGTAACGCGGTCGTGGCGTGTATCGTGTTCGAGAGAGCCCTTCAAGCCGCGCTCGCAGGACGTTCCGATGGCCTGGCTTGACGATAGATCCCCTGGCGCTCGCCCCGAGTAGAGGTGCGGCCCAACGGCCCAGTGTTAGTGCTGGAACGGCGTTTGTTAGGTTCACGCCGGCGGAGTTTCGGTCACACGGTCGGCGCGTTCCACAAGCCACCTACACAACTCCTGTTATCCACGAGGTGCAGCTTTATTTAAATGAAATACCTTAAAAGTTACTTTTTTTTGTCAATTATGAATGGAATTCCAAAACTACATCTGGGATCATGATCACTTGTGCGCCTCTGCTGCGACTGCTGCAGTCGTTGCGTAATGCAGAAAGCTTGCTCAGCGGTAGAGCGAGCGGCTCGCACTTGGAAGTTTGTAACTTCAAATCCTTGCTGGGGGTTGACTCATCATCCCTACTGGGGTCGATAAAATGATTATCACTTTGTAGAAAAGTCAACAGTGGCTGCCGTATGGATTAACTTGCCCCCACCGTAGGAATTTCCGCTAATGGCTCCGGATGGTAAACAGAAGATAAGCACCGCCTCAGTGCTCAATTGAACAAATCACTGTGACAATAGAAACAAAGATTCCCCATGTAGCCTTAACAAACTGCTGGGGCAAGTGCTGTTAGCGAACACCTATGAAGGTCAGCACGGCACGAGGGGTTGGGAGGCCAGTCCACCACCGCTATCACCAGCACCGTCATTAACACGAATTAGCATGCAACTGAAACTCGCACAGCAGCAGGGAATTCGGAGCCGGTGTTTTTTCTTGTGAACCCATTCCTGCTGGTGGTAATCAAATAACCTACGAGGGTAAACTTCAGGTTCCCAACACCTCTCTCTGGCCAGTATTAAGCAGCACAGATTCTTTGATTCAGCGGAACTGCCCACAAATGTGCCTCGGGTGGTCAGCTCACCCCACGATTCTGTGCTCGCATTTCACAAACGCCTCGAGTGAGATTTTCCCCTCCGTTTACACCGATTCTAGTGCAAAGTGCCAGACTATTTCACTTAAGTTGCTGTGTGTGAATGCCTAATGAAGTGTAATTTCAGGTGCTAAATAACAAACCTAGCCTATAGCTGTGGTTTTGAAATAACGGAGACACAACCTAAAATGTCTGTTGCTCGTTCCGCTTGCTGCCCTGCATGTACATTTGCTTTTGTAAACCTATATAATGTAAACCTATATAACGTAATAAAGTGGTTATGCTTAGGCACGTGTACTGCCTCGTGCAGGTGTGTTGGATGCAGTCCAGTGGTCGAGACTAATGACGGAGCGGTAGCTTAAGGAGGGAACATGCCCGAGAGGATGTCCACCATGCAGATGGAGCAAGGAAATCAGCCTTGGCGCATGACCTCCATGAATGACTGCAGCATAGCGTGACCTGAGACGGCAACGATCATGGTGGATGACGATTGCCGTTGAGAAAGCAACAGTGTTGTAATGAAGGTAGCAGGATTCATCCGAAAAAGTTTTCCCAGAACCCTCTAAATTATTACACGCCCAGTAAACGGTGCGGTAAGATTCAACCTCCCGCACCGACTCGCCTGTGCTTTGAATGCCCAGGTGAGTTTCCGGGCTGAGTCCACGTGATGGTGGCGGTCACGCTGAACCAGGTGCGAGCCCTCCGGGAAGGTCCCTTGAGTTCCCACTCTCCTGAGACTGGATCACCAGCTCGAGTTGCCACCTGTCCCAGGTGTCCCAGGAGCAAGCTCTTGCGGCAGTTACTGTCCTGGGAAATCTGCGAGTCTTACCGGGACATAAAAAAGTGCCGATTTTTGTCCGGCATGGTGTGGGCTTGTTGCAGTCTTATGCTGCGCAGGGAACGAAGAGGAATAACAAGAAGTAATAATGCACCACTCAAGACATCATTCACATGCAGTTTTCTCTTCGCTTCAGGTATTGAGAGCATCTTCTTTCAATGATACGTCCTGGGATGTTGTACCTCTGAGGTGGCAAGCCTAGCACCCTACCTATTGAGACTGGTCCTGCAACCAGGCTCAAGGCACGCTGAGCTAAGCAGCTCTTTTGTAAGGACGACCACGGCCCAAGACCATCGGCAGTGGCAACAGCTACAGGAACGTGACGGGGTGGAAATGTGAAAATAGGATCAAAAACGACATTTACACGACGCACACAAAACTTGCATTTCAACCAATTACATTTGGTAAAAAACTTCTTTATGCCATACAAGACGGGCTTGGTGGTGGGGAGCATCGAAGCACAGTACAATATATATTTCTGGACTGTCCCCTGCCGAGAGGCTGGCGACACATTCACCTGATTTGTGCCTCTTTGTATACGTTTATCCAAATGGTGTGATTATAACATCATCGATTTGAAAAAGCACTGGATTTTCTCGTAATTGTTAAGTGATTATTCAAGTGCGTCTGCTTCCTAGAATTAATCACTTGGACATAAGCGAGGTTGTCGTTGGCAGCGGTACGACAGCCGAGCCTTTGCAGCAGCACGAGATGCGGTGATAACCGTGTGTCCAACGGGGTGACCCCTTCCAGGAGGTCAAGACCTGATGACCTTACGAACCCAAACCTGACAACACACAGGAACAGACGGGCACTGTTGAGTTGCTCTGAGATGAGTTGTGTTCAGGCACAGCTATTAAGGTGATGGAATTCACTATTCATGCAATTTAACTTAAACATTTCATTATTTTGCACATGACATGTGGAATAGTGGTTGGAAGAATGTATCATTGGTAATATATAATTACAGTACATAAGTATATGAAAATTCATGATTAATTTCAGGCTAGTTGGGTAAACTCAATAAAAAAATGTTTTTATCGTGACACAGAAAATTACAACAGTTCATCCTCGATGCTTTGTAAGTGGAGCAGCCACACACAGCAACGAGGAAACGAGACGACTAACCTCATATCAGTTTAATTTAATTTTGATTGCCCAGTTGAGAATTCAAGTGACCAGGATAGAGTCGCATTTCCAAGAGTGGCCTGGGCCATCAGCCTGCCACCAGGAGGCCATGATTACAGTCGCATCATCCCAATTGAGAATTCACTTTCGAATGTGGCAAATGTGGACCGTGACGCCGGCACGCAATGGCCTACTCTCGCGAATAACGTCACGGGGATCTTTCACGTCCACCGTCAAGCAGATGGCGCAAATTATAACTGGGGCGGTGAACGTCCCATCTCATCACTAGACGGACCCGTTGCTGATCATCAAAAATGCCAGAGGACAACTTAACGAGCAGAAAACTGATACAGGATCCTTCATATAAACCTGGACTCGCTCCGAATGTCATGATACAAAGTCAGGAGATTTGTCGCTAGTCGGCTTGACAACAAGTTGCCGCTCGGGAAACCCAAAGGTCACAAGATGAAGTGACGATCGCAGAGTTGGCGACACTTGGAGCGAGAAGCAGCTACGGTCACAGCAGAAGCAGCAGCGCGTTGAGCCAGCATCTGCGGGGAATCGCTTCCTGACACGGCCACCGCCACGTGGCCTCCGCGTCGCGGGGACGCGAGACCTCACTCGTCGCGCTCATCCTCCGCGGGCCGCGTCTCCTCGTCCGAACCGCTCGTGGACACGTCCCCGTCGTGACCTCTTTCCCCGTCGTGACCTCCGCCCCCCGCTGCCTCCACGGGACCGACGATGACGACCCCAGAGGAGGAGGAGGAGGAGGCGGCGGCGGCGGAAGAGGGGGCGTTGTGGCCGCAGCGGCAGCCTTTGATGTGCCGTGCCAGGTGGTAGCGCGTGAGGAAGGCCTTGCAGCATCGCAGGCAGGTGAACTCACGGCGGCCCAAGTGGGTCTTGAGATGCTTGCGCATGTGGGTCGCGCGCCAGAACATCTTCCCGCACTCGGGGCACTTGACGGTGCGCTCCCTGTGCACGAACACGCGCGCGGGGGTGGGGGCGTGCGGGGGTGGGGGCGTGCGGGGGTGGGGGCGCGCGGAGTCACAGGGCAACCTCGGTGTGCGTGCATGACGCGCGCGTGACTGTACGTGTGTGTGTATTGTGTTTGAGTGGAGTGTACGTGTGTGCAACGCGTGTGTCATTTGTGGGAACGGTGGTGCAATGGTCAGTGCATAGCGCTAAGGATTTGGCGACCTGAGTTAAATTCTATCTGAACCGGTTCTAGACCACCTCCCAAGATCAATTCGATCTGAAGTGAGTACCTCATATAGTGTGTAAATATGTGGGGAGACAAAGACAGCCAGACAAAGCGAAAAGCGCGTGCGTGCGTCCCACCCTGCGTGCATGTGAGCGTCTCACCCCGCGTGCGTCTCACCCCGCGTGTGTGTGTGTGCGTCTCACCCCGCGTGTGTGCGTGTGTCCCACCCCGCGTGTGTGTGTGCGTCTCACCGCGCGTGTGTGCGTGTGTCCCACCCCGCGTGTGTGTGTGTGCGTCTCACCCCGCGTGTGTGCGTGTGTCCCACCCCGCGTGCGTGTGTGCGTCTCACCCCGCGTGCGTGTGTGTGTCTCACCCCGTGTGCGTGCGTGTGTCTCACCCCGTGTGCATGTACGAGTGCTGCTTGAGGTCGTGGCGCCGAGCGAACAGCTTGCCGCACGCGTCACAGCGCAGCGTCTTCGCGCCGCCCGCGTGCACCTGCGCGTGGGAGGTGAGGTGCGCCTTCTGCGTGAAGCTGCGGCCGCACACCTCACAGCTGAAGTTGCGTTGGCCTGAGGGCACGGGGAGGGGGCGCGCCGTGAGCCTCGCGTGCGGGAAACGCAGGTACGCGCGTACCCACGTGTGCCTGTGTGTGTGTGCGTAACCGTGTTACGTACGTAGCGCACGGCGGTTTAGTGAGCTGCGCTACGAACCCGGCCAGCCGAGTTCAATTCCCGCTCATGGTCAACATCGCTGACGAATATTTGAAAGGGTCCTGGGCCTTTCTTAGGTCGACTCAGCCTTAAATGTGTACTTGGTGTAGTGCGTGTAAAACGTCACGACCGGGGAGACAAAGGCAGCCGGGCGTGGTTTTGGCCACCCACCCCCTCGTCTGCTGTGCCGGCCTCAATAGGTGCTCGCTAACAACACTCGCCCCAACAGTCTGTTCTGGGCCATACGGAGAATCTCGTGTTTCGGTACCCGTGTGTATCCGCAGGTGGGTGCGCAGGTTGCTGGGGTCGCAGAATGTCTTTCCGCAGTACTGGCACGCGTGCGGACGCACGCCCATGTGGCCCAGCATGTGCAGCCTCAGCTTGGAGTTAGTGGGGAAGGCCCTGGAGCACACGGTGCAGGCCAGCAACTTTCTGCCGGGTCGCTCGTCGCTCGCCACCGTGCCGGCATCCACGTCCGCCGAGGCCTCCCCCGCCGTCACTACCACGGCCTCCCCCATGGCCGCCGCGCTCCCCGGCCCCACGTCTCCATTGCCAACGTCGGGGCACACTGCGGCGCTGGCGCGGACGTGCAGGCCGCCTTGCAGGCCGCCCTGCAGGCCGCCCACTGGAGAGAAGTCTTTGCCGCACTCCTCGTAGCGTGGGGAATGCAGCGACTCGGGCAGGGCTGCACACACACAAAGATAAAGATTCCCCGTATAGCCTTCAACAGATGGTGGGGCGAGTGCTCAATGCTCTTGACTCCCGAGTCCCCTCTTAGAAAAGCAGCGTGTGGATGGAGTGTGGGGGGCGTGTCTGGGGGGGGGGGGGGTGGTGGGGGTGCAAGGGAAGCTCACCCAGCTGGCGTGCGTAGTCCCTGCAGTAGTAGAAGCAGAGCGGTGAGAAGGGCGCCACATCACGGGATGTGCACAGGTACACCTTCCCCTCGTGCAGGTACGCCACCAGGTTCTGCTCCTCTGACGTCCTGGAAGCACGGGCGACACAGCCAACAGCCTTGACGCACGCACGTGCTCGTGCTCCTCGCGTACGGCGTCGGCATTCTGTTCTTGCGCTTGATGGCACCAGCGATGTGGTTCAGGAGCTTGATGCCAATGTCGAGGCCTGCTGGTCACGACGAGAGGGCTTCAGCAGAGAGAGTTCGTGTCGTTTTGCTGTTCCTCCTCCGTTGAAAGAGTGCAAACTATAGTGGTTTACTGTATGGTCCATCGTGTGGGTTTCAAGTTTCGATCGCAACACAAGCAATCGTCTTCAGGAGAAGAAATCCAGCAGGCGGACTGCGAAACGTCGTACTCAGATTGTAAATGTTGTGGCTTAGCTCTCAAACACACCGGTGTGCTGTAGTGACGAATTGGCACGTTCTGTTGACGTGACAACCCTTACTAGTTGGCTGTGTCGGGTGGTGGCGGGTTTTAACGACACACATATATTTACGCGATCTAACCCAAAATACCTCTTATTATGGATGATATTGGTCGCGGAAGCCTACGTGTTAAATAGACATGAACACACACGCGGGGCCCAAGTACCTGGCTCTCTGTACCAGGGAGAGCCAGTTCGACTCATCCTCGTCCTCCGTACAGACACAGAACTGCAGCTGCTCATCCCGAAAAATCTGTAGGTACAGCACAAGGCTCCGTCATTTCAACAAGGCAGCACACACGCAAGCAGCAGCATGGCTGCACACTCAGTTAAATAATGGAAGAAACCGGAGTATCCAGAGAAACCCACACGTAAGATGGGACAACACCCGACGGTCCCCACCGAGGGATTGTGTGCCACCAACACAATCGCTGCACGGCCATCTCCCGGCCAACTCACGGCCCCATTCGTGAATTTCGATGCCATTCCCTTGCCTCTAGCGCGCTGGACCGCGGGCGTGCGCGCGACTGAGTGCGATGATGGAGGTGCAGGAGGAGGGTCGGGCACCTTCCACACGTTGAGGCTGCCCATGTCCAGACGCGCCCACGCCTCCTGCTGCTGGGGCAGCACGTGCCGGCCCGTGAGCGGCCCGAAGCACGTGCGCACGGGCAGGGCCTGCAGCGTGCGCACGCCTGCAAACGCGCATGCACGCAGACACATACAAGCACGCACGCGCACAGACACACGAGACACAAACGTTTATACAAATACGTACGCACGCATACAAACCGGCAAGGGGTGTGGACGTACAGCGACAAAACCACACACGCGCACCGACACATGCAAAGATAACACAAAAAGTAAACAAATAAGACTCGCACGGGTATTTTAACCACGTCACCGCCCATCACTACCAAACACCAACCACATGAAATATTTTAACCACCACCTCCAGCCCGTGACCACCACCAGCCTCGGGTCCATCCTGGGACTGGTCGGTGTGTGGCCTCAGTGGCGCCGATGATGCCGTTGGTTTTTCTGCGTGGTCACCGAGTGCCATCGGTCCTGCATTTAAATTTTTTGATCTTTGTCTCCACCGTCGTTCTGGATTTTCGCCGCGCGCTTGAGATTAATTAGCTCGAGAGCACAGACGAAACGAGCCATGGACAAATTCCACAGGCAGGGGAGGACGGACGGAGCGCGTGCCGGACGGGGAAAAACCGCGGGCGCCACGCGGGCCACGAACCGGAGACGCCGCCGTCGTAGGCGAAGAGGAGCGCCAGCTGCTTGGGCAGGGAGAGGCGAGCGCGCGTCTCGATGGGCGAGTCGGGGATGAGCGTCAGCGGCCCGTGGGTCGGGCAGTCGTCCTCGAACGCGTCGTCGCACACGGGGCACCCTGGTGGCATGGGCGAGACGCTGACTCTGGACGGACGCCGCGGCCGTGACGAGGCGATTACGGTTAAACGTCACCTGTCTGGCTGTCGCCTATCCCCACGCTCGGTGCAGTATGCATGTATGACGGTGTGTCATCTTGTACAGATTTGAACAAATCCGACCTTTTCACACAGAGTTAGCGTCCTCCGGTTTTCCCTCCACATTTAAAAGCGTGACAAGAAGCCACTTTGTTGAGCTATCATTTGTTCTCAGGTCACTTCTGAAAAAGAGCGAAATAGCTCAGTGGGCCTTACTGCTGCATAGCTGCTCACTGCTAAAGCACAGGAAAGCATTTCCCCACGATTAGAGCAGTGTGCGCTTGGTGTCCAGTGACACAGTTCTGCCTGCAGCTCAGTCCCCAGCGAGTCGGATCTGCGGACGTTGCACGTTATTTTAAGCCGCTAAGGGTGGTACGTTAAACGTGACGCGCGCGACGTACTCACACACGGATCTGTCCTCGTGCGCCATCCCCTCGCGCTGCAGCACCGCGACGCGCATCTCCTCCCCCGGCCCCGCGAGGCGCACCGAGTTGGCGGGCGCCAGCGCCAGCCCCGCCGCGTGGCCGCCGCCCTCCGAGGAGGGGTCGGCGGAGCCGGCGAGCGGGGCGCGGCCGCCGTGGTGGAGCCCCGGGGGCAACTCCACGGGCTCCAGCACGATGGAGCTCACGGCCTGGAGCGCCTGCACCGCGCCGCATCTGTAACAACACGTACGCGCATGCACGCACATGGAACGCATAAGTATTCACATGCGCGCACATACACGGGTGCACACGCACGCACGCGCACGCACATGCACACAGAAGGGTAAAGATTCAGTTCAGCCTTCAGGACCACGAAGACACCCCCGTGCAGCCTTTAACAGTCTCTTGCATGAGTTGGGCAGGTTGCGTGCTAAAAGGTCAAAACAGCGTTGCTGACAACGTTAAAAGTGGAACGTTGTAGCTGTTAAGCAGAATGTGAAATGAAACCTTGGTGCCACCAACAACATCTTTGGTTGACATTGAGGGACCGCCTCTTCGCTCGGGCCCAACTCTGACGTAAAGAGAAGCAATTTGGGGGTCGTGGAAACGCAGTTATAGTTTACTGCAGACGCTGGCAGCATGTCAAACCTGTGTGGGGTTTGCTCAGCCACGCACCTGCTCACGACTGCCGCCTGCTGCTCATCGCGCTCCTCCTCGTCGTCATCGCCGTCGTCCTCGTCGTCTCGGCAGCTGTCCTGGTAGTCGCTGGCGTCGATGACGACCGGAAGCTCCAGGGAGGCGGAGTGTCCGCCTAGGCCCGGCGTGTCGGGGTCATGGGTCACACCCTCCATGGCGAGCGAGTCGGCGGCGGCGTCCATCGCCGCCCCGCAGCTCGGGGAGACCGGGCTCGGGGCCCTGCTCGATCTGACATGTGCACACACACACACAGTAGCGGACAAAGACACCTCGCACGGCCTTTAACAGACTTTGGGCAAATGCTGTTAGTGAGCACCTGAGAAAACGCGAATGGTGTACGAGGGGGTGGTGCGGCCTGGACAATGTGCAGGACCAGTTCAGACATCACTTGCCACTGATGTTAGCCGTGATTGGGAATGGAACTCAGGTTGCCCGATAGCGCAGCCCGGTCACCGCTCCTCACATGCATGAACAAACACATCCGCACCCCGCCGAAAAACACAGACACACATACGCGTATACACACACACGCGTATACACACACATGCATGCACGCGAACACCACAACACCACCTTAGATCCAATCGCCTGCTGCCACCAACCTTCCTAATTCACTCCGTTACAACGATCGAGACAACCCCCGAGCAGTGTAACCACACGCACCGCCGTGCAGCTCACCTGGAGACGCAGTCGATGGCGATGTGCGTCTCCACGTGGTGATGGTGGTGATGCAGCTGCGCGTGGTGGTGCTGGCCGTGGTGGTGGTGGTGGTGGTGCAAGTGGTGGTGGTGGTGGTGCAGCGGGAGGTGGTGGCTGTGCGGGTGGTGCGGGTGGCCGTGCGGCGAGTGGTGCCGATGGTGGTGGTGCTGCTGCGCTGCGGCGGCGTTGGCGTCGTCGGCCCGGTGGGGGCTGCCGGGCGGCGTCGGGCTCCGCTCGGCGGCCGCGTCGAGCTGGGCCTTGGCGGCCTCGAGGCCGAGCGAGTCGCCCGGGTGGTAGTGCTCCAGGCCGGCGGCCGCCGCCGCGGCCGCCGCGGCCGCCGCCACGCTGTGGGCCAAGGGCACGGCCGCGGCGCCGGCCTCCACGGTGCCGGGCCCCGGGTGCACGTACTGCGGTGGCGGCCGGTCCGCGAGGTAGGACAGGATCCCTGCAGCGAGCGGCCAGGGCGGCAGGTTTAAACGACTCGACGTGGATTCCGACGACGTTGGAGCGCGAGCGCACGGACAGACGGTGGGGGTATCACCCTCTGGTGCCACCCTCTCAATAGGCTCTACAGCACAAGCAATGACACACGCCTGCTTATTTGCTTTAGCTTTGTAACAGGTATAATATAACCGTGCGCTCTTTGTCAGCCTAGAGCACGGGTCGGCAAACAAAATAACAGGAAGAGTCATTTTTTTCAAATTCCGTAAGAAACTCAATATTTCAAGAGCAGAAATACCTGTGAATACGAGACGGTGGGTCCTTAATTAATCACGTCACAAAGCAGCCCTGAAAGAGCCACATACGGCTCCGGAGCCGCAGGTTGCTGACCTCTGCCCTAGAGAAATTATTTTGCTCACGATACAATGCGTAGAATTGTGCGTGTGAGAATCAATGATGTACAAAATGCGTATGAAAAATTGTGTACCCATGACCAGAACAGACCACTATAGAACCAAACATGATCGTAAAACAATGCATATGAGATGGAAAATATGAATCGTGGCAGTTCATAGACTCGCCGGGGAGCTCAACCTCAACAATTACGCCTTGAATGCGTTTGATTGGCTCAAGCCATTTTTTGTTCCGGAGAATGGGCACGTTGCCGAAACACTCCCAAGTGGCACCACCGACGGAGGGAGGGAGGCAGGGATGGAGGCGCACCAGGCAGGATGTGCCGGATGTAGCCGCTTTCCACGTGCGGGTACGGTGGCGGGAGCGGGTAGTTCCTGTCGGGGGGCACGTTGCACACGACGCCGCGGTCCCCCAGGCCCAGGGGCAGCACGAGCGAGAGGGCGGAGGAGAGCGAGCCGATGGCGGGCGGCAGGCTCGGGATGGACACCGCCATGCCTGCGCGGACGGCACGGCGTAACCAATGACCCGTCATCAGATCTTGTCACCACACCGCATACTTTCACTAAAGAGGAGGCCTTTCAAAGTAGGCGTACAACAATGAATCGCTGCATTGAATGTGACATACGGATCGTAAACACCGCCATCGAAAGTGGGCAAAAGAAGCTCGGAAAAGGAACACATGGATGAGAGAACGTACGCAAGCTAGAGATGTCATATGGACGGTTAAGAAAAGTGGGCCAGGATACATCACGGACGGGACGGTGACCGGTGGTTGAGGCTAACGGTGGAGAGGAGGGAACATGCCTGAGAGGACAACCGCCGCGGATTTGGAGCAAAGAAATCAGATCGTGCGGAGAAGTTTGTCGGATTGTTGCGTCGCGAGACACTGAGAGACAAAAATGCTTGGAGGCCTTCATTTAGCAGTAAATAGGTCATGGTTGATTATAATTGGTTAAAATTAAAGGTTTTGAATGACTGTATGCGTTACTTTCCCGTAAAAGAACGTGACCGACAGCGAGAACCACATCGGAGAGTCCATTGCGGAAAGCCAAGTGAACTTCGACCAACCACCACCACCAGGAGCAGCTCACCGCTGTGACGCGCGATCACTTCAACAGTGTCCCTGCCCTCAGCGAGGCTGGCCACGGCGACTGAGCGACAAACCACGTCGAGTGTCGAGGCCTGGAAGGTCTCACCCGTGGGCGTGATGGAGCTGTGCGACGGCGAGGCCAGGCCAAGGTGAGACCCCCCGCCTCCACCACCTCCCATCGGCTCCATCCCCGGAACGTTGAGGTTCATCTCGTTCATCATCCTGCGGCAACAGGAACGAGACGGCACCAGATTGAGTCAGCGGCAACCTTGGTCTACCTCACCGGCTGTTCCGTCACATCAGCACCGTGTCCAACCACCACACTGCAGGCCACAGCAACACACTCACACACTCACTCACCCATTCACTCACCACACTGCAGGTCACAGCAACACACTCACACACCCACTCACCCATTCACTCACCACACTGCAGGTCACAGCAACACACTCACACACTCACTCACCCATTCACTCACCACACTGCAGGTCACAGCAACACACTCACACACTCACTCACCCATTCACTCACCACACTGCAGGTCACAGCAACACACTCACACACCCACTCACCACACTGCAGGTCACAGCAACACACTCCCTCACACACACTGCAGGTCACAGCAACACACTCCCTCACACACTCACCACACTGCACATCAGAGTGCTTCTCTTTCTGCTACTTCCTCACACTGCTCCACTTTATATTTATGTCCCATCGTTTATTTTATTAAGCGCCGACAATAACCTGGCTCTACTCAAGAAACGTGCTGACAACTCGAATCTAGCACAACTTTGATATTGCTGTTTGTCGCTGGCCACTTGGCGTTTCGGGCCATCGTGACTTGATGTGCCCAGCTGCCCAAAGCTCTGGTCTAGAGGTATCGGAGTGGGTGACACGGAGCCGAGGGCCAGAGCAGGGGCCACGGAGCCCGGAGGAGGGAGGGCCGAGCGTGGACACGAGGTGGGAAGAGGGCCACACGACGGCCGGAGGGCCCAGAGGGGTCGAGAGAGCCAGGGGCGGCCCGAGGTCCATGGTGGCCTGCGCTCCCGTGATGTAATAAAGCGTTCGCTGCACGATAATGGCCGAAACATCATTTCAAGTGAGGTGAAGAATGAGACTCCAAGTGAGGTGAAGGAGACTCAAAGTGAATGCCGCAGAAGGGAAATGAGGACACAAGGCAAGGAAGTCGACATTGCCACCGGACTGTGCCACAGAAAGGCAACGGTGCCGTGGGTGACATCTGTGACAACTCGTGGAGATCTGTGAGAAATAAAATAACTCTACGGCTCATCGGATTCTTCCGGTATCGGCACACGATACATCACAGACGCCCCACGTCGCGTGCTGGTCGCACGGGGCCCAACGTGACAGCAGCAATCAGTGGGAGAGACTTCGCAATCTCGCAGCTCGTACCTGGGGGGGGGGGGGGGGCTCAGGTGCCCCCCTGCAGACAGGCGGGGGGCTCCAGGCAGCGGCGGGGGGCTGAATGAAGATCGTCGTCCTCGTACGATCCCCGTGTTGTCACCACGCCACGCACGGGTGTCACGGCATCGCCATCATCGCCTTCGTCATTCTAGAGTTGCCACTCCGCATTATCTTAAGTCGCCAACTCGTTCTAAAAGCGTTCTGCGCTCCGACTGAAGTGATGATTTTAATGTCTTAGTTTACAAGTGGGAATCGGTGAAAAACACGCGGATTGTGTGCACAGCACGTCTCGAATCGTCGTATGGAACAGTCGAGTGGAGTGCCGGCTCAGAGATGATGTGGTCAGCTCAGCCACAATGAAGCGATGGTGATGATGATGGTGAAACGATGTTAAGTAAGCGCAGTGGCGATATCGGTAGTAACGAGGGTTGTGTGATGTGGGTAGTGATGTGGATCGTGTGATGAGGGTCGTGTGATGAGGATCGTGTGATGTGGGTAGTGATGAGGGTTGCGTGATGAGGGTTGCGTGATGAGGGTTGCGTGATGAGGGTTGCGTGATGAGGGTTGCGTGATGAGGGTTGCGTGATGAGGGTTGCGTGATGAGGGTTGCGTGATGAGGGTTGCGTGATGAGGGTTGCGTGATGAGGGTTGCGTGATGAGGGTTGCGTGATGAGGGTTGCGTGATGAGGGTTGCGTGATGAGGGTTGCGTGATGAGGGTTGCGTGATGAGGGTTGCGTGATGTGGGTAGTGAGATGAGGATCGTGTGATGAGGATCGTGTGATGAGGATCGTGTGATGAGGATCGTGTGATGTGGGTAGTGATGAGGATCGTGTGATGTGGGTCGTGTGATGTGGGTCGTGTGATGTGGGTCGTGTGATGAGGATCGTGTGATGAGGATCGTGTGATGAGGATCGTGTGATGAGGATCGTGTGATGAGGATCGTGTGATGAGGATCGTGTGATGAGGATCGTGTGATGAGGATCGTGTGATGAGGATCGTGTGATGAGGATCGTGTGATGAGGATCGTGTGATGAGGATCGTGTGATGTGGGTAGTGATGTGGACTGTGTGATGAGGGTTGTGTGATTATGTTGATGTCAGCCGGGCCGCGTGTCCCCCCCCCTCCTCCTCCCGCCCCATCACTGCCGGGTCGCGCCGGGTTCCCTTTCCGCCCCGCGTCACCTCCTGCCGCTCTCCTCCATCACCCACCTCGCTCATCATCCTCCTCCTCCTCTCACGCTCTACCACCATTCCCTCTCCCCACCACCACCACCATCTCTCTCTCTCTCCGTCTCCCCGCGCAGCTGGCCATGGTCTCCCCGGTCCCGTAGAGAAGACGCCACGGGCCAGGGGCAACAGCAGGAGCAGCAGCAGCAGCAGCAGCCAGGGACCTGGCGTCTCCCCCCCCCCCACCAGGTTTCCACCACGGCCTCCGAGTTGTGATCAAGGTGAGCCCCGTAAACATTGCAGACGTTGCCCCAACGTTGGGGCCACGTTGGGCATGCGCTGGGCCAACAACGTCCTCGTGTTCACTGGGGGGAGGGACTTGAGCCCTGGGCAGTTGTGGCCCCCGTGTCTGCGTTGTACCCACGACGCTTTGTAAGGTCAAAGGTCAAGTTTCGTGACCCGTGACCTTACAGGGCAGCAGCCGTGGTCAATCCGCTGCTGGGTGAAGGTTTCCTCCCCCTCCCTCCCAAAGGCGCCACCACCTCGAGTCATCTGCGATGCGCAATAATCATCATCCACCGACTGAATATGATGGCAAGGTGACACTTTCACTTGGGCTTGGTCACGGACAACGTGTTTAAAATGTGGATAAGGCTGCACCTTGACACACAGTCATGTCTGTTGATAATTTGAACTCGGCATGGACGATGAACACGCATGTCGAGAAGGTGGCCTCATGCTCAGACGAGCGCGGTACGGCACTCACATCTCTGGTCCACAACTCTAACAATTTGTCGGCAATTACATCTTGCTATGGCGGGGCCCAGTCTGTCCACCAGGCAATAGTCGGGTTGCTTTCCACAGAGTGGTACCGATTTGACTGACGCCAGAGTAATGAAGAGGCTTTGTCAACTTCACCGCTCGCGCCTGTGAGACGCACACGTGACGAGCACAGTGCGGTAGTAAATAGAGACGCGTTCATTCATTGTTGTTGCCCTTCCCGCGATCAGGACGGTCGGATGCGCACGGTGAAGTTCAACATACATTGGTCACGGTGGGCAGGAGGAGGTGGCAGTGCAGTCAGTGGGGTTCGTGGCCCCCATTGCTGTGGACCGAGGGCTAACTTTGTTATTCCTTCCTGTGTGAAGCTGGCTTCCTCTCGGCGCTGTGGTTTCCTCCCACACGCAGCCAAATACCCATTAGTGGAAATGGCCAAACATCCCGATGTCCAGGATGTTTGGCCACCGAGGCTTTCCTGAGTAAATGAAGGACGTGGCTCTTCCTCCTGCGACATTGATGGTGGTGGTGTCCCAGCAGGACATGGCCGGCACCTCGAGGAGCGAGTCCGCGAGGGGTGCAGCGACGAGCGCCCCGCCGGTGGCGCGCTACCGCGCCGAGCGCGTCAGCGGACTCAAGCAGCTGCTCAGAGCCATCAAGCAGGAGGAGGAGGACGAGGATGAGGAGGACGAAGAGGGCGGGCAGGGTGACGATAACGAGGAGCAGCGGAGTTGCGAGGGTGAGAGGCAGTCCGCCGTGTGAGAGGGAGCGGCAGAGCGCTGCCGGTCACACCGCCGCGCAGGCTTCCGCGCTTGTGCTGCAGTTCCACGATGTCGGACGATTCGCTTCGTGTGCTGGGAGCTTCTTGAAGATCGATTCGGAATTAATTCGGTTCCGGCACGTGGAGCGAAACGTTGGACGGCATTCAAAACACGCGGTACCGCCCGAACACACGTTTCAAAGGTATAACGCCATCAGGAACGAAAATAAATGTGACATTTTACGTGAGGCTTGTACCAATATAAGGGGGTATCTGGCCCACTCTGCTATGCTTGCAAAATGGGCTCGAAGAGACGTTCATAGATGTGTTTTTCTCCACCAGGCAAAAAGTAAGTTACATCATGGGACCTCCTTTGCCAGTACCAAAATATGATAATAGGTTATCCCCTTTTTTCTGGCAACAAAATAGGTGTTAAGATTTTAAAACACCTATTATATTTTGGTACTGGCAAAGGACGTCCCATGATGTAGCTGCTCATCCCGAGCTCTCATCACTCTGATAGTGCTTATCTATGTGCAGTTTGCCTTTTGGCGTTCTCTGGTCGAACAAAGAAAGCCGTCTCTGGTGTGGACCAATCAGTTTCAAAGACAATGCATATATTATCAGAGTATGTTTTTTTTTGTTTGCATTCTGACCACAAGTATTGTGATTAATGCAGACATTATTCCCTGTAAAAGGTTTCAGTTTGGTGTTTTAACATCTTAACACCTGTTTTGTTGCCAGAAAAAAGGGGAAAACCTATTATCAAATAGTAAGTTGTCTGCTGGGCCCTACAGTCTACTCTTCCACTCACTTGCGTTCTCCTCCACCGCAATGCCTGGCTGAGTACGTCGCCCCCCCCCGTCCCCGCCACGTGAACGTTGTGTTGCTGTGCTCTGCTTCTGCTCGGCTTCTGTTTAGACTGCTGGAGTGCAGGAGATGCAGCAGATGACTCCAATTCCGGCGCCGAGAGCGACTCTGGCGAAGCGGCGGTGACCGAGGCGGCCGCGGCGGTGGTGGCCGTCGCTTCGAGCGCGTCGTCGCCAGTCCCGTCCCCGGCAGCCCCCTCCTCAGCCGAGGACTCTTCCTCGTCATCATCGTCGTCATCGGCGAGGGACTGCTCGTCCAGGGAGAGCTCGACCGAGCGCCGCTTGCCGAGCGGAGACGCCCCGGAGCGGGGAGAAGCCGCCCCTCCAACCGACCCGGTCCGGGAAGGCACTGGCGATGCTAACGACAAGGTTCCGCCCGAAGAGGAGGGGGCGCCGCAACCGACCGATCGGGACGAGTCGCGGGAAGCGGCGAGCGGCGTGCTCGACGAGAGCAAGAGGAAAGGTGGGAAGAAGCGACGCGGCAAAACCCGAGTGTCGCGAGCCGGCAAAGCCAAGGAGAAGCCGTACAGCTGCGAGCAGTGCGGCAAGGGCTTCAAGACGCTGAACTACTTCAACCACCACAAGGGGATGCACGGGGAGCAGCAGCAGCAGCCGTACAAGTGCGCGGTGTGCGGCCGCGCGTTCATGCAGTCATCGGCGTTCACCAAGCACATGCGGAAGCACAACGGCGAGAAGCCGTTCCTGTGCCTGCAGTGCGGCAAGAGCTTCGCCCAGTCGTCGTACCTGGCGCAGCACATGCGCATCCACACGGGCGACATGCCCTACGCCTGCGACGTGTGCGGGGAGAAGTTCAACTACTCGCTGTCGCTCAAGTTTCACAAGCTGAAGCACACGGGCGAGAAGCCCTACATGTGCGACGAGTGCGGCAAGACGTTCTCGCGCTCGGCCTACCTCTACATCCACCGACGGACGCACACGGGCGAGCGGCCGTACGCGTGCGGCGTGTGCGGGAAGCGCTTCACCCAGTACTCGTCCATGTCGCTGCATCGCAAGTCGCACTCGGACGAGAAGCCGTACATCTGTGAGGTGTGCGGCAAGGCCTTCGCCAACTCGGCCTACCTGGGGCAGCACCGCCGCATCCACACGGGCGAGAAGCCGCACGTGTGCAACAAGTGCGGCGTGGCGTTTTCCCACACGTCGCACCTGGCCCGCCACCGCACGGTGCACAGCGGCGTGAAGCCGCACGCGTGCCAGCAGTGCGGGAAGGCGTTCGCGCGAGCCTCCTACCTAACGCAGCACATGCGCATGCACACGGGCGAAAAGCCCTTCGTGTGTCCCGTTTGCGGCCGTGGGTTCTCGCAGTACGCGGGACTCAACTACCACAAGAAGACGCATTCCTCAAAATGACGGGGGGAGGGGGGGGTGGCAGCTTGGAATCTTGGGTTGGTCGATGCCAACCGCAGATGGACCCCTCCTGCCCGGATCCTGATTTAGTTGAACTGCTTACAGAACTCTGTGCGAGCTTTTTGCAAGGGTAGGGCGAGTTCAAGTTCGAGTTGATTTCGTGTCACTTGGGTGAGAACTCCAGTCTCATTTGCAAGGGTGACCTGGGTCACCACAGTAACAAAAGCAGAAACAAAACAAATGCACTGCCTCGCGGACCGTGCTCTTTATTCGAAGCAAGATAATCCCAAACGATGTTGGGAGCAGGGCAGCAGAAGAGAATGTGAGCTGCCGATGTGTGACATCGCCGCCAGAGTACGCTACGTCAACACGCTTGACTTAACGTAGAAGCGCATTCCTCCCATTAACAACGATACACACTCGTGTTTGACAGCCATGGACACACAGCCAAGGAATATATCTACCAGACAAAATAAAATCTCGTCAAAATTTTGCTCGCTTTTCAAAATTCCGGTCGGCTGAATAATCAAATCAATTGGTATATTTTTCCCACGTGAGAAGTTGATTTGATTGGCTCTGTCAGATACTGAAGGGTTATAGTTAGATATTGACATATCCACACGATCTAACCCGAAAGAAATGTATTATGAATAAAAATAAGTTCGTGTTTTTGGTTGACTTATGTTGTTTGCTTTGTTCAGTTGAATGTTTTTTGCTGCGTTTGGCAGCCCCGGATTGAATGTCAGTCTCACTGGGAGTGGATTGTCGGACACAATGGCACTCCTCTATGGTGGAACGGCAGCGAACTTATTTATAACACGCAGTGGTCTCGATGGCGCACGTGAAGCGCGGTGTTTTATGGGTAACGTGGGCGGAGTTGACGGGAGTGGTGCGGAGGGTTGCATCAAATGTGAGTTTAGTACCGAATGTGTCAATGCTCTGAAACGTCAGCATTAGTGTATACCTTCATTTTAAAACATGTAAATGTGAGCTTGGTATTTTATACATAATGTAAAAAGCTTGATCATGAAGATGTAACTTATTTAATATTAGCGTATACACTTACTGTATCTAATAATTGTGACAAAGTGTCAAGTAGTTCTCGAAATAAAACACACATCGGCTTGTATCATCGTCCTCCTTGCTGGGATACCGCGGGGCATTTCTCACCTTGACGCGTTTAATATTTGTACACGGCACGGTCGCAAGAGTCGTGGCGAGGAACGCGTCTCCCGCGGACGGAGCCATGAGATCCAGCGCGTGTGCAGGAGCCAGAGGGAATGTTTTCTTTGCGAGACCGCGAGAGATGCCCACGGCTTGAGGAGTCTGCAGTGGGTAGCTCATGGCTGATGAAGACCGTGATGATTAAGTAGCCGCCTCCTTAAAAAGTGCACCCGAATGGATCCATTAGCGATTGACACTGGGAGCACGTCGCAGTCGGCAGGTGGACAGTTCAATTCTCGGTCAGGCATTACCTCGGCCCATCATCTCCGCAGCGTCGATAAAACGACTTCGTGAGAGGTCAACAGTGTTTGTCCTTGGGGAAAACTCGTCTCTGCCTTTTGAGAATGGAATTTCCACTGACTGTGAGAGGGCGCACCGACTTCGGTGTGGCTGTGGCTTCAGTCGGGGGACCCTGCCCCACGAGTGGTTTCACATTCAGTCCGCCAGGGGGCGAGCACGAATTGGGCATCAGACAAAGCGGTGCCTTAAATAGGTGCACACACACACGTGTATACCCACACACTACACACACGTGTACACGTACACACACAGACATCCTATTAATCCATCACGCTTGGGCTATGCGTGTCAGCGAGCACTTACCAAGGCTAGTAGGGCACATAAGGTGGTTGTGGTATTGAGCATACCAGTTAGGGCTGAGTCAACCTATTCGAGGATGCCGAGTTTCAGATTTAGATTGCTATTGGTGGTAAGTAACCAGGAGTCTAACTCAGGTGGGCAGCCAACGAACAACTATTACAGACGCACAAAGACAAAGATCCCCCGTATAGTCTTAACAGACTGTTGGGGCAAGTGCTGTTAGCGAGCACCTATGAAGGCCTGAACGGTACACGAGGGGGTGAGTAGCCAGCACTCGCCCGGCCGCCTTTGTCTCCCTAGTGGCGATGTTTACACATAGCACCAGGTACTCATTTGAGGCTGAGTCGACCTAGGGGAGGCCCATGACCAGTTTAAATAATCGTCAACGGTGTTGGCCGTGAACGGGAATCGAACTCAGGTTTGCGGTGGTCGTAGGGGAGGGCGCTAACCACTGCGCCGCCGCTCCCTCTCACAGAAGTCATTATCACACACATCGGATTAACGCTGAGACACACACAGAGTCTCTCAAAGCACGAGTATGACGACTCCGCTTGTTTACCCAGCCAAAGCCTCACCGAGTCCCGAGTCTCTTTGCCAGGAGGGTCCTGCCACGTGGTGCTCCAGCTAGGGGTGTGGTGGGTGATGCTGTGATCGCAGGTGAGTCGTCTGCAGGTGAACCATCAACACTGGAGGGGTGGGGGGGTCCCGGGGGGGGGGGGGGGGGTCCGTGTGGCCAACATTGTGCCGGTTGCTGTTTGAGCTCCAAATGGATTCTCACAACGTCAAAACTCTCACAACAACAACAACAAGAACCATTAAGTGACGTCACCGCAGTGCCTGTGCCAGGCCAGGTGCACGTTGAGGCCACGTGAAGTGTGGAAGGGCTCGCTGCTGGCAGGATGTCGCGAAATAAACCTGGCGTTGACTGACCGAGATGACTGGCAGATGCACCACCTGTGCTCTCCACTCTGCCATCTCTGCGTTTTATCCGCCCGGCGCTCCGCTCGTTGTTGTGAGCGTGGCTCCTCTGCCCTCCGTTGTTGCTGGAGGGCGACTGCCTCCATCTCCACAGCGATCTTGACACCGCTGGTATCACGCACACACCGACGAACACACTCACGTACACTCACACACGGTGACACACACTCACACAGGGTGACACACTCTCAGACCCACACTGACAAACATGCCCAGGTATTCTCACTCCTGACACGAGACAAAGATCCCCCGTGTAGCCTGAACAGTCTGTAGGGGCAAGTGCTGTTAGCGAGCACCTATGAAGGCCGGCACGGCACACGAGGGGGTGGGTGGCCAGCACCACGCCCGGCCGCCTTTGTCTCCCCAGTGGCGATGTTGACACCGCACCGGGTACTCATTTGAGGCTGAGTCGACCTAGGGAAGGCCCAGGACCGGTTCAGCGCTAACCGCTGCACCACCGCTCCCCACAATAAAGATCCTAACCGCACACAGTGACACACAGTGAGACTGTGACACACACACTGACACAGTGAGACACAGTGACACACAGTTACACACAGTGAGACTGTGACACACAGTGACACACAGAGACACACAGTGACACACACACTGACACAGTGACACACAGTGAGATTGTGACACACACACTGACACATTCCCAGACACACAAACACAAAGATCCTACACGCACACAGTGACACACAGTGAGACTGTGACACACACACACTGCCACAGTGACACACACACTGATACAGTGACACACACACACGCCAACACACACGCTGACATTCTCATTCCCAAGCAAAGACAGACGCACACAAATCCAGACACGCGCACACACAAGTGACAAACATACACATGGATACTCACACACACGTTCTCATTTCCCAAGACACGCACATACCCAGACACAGGCACTGACACGCCAACACACACACACACACCAACACACACACCAACACACACACACCAACACACACACACCAACACACACACACCAATACACACACCAACACACACACACCAATACACACACCAACACACACACACGCCAACACACACACACGCCAACACACACACACGCCAACACACACACACACCAACACACACACATCAACACACACCAACACACACACATCAACACACACACACATCAACACACACATCAACACACACACCAACACACACACCAACACACACACATCAACACACGCGCGCGCTCGTTCAAAGCGGAACAGACGCTGCTGCTCTCCTCTGCTCCGGCCTGCCCCTTGCCCCGTCTCTTCTCCCCACCGCTCTGCCCCCCACTCTGCCCCCGTCTCTTCTACCCCCAGCCCAGCCCCAGCCCTGCCCCCAGCCCAGCCCTGCCCTGCTCTGCCCCATCGCTGCCCCCCAGCCCCCACCGCTTGCCCAGCGCTGCCCTCTTGAGATGTCCATTCAGTCGGGCGAGCGGACCTAACGACGACAACAACCTCGACGTGTGCGCGCGTTTAGGTACCACCACTCACCACCACCACTCACCACCACCACCACGTACTCACCACCACCTCACCACCACCACCACTCGCCACCACCACCACTCACCACCACTCACCACTCGCCACCACCACCACTCACCACCACTCACCACCACTCACCACTATCACCACCACCACGTGTACTCACCACTCACCACTATCACCACCACCACTCACCACCACGTGTACTCACCACCACTACTCACCACCACCACTCACCACCACCACGTGTACACACCACCACCACGTGTACCACCACCACGGCCTGCTGCTGCAGCAGCAGCACACAGCGGGGTGAGTACAGCAGCCGTGCTGCGTGCGGCACGGAGCGGTGGTCGCTTCATTGTTGTGTGGCTATCCTAATGGGGAGAGTACCGTGTGTGGTGTGTGAGTGTGTGTACTGTGTGGTGTGTGAGTGTGTGTACCGTGTGGTGTGTGAGCGTGTGCTGTGTGTACCGTGTGGTGTGTGTGATTGTGTGCTGTGTGTACCGTGTGGTGTGTGTGATTGTGTGCTGTGTGTACCGTGTGGTGTGTGTGATTGTGTGCTGTGTGTACCGTGTGGTGTGTGTGCTGTGTATTGTGTTATCCTAATGGTAGAGAGGAACGTGTGGTGTGTGTACCGTGTGGTGAGTGTGGTTGGTACTCTTCCCCTAATGGGAGAGTGTATGGTGTGGTGTGTGTTGTATTGTTTGTGCGATGTGGTTTGCGTTGTATAATAATGCGAGTACTGTTTGCGTGTGTGCGCGGTGTGTAGTGTATGTGCGTACTCGGTATGTGTACTGCATTGTATGACATGTGTAGGCATTGTAGAGTTGGTGCTTGTGTTCTCGGTGTGTACACCGTATTGTGTATCTGATGTACAGTATAGAGCCTGTACTGTGTGTACTGTGTTGTGTGTGTGTATGTGTACTGTGTTGTGTGTGTACTGTGTTGTGTGTGTACTGTGTTGTGTGTGTACTGTGTTGTGTGCTGTGTGTGTACTGTGGTGTGTACTGTGTGTGTACTGTGTGTGTGTACTGTGTGTGTGATGTGTTACACACACACTCTGCTGTGTGTAATGTTTACATGTCGGTGTACCGTGCGTACCAGCTGTGCGTGTGTGCTGTGTGCACTACAACACATGTTGTGTGTGGACTCTGTTAAGTGTTTTGTGTACATTGTAGTGTGTGTGTTTACTGTGTGTGTTCACTGTGTGTGTACACTGTAGTATGTGTGTTAACTGTGTGTGTTCACTGTGTGTGTACAGCATGCAGTACATACTGTGCGTGTACCGTGTGGGGTATATTGTGTACCGTACATCCCCATTAGTTTGAGTATCCTGTCCTGTATATTATGTGTACAGTGTGTGTGTGTGTTATGTGTACAGTGTGTGTTATGCACAGTGTAAATCCATACACTGCGGAGTGTCTACTGTCCGCGCTGGACACTGTAACGATTAATCGAGGGGGGCACAGCAACTGTACACTGTACCACCATGTGGTGTACTGTACCCACGGTGTACTGTATCCCCGGTGTACTGTACAGTGCGTACTGTATTCGTGTGTACTGTATTCGTGGTGCACTGTATTCGTTGTGTGTCGTGTAAGCACGTGTACACATTCTCTACACACGTGTACACCGCGTGCACGTGCATTGTATACTCTTGGTGCACCTAGCCTGGCACAGGCACTTAGCGAATGATTACTCGCTTCTGTTATTACGTGTCGACTGACGGTGCCGCGTGGGGAGGCATTCATCCAAAAGTGAATAATAAAAAGGGTTGTGAATTATTAAGGGACGATATTGGTGTCATGTACCGCAGTGAGTACGAGAGAGAAGCTTATGTAATGCACGTTTTTATAATAGCGTGCTACAGTCTACATACTGCATTATTCACTGTCAGCATTGATCCTGTAGCAGCTGATTTAACATGTTTACAAGTGTGTTGTACTGTACACCTATGTGTACACAACGTGTACACTGCGTACGAGGGGAATGGCGTCCTGATTGCGTCTCTTGTTCATCACACACGTGGCGATTGCGATTGTAGCGCCCTCTCTACATTCAGTTGACTACAGACAGCATGCACACGCATCCTACAGGACATCTACGAGTCTATGGTATACGAATCTATGGTATACGTCGTCATCATCATCATGGCTTGGCTTCGCGAACGAAGATCTAGGAAGGACATCCACGTCTTCTGCAGGCACGCTGGTGGCTGACGAGGCCTATCTATGCGGGACAAGCAGGTCCTGCCACAACGGCTGCAAGTATAGGTCTGATCTGGGATGGGTGCCGAGGGGTCACGGTTCTTCCTCCTCCTTTTGTCCTCCATACGGGCCTTGCGGGTATCTTCGAAGAAGGAGGTGGCCTGGTGGACTGTGTGCCGCCAGGAGTTGTGATCAGCTGCTTGTGTTGCCCACTGACGGTGATCGATGCAGCAAGCAGTGAGGGACGTCTTCAGGGAGTCTTTGTATCGCTTTCGTGGTGCCCCTATGTCGCGATGGCCAGAGGACAGTTCCCCATACAGCACAATCTTAGGTAAGCGGTGGTTCTCCATCCTGGCGATGTGCCCTGCTCAACGAAGCTGTATCTTGAGGACCATGGCCTCGATGCTGGTGACCTCCGCTGACTCGAGGACTTCAGTGTTGGCGACGAAGTCACTCCAGTGAAGGTTGAAGATTGTGCGGAGGCAGCGCTGATGGAAACGCTCGAGGAGACTCAGGTGACGACGGTACGTGACCCAGGACTCAGCGCCATACAGGAGTGGTCAGCATGGTATACGTACGATACACGCATCTATCACGTATGTTATAGGTGCAAAGTACAATGCTGCATAATGTTTAATAATTATTCACTCGGCAAAGCCTTAACGAGTCTCAACACTCTCATTGGGAGGAGGGTCCTGCCTTGGGATGTTAGTCTCGGTGATATTGAATGAGTGGCAAAGAAGATTCGTGAGGACCCCCCAGCGCCCATATGAGAAGATGGTGCTCTAGTGGGGCCGCACAGATGGGTGCAAGAATCCCACCCGCTGTGCTGACGTCTTCCCGGCCACCTCACTGCAAGTGGCAGTGGGGTTTTGTTTTTCAGTTTCACGGCCCACGGTTGGGACCTCTTCGTTATTCACCAGCGCCGGTGTTTAAAGCGGCCACCACCACGCCTGCTGATGTGCACCCAGTGAACATGGAAGGTTGGGCCAACGTTGGTCCCACGTTTTCAACCATATGATAACAACGTAGACCCAACGTTTACTGGGGAGAAATCAGAAAATTATGCAAAATTAGCATTTGTGGTGGGGGGATACATTCACGTAAAATATCTAAGTTGTGTGTGTACGTGTATACGTGGACCATTTAACGTTGTTGCCATTCAGTATTTTAACACAGTGCATTTGCACTTTTGTAAATGCACTTCACCACATCACAACGGCCGTGGGGGTGGCGGCACCATACTTCGCTGCTCTGGTCAATGCAGTCGGTGTAGGCGGGCAGCGTGGACGTGGCGAGCGCCACGCTGTCAGCGTGTCATCACGAGCTGCTTGCTCTGCACACACGTGTGCGTGCACACACCTGTGCAGCATATGTACGAGGATGTGCCAGCACACATGCAAATGGTGCTTAGTTCAAACGTGCACACACCTCTGAACGTTATGGCTCAATGCGACTCAGGACTCTCCTGAAAGAACCTTGCCACTGGGGTTTTCCCTGTGCACTCAAGGAACTGATCACATCGTACACTGCACAACAAAAACACAAATCTCCCGTGCATCGTACATAGACTGTTGGGACAAATGCTGTTAGCGAGCGCCACGTCTGGCTAAGTTTGTTTCCACAGTATTGACGTGTGCACACACAGCACCGGGTACTCATGAGGCTGAGTCGACCTTAGGGAAGTCCAGTGCCGGTTTTTATATCGTTCACCGTGGATGTTAACCACTGCTGGGAGTTTGACTTGGGTTGCCGCGTTTCGCCCATCACTCCCCCACACACTGCACACACCTTTCACACACACACAGACCCCCGCTAACCTTACAGACGTCAAGCTAGTGCTCATAGTGAGCACCTAGTGAGGCCGACAAGGAAAAAAAAGGGGCCACTATTTGTTTTCCAGTTCTGATGTTCATAAGGAGTCAATCTCGTGGGACCCAAAGTCAGATTCAAATACATCTTGCCACAGATGTTGACCGTTGCCAGGGATCTAACCCAGGGCATTAGGATCGTGGTAGTGCACAATCTGCCACGCTTCTCCCCATTTACACAAATATGGAATGACAAAGATCCTTCTTATAACCTATACACTGTTGAGACAAGAATTTCATCAGTGTTACCTACGATAGAAAGCCGGACTATTTAGCCCCACAAAAAATAGATCCGTGAAAAGACCAAATCAGGATTCGCCCTGCTGCAGAAACTTGCAGGAACGACCTGGCGATCCTCAGCTGGTGTGCTGCAAACTGCCGCCCTCTCACCGATCTACTCGGTGGCAGAGTCACTGCGCTCAAGCCAGGCGCGGGAGCTCGTACACAAAGCTGCCAGAGGCACAGTCAAATAACGCAGTGCGCATCATAACCGGAACACTGAAACTGACACCAACTCCCTGGCTCCCTGTTCTGGCGAACATTCTACCAGAAAATATCTGCGGACACAAGCACACTGCAAGGGAGTTTAAAGTTTTCTTGCCAACAACAACCTACCCGTCAAACAAGACCTCAATGGTGTACCTCGCCGTCGACTAATCACACCGATCTCCCTTCTGGGAGCACGCTGTGATCATCCTTGAGTTTCACCCAGATCCAGACGAATGCTGCTGGCCAACAGAATAGAACGTGGACGTCCAGAATAAACATCTCATTCGATACCAAAACGTCGCACCTCCTGGCTTTGACATTCCTCAAAGGACACTGGTGGTGGAATCATCAACCACATCAGAACATCAACAAGCCAATGTACACGTCTCCTTTACAAATGAAAAAATAAATGCAGCCCACTGTGACTGTGGGAAATGCAGCCCAAACTGTGGACCATATAGTCGTCTGCGCTCCTTCACTAGAGGAATAGCAAGACTACACGAACTCTCTTGTGGCTAGCAGACCTCAACATTGGCATTTAGCTCCTGAGCATATTGCCATCATGTGCAAGAAGATAATAAAACCCATTATGTCATAATTGTCCCAGGGGTCCACACGACAAACACACATTTGCATGCAGGCACACACACGTGTGTACATGCAGAGACGCATGCATAATGCAAATTATTTGTTCAAGCAAGCATAACTGGGTTTCCAGACGCTCTTCAGGAGGACGCTGCTCCTACATTTGGATGCTTGGCCAATTACCATTCCAGCTATGAGTGTTTATCTTCATATGGGAGGAAACCAGAGTACCCAGAAAATAAACCCACCGTGCTATCTCCTGGCCTCTTCACAACCTCACACCTACACCGCCTGGGCAAGCCTCGACCGGGTTGCACCCCGCAGACTTTCCATAAATCTGACCGGATCGGGCTCGTTTAGAGTCCTTTGGTTGCAGTCCTCTTGATTGAGCGAGACCCATCAACAGCTCGCCCATAGCACTGCCGCCACCCTCTTCATTATCCAGAGTTACCGGACTCCTACACCGAACCCCGATGAACTCTCAGACCGCAGCGTTGGGGGGAGCGAGCGCATGTGGAGTCGGCGGTGTCGCGGTCGTTATACATTCTCACCTCGGGCCAAAATGATGGCACGTGGCTGTGAAAAGCTGGACATGCTATTGCCATGGCGTGGGTCATTGCCAACTCCCACGCGGTGGCTGTCGAACGCGGTGCCCGACAGCCCAGGGATGTTGATTGCGTTTCGGGTGACCACGGTCATGGCGTGATGCCCGGGAGGCCCGGAGCTGGCTGCGACGAGCCCCAGCGCCAATCGGAGAGCCTGAAGTCGTACGTCATGGGGCGAGATCCGCCTGTCTCGGATGTGTGCACCAACTCTGGTGGCAACGTTTAGTTTTGATGTTTTTCAAGGTTTACACCGAACCACGGTTTGTTGTTGTGAGACATACGGACGCCTTGGGGGATTCCTTACGTGACTTTACCGAAAGACCCAAGAATATAAGCGTTTACATAACTCAACATGCGGGTGGAACGGTGGCATAGTGGTTAATGCACTGCGCAATGACCTCGGCAACCTGAGTTCGATACCTGGCCATGACTTAACATCAGTGGCGAGCAATATCTGAATCGGTCCTGGTATCCCCACCTAACCATACCGCACTGACCAGCGTAGTGAAGTATGGTAAACCACCCCCCCCGCCACCCATGAGCCACACAGCGTCAGGAGGCTGTCATCCAGCAGTGGGGTGACAAGGGGCTGCGCGTGTGAGTACTGTCCACGAATGAGAGGAAGGAGACGTTGCTATTCGTGTAAGTGGTGGCAATTCTCCTGCACCTAATCGGGGACTTATCGACCGACGGAGCGAGATCACAGCGTCGACGGCACCGCAGCTCGCGTGGCCGAGACTGCCCTCCTCCTCTCGGTTGCTCCTCTCGCCCGCTCGGCCGGTCGATCGATCACGAAATGGGTGTTTGCCGCACCGCGCCGATACATAATTCATGCGCGGACACAAATCACGCCGTGTAAGGCTCTCCCGGCAAGCGTCCCACACGGAGGGCGTGCGTGCGTGTGTGCGCGTGCGCGCGTTTCCCCCCACCGACACTGAAATACGCGTGCGTGCGTGCCTGATAAATATATTTATACGATGCAGATCGATGAAGCAAGGGGAAGTGCATTGGCATTGGTGCGGGGGAAAGCACGCGGGTGATGATGGCATTAACCCTGGGTGGAAATTGCCGCTCTAAATTAGGGCCGCGCACTAAAGATGAAAAAGCAGTT
This sequence comes from Lampetra fluviatilis, assembly GCF_964198595.1. Lineage (NCBI taxonomy): Eukaryota > Metazoa > Chordata > Hyperoartia > Petromyzontiformes > Petromyzontidae > Lampetra > Lampetra fluviatilis. The sequence goes on from NC_136310.1 coordinate 873,698, forward strand.
GATAATAGTCGTAGTGAGAGTAGCAGTAAAGATGTTCCAGCGAGGAGCGGAAGGTCACGGCAGAAGAAAATATCGCGCTGCGAGCGCCCTGAGTGCGCCCGCTCGTCGCGACGCCGTCGACTGCGCTCCATCCCCACGCGCGCCGTGCCGCAGGGACTCGTAACGTTGAGCATCGTCAGGCAGCCGCTGCGGAGTCGCTCCTCACTGCGGAACGGGGTCGTGATTTCCCGACTGTAAAATGTGGCCCTGCGCTGTGGCGGGGGCGACCGCCGTGGGCTGAGAGCTTTGCGGGTGCTCCGGAGCGGTGGAGGTTGTTGCTGCGTTGCTGCCGTTGGGCGAGACGGACCTCTAGGGCAGGGGTGGGAGACCTGTAACGGCCTCCGTTATGCCCCGTCGGCAGAGCCGCATGCGGTGCATTAAAGAGCCACGTGCGGCTCGGAAGATGCCAGTTGGCCACCGCTGACGAGAGGATTGACTTTCGGTGCCGTTGAGCAAAAATGGAGGAGTTTTGCGGCAGTGGGACACTGCTGCTGATGCTGTTGCCGGGAGAGCTGCTAAACACAAATTGTCGAAGTGGCTTCCAAACGAGTATTGAGGCAGCACTCATTTCCTGTGTGCAGCCACGTTCCTCTCAATAGCACAATGTGATGTTTACTTCACCACTAAGTGGTATCTATTTTATCGACCCCAGACGGAGGGATGATGGGGCTGAGTCAACCCCCAACCAGTATTTGAACTCATAACCTTAAGTTGTGAGCCGCTTGCTCCACTGCTGAGCCACCAGGCCGGTGACTCTAAACTCTCAACTATTTTTATCTTACCAGGTAAGGTCCACTGAGCTATTTCGCTCTTTTTCATAAGCAACCTGGCCACAAATGATAACTGAACGAAGTGGCTTATCATGTGGATATTTATAGCAGGCAAATACTCTAAACACATGTTCTAAATGTGGAAGGAAAAATCGGGAGTATCCGGAGAAATATCCATGCGACCAGGGGGAGAACATGCATCAGAGTCGGGATCGAACCCACGACCTCCTGCATACCAGGCGAGGTAGTTAACATCTTGTCACTGTGGCGCTCAATCCCATTGAATGAGTGGCACGGCTACTCGCAACCACAGCAAGCCGCTCTGTACCACACCCCATCCCACGGTCGCCTCCCCCGGCCCCGTGCGGCCAAGCCCATCACACTGGTCGCTCGAGCGAGCGAGCGAGCACGCACAAGTTGGTGCACAGGGCAACACGTCAGGACGAATCCCATCTCCTGCTCGGCTCAGCCACGCAGCTGAGCTCGCATGAAAATAGCGTGTGGGTTTACGTGCTTTGCTCTCTCGCCCCATGGCCTCACCCCCAGCTCCTCCTTCACCCTGTCTGTCCATACATTAAATCGCGCTGCTCTTTGGACGCTGTATTTCGGACCCTTGTGTGTTTTATTTTGTTGCCTTCATTTCTCGAACCGTTTCGTTGAGCGGTGAGTAATTCGATTATCAGGTGTATGGGCTCGTATCGCTCACTTACTCACTTCCTCTTCGACTCTTGCGTTTGTTCAGGCACGCCCAAGGCGCCCCAATCAGAAACCTTTGTGTGTCGCCACCTGCCAACATGGCCCCCCGTTCACACAGGAGGTGCACCCCAGTCGCAGCGCAGTGCTGCGAGCGTACGAGCGTTGCGTCCCGACAAGATCTCGATGTAAATGTGCAGGCTGGGAATGTCACACACACACACGTGAATGAACGTCCAGGAGGTCGCGTGGCTCAGAGGTCAGGCCACTGAACTGGCACCACTGAGATCCTGGGTTACAATCCAGGTTTCAGTCGCCTTTTGAGATTTAACCGTTTATTAAAGTGCGACGAGTCGATGGTATAAAGCCTGTCACCCAATTACTGCACAACAAACCCTCGTGTTCAAATTGGGGTTTTCACTTAATTCGGTTACATCTCCAGCTCTGTGAATGAAAATATCGGTTTGACTGGCACGAGACAAACACCTCTATGGCAAGGAACATGGGCATTTGTCTGCGCCCTCCATCTTATTGGATGGTGACTACTCCATCTTTGTCAACCAGCGTGTTGATAGATGAGCAGCCCGATCCTCGTACGGCAGATCCTTGAAGCGAGGTCTCGGATGTAGCTCTGCGACGTTCGTTTCTGCGGGCCGTTCTCTCGCCTGGGGCAATGCACGAAGTAGTCATTGAAAGCCAAGGATTGCTCGCAAATCGCTGCACGAATTTTGTGCGCACCGTAAACCGGACTTTATTGTTGTTGTAGTTGTTAGTGGTGGTTGTGGTGGTAGCCTGCCACACCATCGGATGTGTTTTTTGGATTTGTGATGCATTCGCTGAGTATTCGCGTGCGGTCGCTCCCAGGCCTTGAGCTTCCAAGTCATCTTTCTCCCTCCTCAGCTTCCTCCGACAGCCCCCCCCACCGCTCCCCACCGCTCCTCACCCCACCCACGGAGCGCCTCTTGAGTGGCTTCCCCTAAGTGCACTTGCACGTACCCTTCCATGTTCGGTCTCCACCTTGGCATGCACCCCTCCCGCACACTTCTATAAATGATGCAATATGCATTAAATATACAAGCTTCGCGAGCACACACTATATAATGTTTATCTGATAGAGAAATGTTTTTCTGTTTCCATTGACCTTGCAGCACACAAAATTCGTTCGGCATCATTGTCATTGTGCCTTTGAAAGCCGGTGCATGTGGCGTGTGCCAGGCGTGCTAGGCGTGACAGGCAGACTCGGGGAAACACCGTGGGTGCTCGCAAGGGAATGCGGCGCTCAGAAAGCGTCTTAGATGCGACGAGGAAGAGGAGGTTGCAGGGTGTGTGGCACACGTCAGAATCAGAATCTGTATTTATACTGCAGGAGGAATCTGATGAGCTATAAAGCTCTTTTTCAAAGATGTCCAATAGTGGCACGGGGTCAGAACGTTACAACAACAAACAATACAAACAACACGATAGGAGTGCAAAGTATAGGGAAAGTAAACACATCACTACAAAAAGGTGGCTAGGGTAAGCAACTTGGAGGTTGGGATTAGAACATGGCTGTAGAGCGCTGCGAGGTGCCATCGGGAATAGGAGATTGCGATGGGTGGGACGTGCGGTGTGCGTGGCGTGTGCGGTGTGCGTGGTGTGCGCGGTGGAGGAGGGCCGGGTAGATTACCGAGAGGAGCCCTGCAGTGGCAGCGCCCACCGGTGTGCGAGCATGGCGGGGGTGAGACCTGAAGCCGCACGGGGGTGGTGGAGATGGTGGAAGTGTAAGAGCGGCTCTGGAAGGACGTGCCGAGTTTGTAATGAAATTAAAAACCTGCAGCCAATTTGCGGTGGCAAAGAGTGCAAGAGCAAACCTTTTAATGGTGGGTGTCAACTCTGCACTGGCTACAGAATGAAGCAAAAGGAAGAAAGCCATGCCAAACAGCGGTGACATCAAGGGCATTGGCTGTCAATGACCTCTCGTGGGATATTGCCCACAGCGTGCAGAATTTGCCCATCATTGTTACTGTTATTGTGCTGCGGTAATCCACGGCGCTATGTCAATCCACGGCAGGATGAAGGGTTTGTTTGACTGTACGTCACCACGGTGGTCAGTGTGCGGATTGAATGTGGGGTGAGGCCCTGGACCGGTTCAGTTATCGCTCGCCACTGATGTTAGCCGTGGCCAGGAAAAACACATCCAGCTGGCTGGGTTCAAAGTGCAGTGGCCTAATCACTGTACCGCCGTGTTATAATGATAAAACGTTCCACTAATCACGAATATTGATTTACGTTTGCACGTGTAACAGCCTGCGTACTAGAAATGGGGGCCATCATTATGAAGGAAAGGATCCGTGTCTCGCCACCACAAAGTGGTGTTGGTGGCACCGAGCCAGGGCTGGAAATTCCACGTTCGTGGGGTGAGAGCCATTCTCTCTCGAGGGAACAACGCAGGCGCGGAGCGCGCTAACCATTGCGCCACCCCTGCTGCACGGCGGTGCAGCAGCGCGCGTGCCGGGTCGCGTCTAGTGAAGGATTGTGGGAGCTGCGCGCTAGAACCCCCCTCCTGGCTCATCGTCCCCTTCTTCCCTGGCGTAGAGCGCTCCGTGCTGCCTCGCTGTCCCCACAGCCGCAGGGCTCACGGGGACGCGGGGGCCCCGGGCGGGGGGGGGTACGAGTTGCCACCGTGGGTGCGAATTGCGATTCGCGGCGTTTTTCTGAACACAAACCGCGGGCGTCGACAATCGCGGATAAATCACCGCGCCGAGAGCCGCGGTGACGTCGCGCGGCGAGGAACCCCGCGAGCATCGCACATTAGCGGCTCCGATGCGCTGCGTGGTGTAAAATCACCACCCCATTAGTCATCTTCCTTCATGGCTTATCGACTTCTCGTTAATGGAGAAAAAAAAGGCAAGATGAACATTTTGGCCGTCGGCGATGATTAGAATTCCTGAACTGTTAAAAAAAATAAACGTTCAATGACCAAATCATTCCGAATGCTTCCGATCTTGGCAGATCTCGAAGGCTGAGCTAGGGGTTGAGCCCGCATAGTGCTTGGATCGCTGACCACCGTATGCATAAAACAGGTGTTATAGGCTGTGGTGTGGCTGCGTTGTGTATTGTATTGTACTGTGCCCACCTTCACTGATGCCCACTGACCAGCGTGGTGAAGTACGATCAAATAGAACCAACGGTAGACAGGCAACACACTGGCGGTGCCATTGGTCGACCCATTCCGTCCTGGGAATGTGGAATGTTCTCCGCCGCCTCAGGGCCCCATCGTAGTCAGAGCGGAGAGACGCGCCGGAGCCTCGTGACTTCTTCTCGGGGTTCCTCTCTGGCGGGCAGCATGGCTCCTTTGTGATTCCCGTCGCTGCAATCGACTCGCGACACACGAGAGCCCGCAGACAACACCGCGTGTCCAGCTGTTCAGGCTCGGTGCCCAGACCCCCTCCCTGCGAGTCTTTCACTTGGGGAACAATTACACAGTCCCTCGACGAATACTGTTGGGGGGGCAAGGGCTGTTCGCAAGTAGCACCTACGAAGGCCGTAACGGTGGGTGGCCTGCACCACGCCCGGCCACCATTGTCTCCACAGTTGGAGACGTTTCCACGCCGCCGCACCAGTTACTCATTTGAGGCCGAGTCAACTTCGGGGAGGCCCAGCACTGGTTTAGATGATCGTCTCACCGCTGTTGGCCAGGATCGAACTCGGGACGCCGAGTTCGTAGCGCAGTGCATGGACCGCCACGCTACCGTTCCCGACTGCTCGAGGCCGTGTGAGGACACAACAAAGCACCAGGGAGCTCTGGAACGTAGAGTACAGTGAATCATTGATTGAGACAAATCCTGTTTTCGTCTGCGAATTAGAGTTTAACAGACTGTCAGAGTACCATTTCAGCGCATCACCCTGTGGGCGTTATTCTGTTTTTCACTTGCAATTGTTGAATCTCGTAATCGTATCAGTAGTGAACTTTATCTAGGAGAAGAGTCTCACCTTGTATGAAGACTCAGGAGGGCCCAATTCCATGAATGAGTGCCAGACACGTGAGGCAGTGGAGTGCGCAGAGAAAACACAAACACAAGACCAGACCACTCGCCTTGTGTAGTTATCTATCGCTGAATGGCCTTCTTTTGGCCACCTTGCATGCAAACTCGGTTTAAGCAGGACAACTCTTTCCTGGCTTTGACATGTTGAGTCTCATCAGCAGTGGTGCCTATGAAACAATCTCTGCCCTGTCCCCAGGTGTTCGGTGTTCGTGGCAAGAATTCTCAACACCTTAGCACCCGATGCGAATATTTGCCAAGCGATCTACTGTACCAGAAGAGGGTGGTGGGCAGTGGCGACGCTGTGGTTAGCGGACTATGCAACGAACCCAGCCCCGGTTAACATCAGTGGCGAGTGACATCTGAACTGGTCCTGGGGTCACGCTTCAACGTGCGCCGACCAGCCTGGTGAAGTATGGTCAAGCAACCCCCAAGACAAACACGGTGTGGGCAGGCCTTCATCCAGCAGTGGATCGATGAAGGGCTGTAAAAATATATTTGTGCTCGAAGAGGTGTTCACAACGGTGCAGTGGTTGACAAGAAGTTGATGGCCTCAAGTGCAATGTTACGATTTGTATTGCCCTCAATCAGCTGTGGTAGCAGACGCTGTAATAGTTAATAGGTTTTGTTATCGCAGCACGTGGTTGTTCTCTTGAGTAATGGAACGCGGCTTTAGCCAAAGAGGGCATTGAGGCAGCTCCTGTCGAGGGTCCGGGGTGACAACAGGAGTGCCACTTTGTGTGGATGTCAATCGTCCTTGGCCTCTGGATAGACTCTCCCCGAGCTTAAGAATGTGCGGTTTCCACCACTGGGTCGTGGCTGTAAGCAGAAGTTGAGCACCGATGCCTCAATGCTCATTTGAGCAGGAAATCACGCTGACGTTAACCTGTCTAAAATCTTACAGCATGGTGCAATATTTTAGCCACTTAATTTAACACTCAGGATTCTTTGTTGCAGGCAAAATCGATTTTTGGGTCGGATCGTCGCGCGAGTAAAATGCCAAGGTTGTGTCGTGCACCTTCCTCCACCCGACACAGGCAGGTAAAAGAAAAACGTGGTCACGTGAACAAACGCGGCCAATGTATCATTCATTGAGCACAGTGGCGTGCGGGAGAGGGATCCGCACGCGCTATCAAATCGGGTACGGAGCAGCGCCGGCCCTGACACGCAGTGTCACCCTGTGCTTCCGACGCAGTTGCGTTCAGTGGCTTTATGAGTGGTCCAAGTGGTGCGTTTCTTTACTGGCAGTGAACCCTGATCGATGAGATTGTAAGCGAGAGGGGAGTGAAGATCAGCGTAGAGAAGTTATTTGCTGACTGCCGCAACATTATTTAGAAGTTAACGGAGAGAATGACCTAAACTTGTACTGCACAGAGTGATAATAAAAATGAGTTTTAGATTTTACAGCCCTTTGCCAAGGCCTTAATGGATGGAGGTCCCCCAATGCCATCTCAGTTTGTGGGGGTTGTATGACCATACTTAACCCCGTTGGTCAGTGCGGGTTGGCGAAGGGGAGGAGACCCTAGGAACGGTTCAGATATCGCGCGTCACCGACATTAGCCGCGGCTGGGAATTGAACTCGGCTGGGAACTGAACTCGGTCTTGCCGGGTTCACGCCACGGTGCACCGACCACCGCGTCGCAGCCTCCCCCCTCGTGTCGTGAGTCATTTATAACGCTCCGCTCGTCGATGTTCAGTCACGCGCTCACAGCGCCAGGGGTCACGCACGCATGGTGCGTTTCGTCAGTCTTCGAGAACGTTTAGGGTTAGGATTCAAATGCTCGTCCTGTGGTGCCTGGAAATGTGTAATTTTTACACCCGTTGCCGGGCTGAGAGCGGGGACGAGCGTCGCCACCGCATTTTTACTCTGACTGTGCCCTCGGCGTCGCAACACGGAGGATCCGAGTGGATCTCGCGCGCAGCGGTGCGACGCTGCTCGTTGAGGGGAACGGAAGCGGCTATCGCAGAGCGCCGACCCTGAGCGATGTCTCGGCTCCGTGATCCGGTCGCGTGGGTCTCACGTAAAGGGTCAAGGCCACTCTCATCACTGCTCACCCCCACTCATCTTCGCTCATCCTGCCTGGGTCAGGCAGGGTTCAGGGCTGCCGATGCCTGCTCGTTGCGCTGCGACCTCGTGGGGAAATCGGTAAAACACCATGACATCCGTACGAGCCTAATCTCAGCCAATGTCACCGCCCCGCTCCCAATATTGACATGAAATGCCACGACACCACCTCTCATCGCTGACATGTTGACCTTTTTATTACACATTTGTTTATCTTCGCGGTGACATTTTTCAGATGAAGTCTCACCTCCCTGGAAGCGAAATAAAAAAAGATGTGGCAAATGCATTGGTAGTGGAGCATCAACACCAAAGAGCACCCCAGTGCACTGCGTTACAACGGAAAACTACGCAGGAGGCTGACGTTCTTCACAACAGATATCAGGCAGTGGTAATGATGAATATGTCCCGTTTTAACCAGAATGTACATCCAACTATTTTATGATGTAACAGATATTTGGCACTTTAAACAAGTGGCTTACTTTTCACAGACCATCGGTGCGAGGTGGCTAGAAGGTGGCAGGACAATGGATTCTTGAATCGACCTGTGCTGCGACTCGTGTGTCGTCCCATCTTATTCAAGGGTTATTAGCACTCGCTGGCTATCGAGGCATCGCCGCTCGGCGTAGGGGAAACGCAACAGGAGCTGTGTCGCGGGAAGACTTTGGGCCTCGTCATAAGAATGTGAATTCCCACCGCAGGCTTTGGACGTGGAGCCCGAGTTGAGCGCCACCGACGCTCATCTAGCAGTGGAGAATTGTGGAGGCAGACGCCTGTGGGCACGGCGCTGGTGTCGGCGCATCGACGACGGAGTGACCACCGATTGGGTGATATCGGAGTCGGCGGGTTCCATCGATCCGGATTTGGCCACCGAACGCCACGCGTGATGCACTGTACATGTATAGAGCCATTAGGGGGCTGCTCTTGCCTGCCGATTGCTCTGCCGAGTGCCGTCGTCCCGCGGATCGTAAAACGTGCGTGGGTGGGTGTGCTTGTGTGGGTGTGCGGGTAGGTGGGTGGGTGCGCAAGTGGGTGAGTGTGCGCGTGTGCGCAGTGCGTGCAATGAACGAGGCCGCCCGAGTTTGATTACCGCTCACACAGCCAACGTCGGTGACGAATATCTGAACCCGTTCGACACGGACTCAGATGGGCGCTTGGCGCAGTGTGTGTAAACCTCCTGACCCTGACCCCTGGACACTCACGCTTCTGAGACCAACAATGCTGGGCAGTGACACGCAGTGCGGCAGTGACACAATCGTGTTTTGGCACGGTCGATTTGGGGAAGTGGCACGCAGGGTGGCAGTGCTTTTTTTGAATGGCTCGACACGGGGCTGCAACGTGACTGTGCGTGACGGCGACACAATCGTGTATCCGTGACGGCCCGTGTGCTTCACTGACGCAACAAGGAACTGTGACACCTGGAGAGACGGTGACACGACCACTTGGACTCTGTTATCCCCCACTCCCACCCCACCCTCCCGCCGTACTACACAATCTGCCCATCCTGTCAGGGCCTTCAACCAATTCCTTCTTGACCTTTAAGCTCGGCGGGTGGCGATCGTGGTATGTTTAGTGTGCAAATCTTGGCCGTGTGCACGAGCCACAGGGATCAGCCCCCCCCCCCACCACCGCCACTACCTCTCCCCCCCACCACCTTTCCCCCGCCTGCAGGCCCAGACTTCATCGGCTGGTGGGATGTACTGCTGGGTGGGCAGCGATTTCCAAGGCCCGCACGACACACGGAAGGGTGGCGTGGCCAACTCCATTCCCGGTTGCCTTTGTCTCCCCAGTGCTGAGTAGACCTAGGGGAGACCCAGGACTGGTACAAATAGAATCCCCCACTCATGTTAGCCGTGGCCGGGAATCGAACTTGGGTCGCTTGGGTACATAGTGCAGTTTTCTAGCTACTGCACCACCACTCCCCCATAAGATATACAAACAAGTATCCCCTGTATAGCATTAACAAACTTTTGGGGCAAGTGCTGTTATCGAGCACCTATGAAGGCTGGCACATCACACGAGGGGGTGGGTGGCCAGCACCACGCATGGCCACCTTGGTTTCCCGAGTGGTAATATATACCTGCACACACACACACAACAACCGCCAACATTCAACACTACATGGAGGTGATGTCGCCACAGTGCTGGGTACTAAGCTAGGTGCGCTTTGAGGCTGTCACTTGATGTGTCGAAGGATTGCTTGGCAGGAGGTTATGGGAATGACCCAGGTGTTACGGGTTGGCTGACTGAGATGACTGCCAGATGCACCACCCGCGCTCCCTCCACTGTGCCAACTCGCTTCCTTTTAGCCACCGCATGGCAAGATGGCACAGCTCAAATGTTACGGTTGCAACAGCAACGAGCTGATTGAGTTCCAATACGATCCTTAAGGATCATCAGGACTCTGCGGCCACGAGTTAGATTTGGGGCCCCATCGTTCATGTCGAGGGTGACGTTTGTTGTTTGAGGGTTTTGTTTTGGCCGTATGAAAGCCGTCTTCATGGGAGGAGGCGGGGGGAGTAAACTGATGAACCAGAACAAGGTAAAGAGGAGTCTGCTGTTATTATTCCGAGTACTTCGGAATAAACTAAGAGTCACTCTGAATAAGGGCCATTGACAGAATTGTGAACCTACTGTATTTGTTTTCTGTCGTCAGTCTGCGTCGATGACGAGAAGGCGGCGACCCGGTTGACTTGCAGCGCTGGGCCGCGTCCGCGTGCGGTTGGATCCGTCGGACCAATGTTGCTCCGACGTTGGCTCAACGTGTCCCATGGTTGCCGGGGAGTCGCGTTGAGTTGCGCTTGCGCACCGCTGCCAAACTAATGTTGCCGGAAATGATTATTGGTTATTGGTCCAAAAGGAACCCACAGGCTGATTGCCCTGGGCGTCACTTTTAGTTTATTTAGTTTGAGGCGATTTGTAGTTTTGTTATTTTTTTGTAACACTCTGTGCAACTTGCAGATGCAACATGATGAGTCGGACTGCCGTCCGATGGGTGAGCCTCGTCGTGATTCTTCCCGCGCCACGAGCTGGCGCGTCATTTTCAGAAAATATAAATGGGGAGAAAAACGCCTCCTCCCCCCTCGCTCTGCCCCGCATCGCCGATGACCCCTGCGTGACCCCAACGCCGCCGCCCTCCACCCCTCCTCCATCTCTCGTTTTCGCTTCGCTCTCCGCTGACGGCCGATTGGCCCATTTATTACAGAAATCTCTCCTGGGCTCCCAGAGGACCGCGTCCTGCGATGGCAACAGCCTACGGCAAGCACTGTCCTGAAGGCCCGAACCGTTATGTGGCCGACAACAAACGGCACGACCAGAGCTGTAATAGACAAGAGTTGACACGTTTGTGGAATTGAGCAAGGCTATTATGATTATTATTTAAGAGTTTGGGACAAGAGGCGATGGCAGGGAATTTGAAAGTGCAGCAGTGTGAGGGAAGAAGTGATTAGCATGGTTGGTTACGTATGGTGTGAAAGAAGTTCAACACATGCATATATATACGTGATGGGTGAGTGTGTGGATGAATAACTGAGCTGTTGTGACCTGCAGTGTGGTGAGCGGATGAGTGGGTGAGTGGGCTGTTGTGACCTGCAGTGTGGTGAGCGGATGAGTGGGTCAATGGGCTGTTGTTACTGAGTGTAGTGGTTGAGACAAAACTGTCAGTCTGGTCGACCGAGTCCCCAACACAGGCGGAGGAAGCGAGGAGTGAAGTTCACGGCAATGGTAACCATGGCAGTAGTGATAGAAGAGGGATAAGGAGGTGACTGACCCTCGGCGAGCAAGTGGCCGGAGTGAATTAGCCGGTGCTGGATCATCAAACAACCCGATTGCTTGACGGTTTGATGGACAAATGCAAATCTCAAATGAGGGAAGACGTTTTCCTGTCTGATTTGTGAATCAACGTTCGTTTTGACTTGAGAAGACGCAAGAAGAAAAAACAGCAGCGGACGGAGAAACCCAGCGGTGCTGATCATCATGTGCAGAGGTTGTGACTTAGAGGTCGTGGCTCACAGAGGTCGTGGCTCACAGAGGTCGTGAGTCAGAGGTCGTGAGTCACAGAGGTCGTGACCCACAGAGGTCGTGACCCACAGAGGTCGTGACCCACAGAAGTCGTGGGTCACAGAGGTCGTGAGTCACAGAGGTCGTGGCTCAGAGGTCGTGACCCACAGAGGTCGTGACCCACAGAAGTCGTGGGTCACAGAGGTCGTGAGTCACAGAGGTCGTGACCCACAGAGGTCGTGACCCACAGAGGTCGTGACCCACAGAAGTCGTGGGTCACAGAGGTCGTGAGTCACAGAGGTCGTGGCTCACAGAGGTCGTGGCCTACAGAGGTCGTGACCCACAGAGGTCGTGAGTCACAGAGGTCGTGACCCACAGAGGTCGTGACCCACAGAGGTCGTGGCTCACAGAGGTCGTGGCTTACGGAGCATGCGGCCAAGCACAGGGAGACATTTTTCAATGAACACGAAGTTCTGATTAATTCTGATTTTATTTGACTGCGCTCCTTTGCCATGGAAAGCCTCACCGAGTCTCGAGCCACTTTTCAGGAGGGTCCTGCCAAGTTTCTGCAGTCGAGGGCAACGTGCCTGCTCTGGGTACTCCCAAATGAGTAGTTTGTTTTGTAATCTTTCCGCATTCGGCTGTTTGGCCATTCTCAGTTACACTTCGTGTGTTTCGTTTTCACCGTGCCAGCTGGGCGATTTGTGCCGTTGCTGGCGATGGAGACAGCGGCACGACATCCTCAAAACACGGGCTAAAAGGAATGTCTGTGTTGGATTGTGGGTAATAAGTTATAATATAAACAGGAAAGGGTCTGTATTACCACAAACAAAATAAAACTAGAATAGCATTCATGACTGTCAGCCTGTTGGTCACTTTGGAGCTGTGTTGTCCAGTAACCTTTGTGTAAGCAGCAAATCCTGAACTGGTTTCAACTCTCCGATTCTCATCAGCAGAGTCTGGTCTGTTTAACAAATGCCGCTGTAAAACATTGGTCCAGAATCCTCATAGGCTAACGTACTAAACTACTGTTTTACGTGGCTATACGGAGCTTGTAATTATTAAAGTGATAGATATAAAACGTGTTAACTCGTCGAGAGTGGTATCTGAATGTCGTGACATCGGAGGCAGTGCTGCCCCCCACTTGTGGGAGAAGGCCGTCGGCCACAGACCAGGGTCCTGACCTTCCATCGGGGACCTTCGCTTCGCCGTTGGCCAAATGTGTCGCTGATTTGTTCGAAGAGAGATCCGAATGCGTCGGGTGGTTTGGCGTTTGTCAGCATGACAAACACTTGCGGAGAAGACAGTTACACTGAAAACTAATTTACTTAAAAATGTTTAAGTTACCAGCAACACAGAAGTGTAGTGCAACTGGGGCTCACAGATAGAGACTCTGGCGCCGGGGCTGTATTTCGCACGTGTACGCACACATGTGTGCACGTACGCACACGTGTTGCGCACGTGTGCGTACGTGCGCGCACTGTTGACTGTAAATTGATATAATCTATTGAGCAAATGAAACCGGGTGTGCCTTTTTTTAAACTGCTTGCGCCAGCCACTCTGTTTTCCAGGAGTCACAACCTCAGCTTGAATTTCTTGTTTTCAATCTGTTTTCCCTTCATGGGGGGTGAGTGGACGTGATTTGAACGAGGAGGGGGGGGGGGGCTGGGGTTTGGGGGGACAGAGTCGGGCGTTGATTTGCTCCATCGTAGGATTCTGCCCGTGCCGACGCGTTCCGCGAGAGAGCGGGGAGCCCGTGCGACGGCGCCGAGACCCCTGGAGTGAGCGCGGAGTCTCCGGTCGCCCTTGGCGGAGCCCATTCCGCACGTCTGGCCTCGAACTGATTGTTTTCTATTTGTCCCCCAAATGTATCCCGTTTGCGCTATCGGTGCCACGTCGTGAGACGAAGCGTCCATTCGGATCTCTCGAAGGGCGGCGCGACCCTTCGTGTCGGAGAACGGCCCGCAGAAGCGGATGCTACAAAGCTACCTCGGACTGATGAACGGCACGGGCAGAGCGGACGGGATAAGCAGCAGCTTGGAATGGAACGTGGCGTGAGGCGTGAGCAGGAAGGTTGCGATGGGTGGGACGCGCGGTGTGCAGCGTGGAGGAGGGCACCCAGAGGTCGGAGACGAAAGGGGAAGCGGCGCTTGGAGGATGTGTTGCCTGTGTAGCAAGGGGAAGATGATGTGCTAGTGTAAGAGCAGACTTAGGAGGTCGGTCATCTACTGTTCATCTGGTCGTGGGATCTAGCAGACGGAAGGAAACGATGGCAGGCAGAGGCACGTCCGCAGTGACTTGTGGGTGTACGCAGCCGAGGTACGTTTTGGGCAGCGTTGAACCGTGGCCGCGGAGTGCACGTGCACTGGCTTGGAGTCCAGGCCCGGCGGAAGCGAGAGGAGAGGCGGGAGAATAGTGAGCCGAGTTGGGCCTCGCACGCAGTGGGCGTGCAACAGACGCACACACACAGTCGTGACATGTCGTTGGAGGTTTGGAGGTGAAGAGGCATACGACGCTGGTGACCAGGATGATGGTGGTGGTTGATGATGAATCGACCGCCGCCTCTGCCCACCCGGCAGTAGGAGTGGGTTGAGCACAGTCGGTTGGCAGACGATGACGTCCGCAAGATCATCCACGGACTCGCGCCGCTCTGCCTCTCCCCCCGTGTGCCGCTCCACTCCCCTGCACGCACTCTCTGCTCCAGCAGCCGACGCTCTCCGTCAATCTCCCAGTCAGCCTTCGCTCGGTGGGAAGTCGCTTATTCTATTTTGCCGCTCCTATGCTCTGCAACTCCTTTACCCCAGCCATCTGTGCTGTCGGCTGCTTCCACCTTTTCAATTACAGGCTCAAGACCTTCCTTATTCCCCCCCACCCCCACCGGACGACTCGACTGCGTCCCTCTGAAACAATAATGTCCACTGTTTCTGCACAGCGTCTCGAGGTGTGGTCACACGTGGACGCGACATTAGTCCACGTTGTACTGAATTGTATTGACGGTTACACTGTGGTCTCTTGCAGGACATCGCGGGGACTGCAACGTCCACCTGGCAGCAGGCGGTGTTTGTTGTTGATTCATCGTTGACCCTGATCCCGCATAAAGAGAGAGCGCGGTTCACACAGAACGATCGCGCAATCGCAGCCCCCAAAGTCTCACACCGTGGCATTCGCTCGCTCTGTGTGCGTTTCACAGCATATGAAGCGGACAAGAGGCTGCCCCTGCTGGAGATAAACATCGTCGCCTCCGTTGAGATTCCGCTCTCCTTTCTGGGAGAAACTCCACGGGAGCGGCCCCTTACCCGGAACGGCCGCGACCGCCAACATGGCTGCTTCCGTGGGGCCTCCCACGCCGGGCCTCCTCGGGGGTCAGGGCTCTTCGTTGCTGTAGCCGCAGGCACCAAACGACGGCAGAGGATCGACAGCTCCCCTTGTCATCGTCGCCGCAGTGCCCCGTTGGCGTTTAACTCGAGTTGTTGACTCGTCGGGGTCCCTGCTCCAAGTGCCGCCCCCTTTCTGTGCTGGCGAGGCCATCGGTCTGGCGATGAGTTCAGGAATCTTCGCGTCCTGCCACGGCGAGCAAGCGGCAATCTTTGCTCACTCTGGATCGCAGAGCGGATGACTGAGCGCCGGAGTCGGTGGAGGAATCCGAGTGGGCGGGCGACCGCGGTGGATTTAAACTGTTACGCTACGACAGCAACAAAGAGCGCGGCTTCAAGCCCCTTGAAGCTTAAAACCAAAACAATCCAAAAAATCTAGCAGAAATAAAGTCACGAGTGGCACAACTAAAATATCCGATGCATTCACGACCAGGTCAGAGCCAGACACAAACAGTGCAATATGCTTTGACAAGGGGCCCTGGTTTTAGAACAGAAAACAATTGCCGATAAAATACATCTGAGTCCGTCCAGGAGTTGCAGAAAGACACGGAGCGTCACCTCGCAGCGGTTGAGTGTCTCACCGCCTGAACGCTGAATATTGCCCTGCAGCAGTTTGGTCCAGAAGGCGACCCTGATCTCGGCCGCGGAAGACGCCTCTAGCCGGTTGGCATCGTTCGTCGCGCAGCGGTAGAGTGCGGCCCGCGTCGGTGTCTCTGCATCTCAGCTCCAGGGCGAAACGTCGCAATGCAGGATCCCCCTGAAAAGAACCATAAGACTCATTGAGCCTTTGCCGGCTAAATAAAGGATTTATAATTACATAATTACTGGCAGTGCTAGTGCTCCTAGTGTCGTGGGAGTACTGTCAGCGATAGCACGGTTTGAGGTAGCACGAGCATCGGCAGTAGTGGTAGCAGTAGCGGTGGTGGCAATAGCGGTAGCACCGGTAGTAGCGGTGGTATCAGGATCGGTGGTGGGATTGGCAGCGGTATCGACGGTAGGAGTGTCGGTGGCATTGGCGGCAGCGGCGTTGTTGTATCGGCTCTCGACACTGGTGTTGCCGGCAGCGCTGACGCCGGTCGTGGCCGTGGCGGTGCCGGTGGTGCGCTACGGGAAGCCCCGGAGCGAGCGGGCCATGGGCCAGAAGGTGGCGGGCGGAGCGAAAGCGGCCGAGGCCCCGGACCCAGCTCGTCGGGGCCACGGCGGTGGCGGCGCCGCCTCGGCTCGCGCGCCCGACCTCTTCTGGCCGGCGCGCCTCGACTCCCTGCTGGAGCTGCCGCCGGCGCCGCCGGAGGTGGCGCTGAGGCACGCGTGGAACCCCGAGGACCGCTCGCTCAACGTGTTCGTCAAGGACGACGACCCCCTGACTTTCCACCGGCACCCCGTCGCGCAGAGCACGGACGCCATCCGTGGCAAGGTGAGGGGGGTGCACGGGGAGACAGGGGGGGACTGGGACAGAGAGGGGACTGGGAGAGAGAGGGGACTGGGACAGAGAGGGGACTGGGACAGAGAGGGGACTGGGACAGAGAGGGGACTGGGACAGAGAGGGGACTGGGACAGAGAGGGGGACTGGGACAGAGAGGGGACGGGGACAGAGAGGGGACGGGGAGGCAAAGTGAGAGGCACAAGTCCATGAGAATCACTCGAGCTCAGGGGGAAGGGAGCATGGCAAATGACGAAGGGGCCATGGGAACCTGGGATACAGGGACATCGGCACCAGTTCATCATCATTCTCGCCGGCCATGATCTACCCACTGCCGGCTGAACGCCTGTCCCCTTGCCATGTCGGTCACGCAGTTTGTCTGACCGTGCTTCAGCAGGCCGGTCAGTGTGGGTTAGCCGTGGTCGGGAATCGAACTCGGGTAGTCTGCTTCATAGTGCAGTGCACTAACCACTGAACCAGCACTCCACCGCATTATTAATGGTACTGTACATGATTAGTGACGAGTATTTTATTTATTTTTAATGAATTAAATAAATCTGTAAATTGATAATGCCGCCACTGCTGAATAATTAAATCAAACATCTGTGCAAGTGACCACCACAGTGAGCCATGCTTGTCAATGAAACAAACAGTTGAGTGTGCCGGTGAGAACCTGTGTGTGCCCGTGAGATCCCATTCCGGCCAGACGTCTCTCGGTGGCTCTGGCCACAAATTCGCGCTCCACGATTTGATTGGGTGTGTGCGGTGAGGCCGGCACGGCGGCGCGGTGAGGCCGGCACGGCGGCGCTTCTTCTCCGGCATTAATATTGCATCGTGCACTTAGACGCCAGCCCCCTCCGTACCCCGAGCCTTCGATTTTTTATCTTTCTCTTCTGCACGTCATTGCCACTGTGTTTAACATGCATAATTCAAATACGCGCGTTTGCCGTATGGACCACGCGCCGTGCGCGCGCTCTGTGCCTGTTCATCGAGGCGGAGAGAGACCCCGGTTAGTCCGGATAAAATAGCCCATTTTGTCATCGCCTATTAAGGAGAGTGGTGGCACAGGGATTCATCATAGATTTTTGTGTCAGGTCGTGCGAGTAAAACGTGTCGCAAACCCTGCACCTCCCGAATAGCAGGGTTGGCTATGTACGATGCAAAAGAAGTTCAACATATGTACAGACTAAAAAGCTATCACGCGAACAAACGTGCCAGTCTCTGCATTGCCGAGTCAAGGATACAATGTGATGGGAATGGGAAGAGAAAAGAGAAAAACATGGGAAATGAGAGGAAAAGGATTGGAAAGAAACAGAGAAACGTGAGCGAAGGGGTCAGGAGAGATGATGATTGGGAAGGAAGAGAGGCTGCATCAGGGTCTCGACGCTGCTGCCGCTGCACGGAGCGGAGTCTGTTCTCACAGTGGGCGGAGAGACGGGGGGAGGGGTTCAGAGTCGGGGTGTTAACACAGAAGTCACGTTATTTACGGGAGTTTTGGGCTAACGATGACGATAAAGTTGGTGACCTAGACTTTGATAATGATTGTGAAAATGATGACAATGATGGAAAATCTGAATGATGATAGACGACAACGTTCAACACAATGGTGACAACGATGACCACCATGACGAGATTGCTGAATAAACTTGTAACTCCTCCCCGCGTGCGTGCGTGCATCGCCCGTGTCGCCCAGGTGGGCTACACGCGCGGCCTGCACGTGTGGGAGATCCGCTGGCCGAGCCGCCAGCGCGGCACGCACGCCGTGGTCGGCGTCGCCACGTCCGACGCGCCGCTCCACTCGGTCGGCTACGCGGCGCTCACCGGCTCCACCGCCGACTCCTGGGGCTGGGACCTGGGCCGCAACAGGCTCCTGCACGACTGCAGGAACCGGGCCGACGGCGGCGGGCGCGCCTACCCGGACGCGCCGGCGCCGCTCGGCACGTTCGAGGTGCCGGACCTGTTCCTCGTCGTGCTCGACATGGACGAGGGCACGCTGAGCTTCGTGGCCAGCGGCCGCTGCCTGGGCGTCGCGTTCCGCGGCCTGCGCGGGAAGAAGCTCTACCCCGTCGTGAGCGCCGTGTGGGGCCACTGCGAGATCACCATGCGCTACGTCAACGGCCTGGACCGTGAGTCGCGTCGCTGGAGAGACGCGTGCACCAAGGAGTTGGCGCGGTGTGTCCGCCCGTTAGTTTTATTATTTACATTCTACACATTGATGGCGAAGGTTGCTTCGGGGCAAGTGCTCTTAGCGAGCATCCACGAAGGCCGACGTGGCGCACGAGGGGATGGCGCCCGGCCACCTTTGTGTGCCGGTGATTAAATGTACACACCGCACCAGGTACTCATTTAAGGCTGAGCCGACCTAGAGAAGGCCCAGGATCGGTTCAGATAATCGCCGCTGAAATCGGCCATGAGTGGGAATCGAACTCGGTCTGCGGGGTTCGCAGTATAGTGGGTGAGCCACTGCACACCACCAGCACACACTGCAGATAAAAACATCCTCCATTCACGAAGTGATGGTGACATCACCATGGTGCTTGTGCCATACTAGGTGCACTCTAAGATTTCTTGAAGTGTCGAAGGCTTGCTGTCAGGAGGTCACGAGACAGACCCAGGTTCCATGGGTTAACTGCCTGTGATGGCTGGCAGATGGACCTCCTGTGATCCCCACTGTGTCAACTTGCTGAATTTTAGTCTTGCTGTTGCTACTGTCGCTTCTCTGTCCTCAATTGTTGTTGAGGGATGACTGCCTCCTACTGCCCAATAGCACACACACACATACACACACAGTCACACACATGAGCCAAAGACACAGAGAAGCCACATTCCGTGCAGCTGGTTGCGACCAGTGTTGCCTAAGAATGTAAACTGACAGTGCTGGTGCGTGCGTGTGCAAGTGTGTGTGCAAGTGTGTGCGTGTGGACTGAATAGTGAGCAGTAGCGTAGTGGTTAGCACACTGCACTACAAGCCCGGCGACCCGAGTTCGGTTCCCGCTCACGGCCAACACCAGTGACGATTATCTGAACCGGTCCTGAGCCTCCCCAAGGTCGACTCAGCCTTAAACGAGCACCCGGTTCAGTGTGTAAACATCGCCACCGGGGAGACAAAGGCGGCCGTGCGTGGCGCTGGCCACACCGTCCCGATTATGTGGAGGCATGACGGCCTTCATAGGTGCTGCTCGCTAACAGTACTTTCCCCAACAGCCTGGGTAGCCTATATGGGGGATCCTTGTCTTTGTGCACACTTGTGCACGCATGCAGAACAGTTTAGGTCTTTTGTCCTGGGATTTGATTTAAATTTAAACAGAAACAAGAGGCTGGGCGGGCGTGCGAGGGTGGTGGGAGGCAGGCTCGGTGGGGCTAAAGAGCAGCAGCAGAGCCAGCGGGACGAGGGAAACAAAAGGCGTTGGTGATAATACGCCAGATAAATTACGCCCCGGGGAAATAAAACCCAGAAATCAAGGGGCCCCGTTGCCAAGGCACGCTACCCAATGTAACCGTGGCGCATGGTAATGCCCGACATCGATTATTTACCCGGATTATGATCCAGGAGACCTCGCTCGAGTCTCACCGCGAATTTCCAGGAAGGCCCCAAATTGCCACGCTGGGGTCAGTTTGGGTGTTTTTATTTATTTATATTTAACGAGCGTCTCGCGAGTGGAAGGCGACCGGAGTACCCGGAGAAAACCTCCTCCCGAGGGGAGAACGCTCAACAGGTTCGCAGACAGGCTGACGTCGTCCCACTTGCTGTGCTGGCCACCTCCTGTTCCACTCACTGCCCAGCGGCTTTGGGATGAGTTCACGAACCGACTCCACTTCGCCCCCTGCTGTGAAAACTTAGCAGCGAAGTCAACTTTCTCTACCGACTCCTGGCCACTACCGCACAACCCGGCGGTTATGGGAGTTTGGCACATCTCTACGTGATCCACCAACCCTCGCCTCCTAACCGCTGGCCATAGGCTTGAGGCTACACCAAAGCACAAAACTGTTTACTCAGCGTGGAGAGACCGGCTACTCTCAGCGACCGTGGAGCTCTTCTTGGTTTTGTCTTAAACTCGCGCAACGCTGCCACCTCCTCCCACGTCGCCTTCCAGCGTCGTGCGTGAGAACGTCCAAGCGGGAGGGCGAGCGGGCGGGAGGGCGGGAGGGCGAGCGGGCGGGTGGGCGAGCAGGTGACGATGGCGGCGGTCAGGCTTGGCGAGGCAGGAGGAGGATTGATGAGATGGAACCACGTTTCTAGGAGGCGGCTAAGAATGTGGGGTGCTGGCAGGAGGTGGGAGAGGGTCGTTAATTGTGGGGGCTGGGATGACTCCGGTGGTGGTGGTGGTGGCGGCGTATCCAGGGATTATTGGAGAGCGCGGTGGCGCGTGCACGGGGCCGAAGAGAGGCAAGCGCAGCAGCCGCCATCACCGCTTGGGCCGTGGGATTTCTCTTCTCGCGACATTTTGTCTGCGTAGCTTTCAACAACGTTGATGACGATTGACAGGTCGTCAACAAGGATCGGTCGTCGCCATCGTCAATTATGAGACCAATGGCTGCCACCTTATTGTTGGCTATGATGCTGCCAAACGGTGCTCACTAACGGCACTTTCCTTAGTGGTCTACGCACGCCTAAAGGGGACATTTTGGTGTTCCTTGTACCGTGCACGGGTCCAAATCCGCCCCCACGATTCTCGCCGCTCTCTGTTCTCACCGCCCCCCACAGTCGTGACAGCGAACGCACGCCCGGCGTTTAGTTCGCTCGAGTTGCTACGGCGACTTCGTTCAGGGGTCGGACCGCTGAGCCGGCGCTCGCTAACGGCACCTTCCTAAGCGGTCTACGGGCGCCTAAAGGGGATTCTTTGGTCTTCCTTGTATCATGCACGTGAAAGAGCACGTGGCATCGTTTACAAGAGTACCACAAAGGTGGCCGGGCTTGGTGCTGGTCACCCACCCCCTCGTATACCGTGGCGAACTTCAAAGGTGCTCACTAACAGCGCTTTCCCCAACAGTCTGTTAAGGTTATACGGGGGATCTTTGTCTTTATGTCCGCATGTGCGTGTGTGCATGCTCTCAGTTTGAGCCAGGCACTTTTGTGTGTGTGTGTGTACCCATGTGCTCACGATGCTCGTGTTGCGTGCGTGTGTTTTTTCTCGGCGCTCCTCCTCCGTCCGTCCACGTCTCCGTGGCCACAGCCGAGCCGCTGCCGCTGGTGGAGCTGTGCCGCCGCGCCGTGCGCCTGGCGCTCGGCCACGAGCGGCTCCACGAAGTGGACGCCCTGCCGCTGCCCGCCGCGCTCAGGAGCTACCTCCTGTACCACTGACGGTGCGGCCGCCGCCGGCCCCGACACCGCCTCCGCCGGCATCGCCAGCAGAGTCGTCGACGACGCGAGCGGTTCCAAAAACAGCGTCGCCCACTGCCAACGCCACCGCGCTTTGATCCACGAGCACTGCCACCAGCAGTCACCACCTCCGCACCCGTTAGCACCGTCACTACAATTACCAGCGACGTCACCACAACCACCGCAAGTCAGTCGCTATATCATTGTCACAATCATCATCGGGTCATTATCACTGTTAGCATAATCCTCATCAGGATTGAAGACATCATCATCATCACAGCCAGTCATGAGCATTGTTGGTGATCGTTTTCATCCCGCGAGTCCCGATCATTTCAATCGGCGCCGGCTCGACGCTTCGCCGGCACCCTCCGCCCGCGGTGCCGGGTGGAGACGAGCCGTCGAGGCCGTGTGGACTCGGCGAGCCGTTGCCGACGGGCGCGGGGCGACGAGGTCGTCACCCTGCGCCGCCTCTCCACCGTCTCCTCACCGCGGCGGCGTCGACCGTCGAGGAGCAGCGGGAGGGGGGGAGGCGCTACGCGCCGAGGGTCTCGACGAGAGCCGCTCGGGTAACCGGCGTGGCACGTCCCGGGGGACCCCCGCGGGAGACGCGGCGCCGGGTCGCGAAGCCTGCGACGGAGCCGGCGGCCGCGGAGGCGCGTGACGTCGCGCGTGCTCGTGAGAACCCTCTTGCCGGATTCATGAAAGGGACCGGGTTGCTGCAGCGACGCGCGAGGAGAGAAGCTCAGTCCAGGGTTCGAATCTGCCTCCACGATGCTCGCCGCTCTCCGTCGCCACCGCTACCCACGCCGCGGTAGCTCGAGTTGCCGCGGCCGCCACTTCGTTCGGGGGTCGGAGCATCGAGCCGGCACCGCCAACGTCCTGGGTTGGATGCCGAGTTTCAGTCGTCCGTGGTTAGACCGGCTACTCAATCGTAGTACCGAGTCGATGGACCCAGCCCCGTTACCGATCATCACACAAACAACCCCCCCATCACATTGCTCTTGCATTTTACACGTAATTTGGCAAAAAATTCCAGGACTTGTAATTAAAAAAACACTTCAGTTTGACTCATGCCACCAACATCATCCAACCAACATCGCTGTAGCCGGGATGCATGGGGACGAGCAGCACCCCCTGGTGTGGACTGAAGGAATCTCGGAAGCGGTTCCGTGATCTCTCCTTCTGCGCCATTCTCGATCACTGGGCGATGTGACTGCTCACTGCTCCTCGACGGTTCCCACTGCATTCTCCACCTCGTGACTTTGACGCGAATAGCACAATTGTAAAATACATGGGGGGGTCGGGGTTGGGGTGGGGGGTGGTTGGGGGGGGGGGGCACATAAACTTTTTGAACAAACGAGACTTCACATCCCAGAATGGTTTCTGCCACTATGTAGCGAAGTGGCAATGTCGGTCAAGAGACGGATCGGTTGTCAGGGGAGTCGGAGCCGCGTGTTTGGGACATAGATACCAAGGGGACAGCCTCAACACTGCCGGGAGAGAACGTGACTCACACCTTCATCCAGCAGTGGATAGAGAAGAGACCTGCCGTCAATTATAATCAATATCAGCAGCATTGTTTAGCTGGAATTACAATTATTATAACACTGCGATTACAATTCACTAGGAGTAACACAATTATCAATTGTAATTGTCCCTGGGTCTGGATAGAGAATGGCTCCTTGCACGTGCTTTGAGAGTCGTGACACTGCAGGAAAACCCAGATCGTGATGAATGAAAAGAGAACTTCGTAGGAAATCGACCTACGTTGGCGAGGGTCACATTTTGGTGGTTGTGGTAACTTGGCTACGTGCCGCGCTTGTCGCCGCTCGCCTACAGAGAGATGTTGACACCGCGGGCACGATGAGGTCGATGGTCGGGGACAAGGAGGGGTGGATTCTAACCCCTAGATTTGGAACTCCACGACCGGCGGCGTTCACCGTCCGGGACATCGGGCAGGGCCAGAGGAGCGGCCCGCCGGCCCTCCCGACAGCTGGGGAGCCACCCGCCTTCTAACCGCTTGCGTTAAATAATAATAATGATGATGATGTACAGAATTATACCGCTCGCAGCCACGTGTCTAAGAGAGCAGCGTCGCGACGGCGGCGGCAGACAGGAGGGGGCTGCACGCTGCAGGAGCGGCTATTTGGGTTCCCGCAGATAGAAGGCGTCTGTCGCCTCGTCAGCGGTGGTAGTGGCCGGGTTTTGTAATCGGGGGGGAAGGTGCCGATGTGGCAGCCGTGGATCGGCCGACGGCAAAACGGGAGAGTCGGCGGCACGCCGAGCACGGTCCTCCTGCATCGCCCGCGCGGAGACGACGCCGACGTCTCGTGCGCCGAAGCGGTTAGCGAGCCGCCTGTTGAGCTCCGAGCACAACGGCAGCGGTTTACCCAACGCAGTCGCTAAGTGCCAGCAGCAGCAGCGTTGTCGCAGTGTGATGTGGGGCATATTGGCGGTGGCTCTGTCAGTTAGGGCAGCCTTAACAATTGAAAAGCAAAATGTATAATTAAAAAGGAATCCATTATCGTCGTGCCTGTAGGTATATGGTGACTGAGGCGCGTGAGATTTCGTCAAAGTAAAGGGCTGGTACCTGCCCCCCTGAAGACCTGACTACACGGCCGCTCCCCCCACCTGTGGACGATCAGTGCCGGCGCCGGACCACCTGGGGCAATTAAACGCACGGCGATTGTGGCGGTGATACCGGCCGTCGGCAATCATAACGCAGATGTACGAAATTATTTACCAAATAATATATTTATATCCTCGCTGCGAGCTTGGCATGAAGGACGCAAAGCCACCGGCTCAGTCTGCGACTGGCACTGCCCGAGCATTTTGTACGATTTACGATGGTGTATTATTCTTTTAGTTGCTACACAATTTCTGTACGGAGACCGTTTACTCAGGGGTAGGGGGTGGGGTGGTGGGGGATTTGCCAATTGCACTCCCAGGATTTCCTGCTGCGCCGTAAATTCACGTAGCCGATCGGCAGAGAACGCTTGTCGTCTCGAGCCGTGGTCTGACAAAGTGACGATTTACGCGTGCGGCTAGCGAGCTCGTCGCCAGAGCCCGGCGGTGTCAACGCGCTGTGTCATCGCGCGCTCGAGTGCGGCACGGCCTCGACCTCGTGAACGCGTCTCAAGATGCCCTACAGGGACGTCACCGTGGAGGCCGTTGGCGATCGTGCTCTGCGGCTCTCCCAATGTTTCTTTGAGGTCGTGTCGCACGGCGTTCGGCACGACACCCGATGTTTCGCTCCGCGCGCCGGGAGCTTCGACTTGAAGTGACACGTCAGGCATCGTGCCGAACGCGCGGCACGACCCAATCGCACGTCCTAGAGCCGTGTCCAGCCATATTGAGCCATATTTTTTTACATTTCAGGAGAACCGTGAGAAATATTTCGACTTACATCCTCATTCAGACACACGTAATAACTTTGGGCCGTGGTCTGCGCCCTCCTGGACTTGACAGATGTATGGAAGCGCAGAGAGAGGTGGTCATCTTGGCAAAGAAACATAGACAACCTTTGAAGCTTTCGTGAATAGACAACCTTGATATCAGCGGAATGCTAATAAGAGAGGGGCCACGTGCCGGCTATGTGATTTGATTTGGGGTCGTGATTCGAGGTCCTCTTGTTTCCGCCATCCCCATTCTACTGTCGCTCATTTGATTGCTGAGTGGTTTATAGCGTCGTCAGCACTCCATGAGCCTAATTGTAGCACTCGCCATATCACTTGCGTGTTCGGAAATAATTCTCACAGGCACGATTCAATGCATTTATCGCGACCGTAAAAAAACTGGTCAGACACAAATCAATGCATCGTTAACATATGATTTTAAAAGTCCTTAATTTTCATTATAAGCATATCGATAAAATATTCCTCCCAAGGTAAAAATTCTGCCACAGTAGTGCGGCGGTAGCACGAGCAATCCAAAGGTCGCTGGCGCGGCAGTTAAAACATTGTTATTGACCACGCCTCTGCCCACCCAGCAGCTACAACCAGCTGGAGCGAGCGGTCCTCTGAAACACGTTCTCATAGTCCCATGGGCCTAGAGCAGAAATGTACCTCACCTGAGGTAGTTACTTGATAACGATTAAAATGGTTACCACATCGCCCACTATTCTTGGCCACACAATTAAACCGTAGCCGCGAGGCGTTTGCCATCTCAAGGTGGCACAGAAAAGTGAAACGTGGACCGTAAGCGGCGTTCGTCGGGCCAGCCGCTCTCCTCAAGAGCCACCGCCAGTGACGATTTAAGGCCACGGTGGGCAGCAGCAGCAGCAGCAGCGGGGGGAGGGGGGGGGGCATGTCCAAACCTCGGTGGGGTCCACTCACCCTGGCCTGACCCCGCGGCGACGCTCACGACGCTGCCGAAGGTCATTTGGTCATTTGAGCGCCGATCCCTTCACACTTTGCGCTTGAGCGCCGGCTCCTTCTCTCTTTCTCCAGAGAGAGAGAGAGTCGGGTCAAGGCACGGTTCGCTGCGCAGTCTTTAAGTGAATGTTCATTTTAATTTAAGTGACCTCAATGCAACGACACACAGAGGTGTGCTCACGAACAGCAGGAGGACTCAACTCCCACGATGCCTTGCATGCACGTCACCACCACATTGCATGCAATGCTCTCGGCCTGGTCTTCTACCTCGCTGGAAAGCAGACAAACGTGTAACCAAATTATAAAAAAATGTAAATCCTATACTCTAATGGAAAAAAGCAAATAGGCCATGCAGGCCTCAGATTGTTTTGCTTATTCTCACGGTGAATTACAAACTGCAAAAAAGCCATAAACAAAGATGCAATTACATCATGCATGGCAGGCACACCTCGTATGCTTACGCTGCCAAGAGCATCCGAGTGTGGCGAACGGACTCGCAAACAGACTTTTTGCCTTATCGCGACCTCTATCACCACAGGGGTGAAACTCTCAAATCCCACACGCGCCTTCAGGAGCTGTTGCGTTATTCTTTGTGGACGGCGATTTCTCCGACCGCCGTGCCAACGACGGTGAAGCCTTCATTGGGCTTGGCGGTTTTAAAACAGGCGACAGGGCCCTAACCGCAGCTTGCGGACCTGCGAGGTCGTGTCCAAACCCGTCGTGTGCGAATGCTGCCGGTAGCGTGCATGGCAAGCGAACGCCGGTTACAGATTTCCCGCATGATGACATTTTCTTAGGGAGTGGGCACGTTTTTTTGTGCAAAATTTGTTTGAAAATCGTTCGAATTACCGCCCGCCTATTATGCAACCCTCCGCCTTCCTGTTTAGTCGTTTCCATTTCAGAATCCACCCAATTCAACAAAAAAAATCTCCAAAAGAGCACACAAGGCATTGGGCTGTCTTGCCTGTGCACACAGCCTCTTGTTGTGTCCACCACCACTGCCACACCTGCCTCCACACGCGAGGGTTGCCACCTGTCCTGCTTTCACCACGAGCATCCTCTTCCTGAGGTCGCTGCTGGCACCAGGGAAATCTTCCGAGTCTTCCTGGGGCATAGAAAGTCCCAGTTTTTGTGAGTTTCCTCCTACACCACTCCAACCCAACACATTTACACCCAGGTACCTTTTCTTCCGGCATTGTGAGATATATCATTCTTATTCCCCTCGCATCTCCTGGATGTTTGTGCCGCAGGTGGCAACCCAACCACAGCACTTTACAACAGCACCAGTTCCCCAGCTCGGGCACCACCAACCCTACCCCCATGCCGACCCATGTGCACTAGAAATCCAATGCTGTACACACTGTATGCACTATCAATACCGATCTTTGCTTGTACGGCATGGGGGAGGTGGAGGTGGTGGCTCGCGAAACGTCACACGGAGCAAATCGTAAGGGCACAAAACACCCGCAAGCCAACGCCATAAACGCTACGAGTGCCTTGTTTTTATTCACGAACTCCTCCCCTTGGCGATCCCGGCAGCTGCTGCTCCTCTCCCATTGCATTCGTTCATATTTGACCGCTCGCGATCGCTACCAAGAGCCCGTGTGACCTCCTCCTCTCCCGCTCCACCCGAGCGTGCGTGGAGCCGTGGCTGGCGCCTTCAGAAGTTCTCTCTTTTATTTTATTTCATTCTGGGGTCGTCTTCATTTCACGGGCAGCGAAAGCGCCCGCGGCCGTCGTTCGTTCGCGGTTCGCAGCCACCGCGAGGCGTCCCTCGTCGCTTCGTTGTGCTCACCACCCCGTGTCGTTGTGCTCACCACTCCCAAGTGTTGTGCTCACCACTCCCAAGTGTTGTGCTCACCACCCCGTGGTGTTGAGCTCACCACTCCCAATTGTTGTGCTCACCACCCCGTGTCGTTGAGCTCACCACCCCGTGTCGTGCTCACCACCCCGTGGTGTTGTGCTCACCACTCCCAATTGTTGAGCTCACCACTCCGAATTGTTGTGCTCACCACCCCGTGGTGTTGTGCTCACCACCCCGTGTCGTTGTGCTCACCACCCCGTGTCGTTGGGCTCACCACCCCGTGTCGTTGTGCTCACCACCCCGTGTCGTTGTGCTCACCACTACAAATTGTTGGGCTCACCAATCCGTGTTCGACTCGCGCAACGTTCCTAGCTTTAGCGCATGCTTCCAGTTTCCGTCACGGATATTCACCCCCAGGTTGTACTTGTTGTTGTTGTTCTCTGGGAGGTGGGGAGGGAGGCAGGGGGGGGCAAGTTGTTTGTCGGTGAGATGTGACAAAAGTTCACGTTGAGGCAGGAGAGGCATTTTGCGCCAGGACCGATGAATCGGGGTTCACCTTCATCCTCGCCGCAGTTGTCAGCACGGCACGCGCCACGGCAGCCATCGAAGAGCTCAGCCGTCCGTGATTATTTTCATTTCATTTTCGCGCATTTCAATGTCCACGTTTCGAGGCTTTAAATTGAACTCCGCAATTAATAGCGGCGGTGTGGAGTTAGTGGGTGGACCCCGAGGAGATGCAATAGAGTCGCGAAATAAAAACGTGGGGTCCTTTCTTCTCGCAGCCCCTGGGGTTGTGCTGTGCGCCACTCCCGACGCCACGGAATGCCTCCGCCGTGTCTCCGCCGTGACCCCGCCGTGACCCCCACAAGGGCTCCGTGTGACAGCTTTGCCATCGACAGTTCGTTCATTTTGGGGAGTTTTTCTCGCTCTCTCCACATCGAGTTGGTTTTTGTCGTGCGCGCCCGTTTGTTTTAGCGACTGTACAAAATGTCGTAATAAACTAAAATCTTTATGCAACGCCCATGGGTTGTCGCACTCGATGGCAAATGACACGTGCGCGCTCTCGTCTCCGGCGCGCCTCCTGTGCCCTGGTGCCCTGTTCTTACTCGGAGCGTGTCCCGAGTTACGCCACTTTGGTTGGTGGCACCCCAGTGGCGAGTTCACGAACCCCGGTCCGTGTCCACGACGAGCCCACGATCTCCCGAGCTGCAAACACTCCTCGGGACTTTAACCAGATCCGTTTTGACCCAATAAGAAAGCAACGTCCTGGTTTGACATGTATGTCCATCACCCTAGGGGCTATCTGGACCGATGGACATGATTGTTGTTATGTTGTTGTCTTCCCCCACCCCCCCCACCTCCGATTCGCACGGTTGGATACGTGCGGTGCGAAAGTAATTCGACATACAGACCATATGCTGCTTACAGACTCGTGGATGTGTGTGATGTATAACCACCTACACGCCACGCAATGCGCGGTCTGTACAACTTTGCTGTGCGGTGCCGAATGGCTCTCACCGAGTTTAAGAGTCCTCGCCTTGAACACGAGGCCCACAGCATCAAGTAATGGTTCGGCGCCTGTCTTAACAGGCCACACACAGCGTGCTGACGAGGCTGCACTGGTGGGCAGTGGCTTACAAACACAAACGCGAGACGCTCGAGGCAGGAGAGTGGAGGGAAGGAAGGCGTGAACGCACGTCACGGAGACGCGTGGAGATGTGGAGTCATTAATTTGGGATGAGATTGGGAGCCGGGACGGGAGCACCGAGGCGATGTTGGTGTGGCAGTGCAGGTGAGGAGCGCTGTGCAGTGCCACGAGGCAGGAGGAGTTCTGCTGCTGCGGTGGCAAAACTCTGCTCGCACTCGCCTGGGATGGCCTCAAACAACGGGCAGGAGCCACCGGCTGCCGTGGGAGGAATGTGGCCCCACAGCGCCACCACGCAGCGGCAGCAGATTGGGTTCGTTCAAGTTTGCAGTGCAGCCTTAGATTAGCCAGCTCCCGCATACGTACAGCCAGCTGCCTTTACAACAGCAGCAGCGACACTGCACCTCCTCGGAAGATCCCGGACGCGAGATTTTCACCCGCTCAACATCCAAGCGTTCAGCTGAAATTGCCACGCGTCTGGACAGATGAGCGATGTCCCGTTGCCTCTCAGGCTGTCCTGCCAGGCCGCTAGTGTCCAGCCGACTGCACGGATGCCCTCTCGATCCTGACCTTGGCTATCACACCCTGGGGGGGATCACGGCCGAAGGCTGGCGCTGGTCCATGGTACCGTGAATGCAATCGACCGCCTGCGCTCCGCTGGCGTGGCGGTACAGCAGACGCAGGAGGCGTCGAACTGGTGGGTGAGGAAGGCGGTGGCGGTCGCCCAACGAGCAGAGATCGGTTACCAGAAACCCAAACGCACCCTGGGACGCAGCTGCCATTCCCCCGAACCGATCCACACGCTACCGAGTGCACCCGCGATTCCGTTGTCAGTCCTGGTGGCCAGGTGGGTCGCTCCGAGTCGCGAGCATCGCTACTCCGCTCAGATGAGCGGCTTCCTCCTCCATGAGGATGTTAAGCAAAACGACACCTGCCGGTTCACCGATTTGTCAAGTCGAGTGGGGTTTTTTTGCTACGACAAACCCACAAAAGGACCCATGCACAATGTTCCAGAGTGCAATAGTACCTGGCGGGTTTACACGACCAGAGGCAATGGCTCGCATCTACAAACAGCAGCCAGACCTCTTACCGGGAAGATATACAATGGATGAGTGACACCATTGACATCACACCGTTAATTTAAATCCTCTTTTGGGCGAGAGATAAATTTACCGTTCAGCGGATGTTAGTCAAGGAGACGGACAGGGCCGTTCGAGGTAAATAATGCCCCACTCCTTCATTCGCGTGGATGATGGAGATGCAAAGCAACTACATTTTCACATTCAGGTGGGCAAGCCAGATAACCGCGTCAGGAGCAGCCGAGTGAATCACCGCTGTGACGTCTCCTTCGTATGTGGACCAAGCATTGCGTTATATACTGTATGTCTATATATAAACTTCGCCGTTTCAAGTTAAGGCAAATCCCTTTACTCAATGGCAAAGCAAAGTGCAGCTCTTCAAATGGATTTCCACAACAGCTGGTGACCAAACGCAAACTGCCAGAGCAATCTCAATCTACAAGGAAACATGCCCACTTTTACTGTGGCTATTTTAAAATGCGATGTCATCTATTAAGCCTTGCTTATAAATAGGGCATTTACAAATCTGACGCAGTGTCGAAGCCAACGCCTGCAGTCGTCAGCACATGGCACGCAGCATGTGCCTTCATTTTAAGCTGGTGGGGGTGGGAACATTGGGATTGACGTTGATGACCCAAATCTCCACGCCACTCTCCCTTTCCCAGCCGGTGCTCGTCCGTTTCAGGTCCACAACCAAGTCTGTCGACGAGATTGAAGGGATGCTCACGTTTCACCAACAATACAACGCTGGGTATTTGAGGATTCGCCACCAATCAATGACACAATTCGGTTTATGGAAACATTATTTCTGCATCTCCTTTGTACTGTCCATCTCCTATGTTCAGTTTTGTAGATTCAATTAGCATTTGTAATACTAACAATAACAGCAAGGGCACAATTACATAGCTGCAGTGCGAGACTTTATTTAATTTCCTTTAAGAAGCTTACAGTTTCTAGAGTGATCGGAACAGTCGACAGGACTTGCACAGACTGACATCAATAGCAGTGAACAAGCACACTGGTAAATGAAAAATCTGAGTGTCCACGCATTTTCAAAGTTTAGTTTGGCGGAGAAAAATAAGAATCACAAGCAAGCCATCTGAATGATAAAATTTGCTCTTTTTTTAACTATCGTGTTTTGTAAACAGATTTCCCTTCTTGAAAAATCGGACAGGTCAAAATGCAGACAATTTTGAAATGGGTTCCAGACACCACACGATTTAGCTTTCAAGTTCTTCCCGACTTCGTGCAGCCCAATTTTACCATTTAGACGTACAGACAGGCCACTGAAAAACTCACAACGTAACGCACACACACTTGACGATGAGATTCCCAAAGGTGACCACACCGTGAGCCCCAATAAACGGGCAGCTCTCAGGGCCGAGTAGATAATTAATGGGCAGTGTACACGTCACGTGCAGACGCCCTGGGCAGCATGGAAATCGACGTTGGGAGCCTGAAACGATGACCCAGACTGCAAAACAATCACTTTCAACTACGATCCGGTGACCAACCAACCGTGATGTTCCAAAAACCGTTTCGCAACCAATACTCTTTCAAACAGTGGGGTGCTGTATAGCAAGAGCTCATGATATTGATCCCTTAGTTGCAAAGTTTCTTTACGACCACTCGCTGCAATAAAGGACAGAAAGGTTGACACGGATACACGCCTACTCTTCTTGGCATCCCAACATTTTTAGGTCGATTTCCATGATACCTTGTGGCCTAAAGGCGTTTCATATCAGTGGCACTTTACTGATACAAGCGCAGTGTGTGAAATGTTCCACAGGGGCACCACAGGGCATGGGACACACGCGTCAGTCACCTTTAAAGAGCACGGGGTTTGTTTTGTAGGGAACAGGCACTCTCGCACGCGTTACTACACAACACAGGCACACAGTGCTAGCCAGCGACTCCAGCCCGAGCCACACACCTCACGTGCAAGCTCACCACCGATACACAACAGTCATAGATATATTAACGTCTGCAGGATAGTTATTTTTACAGTGGATGGAAGCGTGCAGATTGAGATGGTGCGCACAGGGAGTGCGTTTCTGCTCCGGTTGAGCGAGCGCCGTCAAGCCGTGTGTCACGCGCTCCACTCCGGGTTTTGCTCGTGGGTAAAGTCCGCGCTTGGGTGTAGGTGGATCACAGGTGGCGGTCCGTTGGTCCAAGTATGTTCACGCCAGTCGCCATCCCCCCTACATCATTTAAATCGCAGTGTTTCATAAAGCCATTTGCGAAATAAATAAATTCAAAGTGGCTAATCCCGTGGGAATATGGAATTTCCACCGCTTGCTCAGACTTGCCAACAGAGATGTCGTTTGAGCAGACACCGACCTTTTAAAGGTTTTTGAGAAGTGTGTGGCCGCCAAGTTGTGGAAGGCGTAATCGAGCCGACGATAGGATTAATTTTGACAGACGCACACAGGAGGTTCTTCAGGACCTACGGCTAAATTGAGCACACACCGTTGTCTAAATCAATCCTAAAATGCAGAACCCCACTTTATGTTTTGTGCAAAGGCCCTCTTGTTCAACGATGTTTACGTCACAATTCGCTGCGCTCGGGAGTCTGAGGAGCAGAATTTTTAAACCCGGAGTGAGAAGACAGGGGCGATGGTTCAAACGGGAGCGAAGCCGGCACTGTGCACGCACACACACGTACGCACAAATACAAACGCACACAAAAGCTACGAAGACCCAGAACACAGGCCCCACCCAACTAGTCCCAGGAGGCCCGCACGGCACAGCAGCAGATGAAGGAAAACATTCAAATCATCGTTGCCAGCATGGTTTAGTACAGGGTACAGATGGATTGAGTTCCTCTGGGCTGTGTACATTTTGGGCATGCGAGCCTCTCTCCGGGCCCGCTTCACTTCTTGGCGTTGATGATGTCGATGAACTCGGGCTTGAGGGAAGCACCTCCCACCAGGAACCCATCCAGGTCAGCCATGCCCGCCAGTTCCTTGCAATTCGATGCCGTCACGGAGCCTGCGCGCAAACACACAAAGTAGCCTTTAACAGTGCCGTTAGCGAGCAGCACCTATGAAGGCTGGCACGGTGCACGAGCGGGTGCTGTGGGCAGCACCATGCCAGACTGCCTTTGTCTCCCCGGTGCCGATGTTTACTCGGTGCACGAGGAACTAATTTAAGGTCGTGTGGAACAACGCGAGGTTTAGGACCGAATCTGATACTCTCCATTGATATCGGCTGTGGATGGGAATTTAATTCGGGTAAACACGTTCAGAGTGCAGAGCACAAACCACTGTATCTTCTCACTTTCCAAATCAGACATACTTCCATAGAAGTATACATACAAAAGTATACTCATGCACACATGCAGGGGTACTTAACACACAATTTACACAAGCAAACTGTAATATATATATCAATAGGACTACAAAGCTAACATTAATTCCGAGGAGCTTTTCCAAATAAAGGTTCTCTACAAAACCCCCAGTGACAAACACGACGTCTGCAGGCATCGCGTAGCAGTAGATTCGTGGCACCAAGTGGCCACATCTTCAAGCACTTAAGTTTAATTTTGCGTCTGTTGCTGCTCATTCAAGCCTCCAACTGCAGTGTGACAATGACCCTCACGACCTCTAGCCACCTGGCTTGCATTCCGTTGTGCAACTGTGAAAGCGATAGCTGCAGTCATCGCTACATCAGCATTAAAACGAGACAATCCATCGTGCTTATGTTAATCAATCCCAAGTCAAAGGGTCTCCATGCCGGAACTAAACATCGGGCGGCAGTTAGCTAAACTAAAAAACTGAACTATTTTTTTTACCAGGTAAGGCGCACCGAGCTATATCGCTATTTTCAGAAGCAACCTGGCCACAAATGATAGCTTAACAAAGTGGATTATCGTGTGGAACTTTATAGCAATGCATATCGATTCTAAAATGGCGGGAAAAACCGGAGAAACTCCACGTGACCACGGAGAGAGACACATAAACCAGATAGGCGTCAGCGTCGGGATCGAACCCACGACTTCCTGTATACCAGGCAAGGTGGTTAACATCTCGCCACCGTGGCCCCATGTGTTGTAGGCTCCAAGCATCCGAGTTGGGACTCCAGCACGGCCCTGACCCGATTGCGTCACACATTCCTCTGCGTGGTCCGCACGAGCCACACAGGCATCGGGGAGAGCCAGGAGGCTCCATGCTAGGGGCCAGACCCACGACACACTCCCAAGCGGGACCTCCCCCCCCCCGCTTGCCTCCATAGATGATGCGGGTTGAGTTGGCGACAGCCTCGGACACGTGCTTCTTGAGCCAATGGC
The DNA here is from genome assembly GCF_964198595.1 of Lampetra fluviatilis. Classification (NCBI taxonomy): domain Eukaryota; kingdom Metazoa; phylum Chordata; class Hyperoartia; order Petromyzontiformes; family Petromyzontidae; genus Lampetra; species Lampetra fluviatilis. The sequence goes on from NC_136310.1 coordinate 908,586, forward strand.
GCAGCTTCTCGTGAACTTCCTGGGCCTGCGGGGACCAAAACACAAATCAGCATATCACCACATGTCGTTTTTGGAGAGACAACCGTAAAATCGATTGTGTGCCACCACAGCGCATTTTTTTGGGATTACTGTAGTGTGCCTGGCAAACCTGTTACATGTCTACTTCAAGGTGCAGTGCATTGTGGGGGCTAGCACTAAAACTATATCATAAACACGCAATGAATTGTGGGAACTAGCAGTGCAGCTATGTTGCAGGTGCATGCTGGGAGCCAGCTTTGTTAGACCAGTGAAGGTTGACATGCCTGGGAATGAATATAACCAATGGTACAACATGTCGGCCTTAATAGGTGTTTGCTAAAAGGCTCGTGTCAGTCTATGTGGCTACATGGGGGATCTTTGTCTTTCTGGCACCATCTCACCTGCTGGGGCGAAGCGGTCTTGCCCGTGCCGATGGCCCACACCGGCTCGTATGCCAACACCACCTTGCTCCAGTCCTTCACGTTGTCTGGTGGGGGGCAAAGCAAGGCACAGCGGAGACTTGTCATTGTGACCACAGACACGAGCGAGATCACCTTCATTAACCATGAGCAGTACAATCCATTGCAATCGATGTGTCGTTAACTAATATTACCATGCAGGGTGCTTCACACACGCACGGCCATGTGAGGGTGGGGAGGGGCGGCACCTGCGATGTGCTTGGTCTGATCGAAGACGACCTTCTCGGTGACGCCGGCCTCCCTCTCGTCGAGCTTCTCTCCGATGCAGGCGATGACGCCCAGGCCCTCGCTCAGGGCGTGCGCCACCTTCTGGCCGATGAGCTGCAGGGGGGGGGGGGGCGGCAACGAACGACGGCTCAACGGGCGGCGGCGTGCTCGTCCGTCGCGGCGTGCGCGAGGGTGAGACGCGGGGCATCGCAGGGGACACCCACAATACCCTGCGCGGGGCCCACGCAATGCCGGTCAGATCGTAATCGGACCGATTCCATTGGAACGGATAAAATGTCAACATACAATTCATCTAAACACCATTAACTCAAAAAAACTGCTCAGCGAAGGAAGACGCACGCTATGAGTGGGAAGGAGGATTTTCTTCAGACGTTTTTCAGAGGCGAGGGAGTGAGGGAGTATCCCAGAAAGCTTAATTCCAGGGAATGGGGTGGAGGGGGGGTCCCTACCTCATCGGTCTCCCCAAACACGTGGCGGCGCTCCGAGTGGCCCAGGATGACCCAGTGAGCACCACAGTCCTTGATCATAGCCGGGCTGCACAGCACGGCCCACAGGGAAGAGGAAGACGCCACATTACACGGCAAGTGTCAAACCGTTCCTCTGTTGCTGCGGCATCTTGATGACGGGGGACGATGGTCGAGGACGCTAAAGATTTGGCACCGTGCCTTGACAGTGGGCCCTCTTGTTGCGTCGTGCGATGCTCCTTCAAGCATCAAGTCAAAATAAAAAGTCCGGTAACACACCGGAGCGGTTCGCGCACATCGCGATAGGAACCTAGCTACCAGTTTGATTTCCGACCGCGGCTAACATTAGTGGCGAGTGATATCCGAACCTGAGTATTATTCTCTTCGTACGTGTGGGTTCGTGCCAGGTAATCCAATTTCCTTCCACATGCAAAAACCCTTAAACAACCACTCGCCAAACATACGAGTGTGGGGCACTTCTAAAGTCACAACTTTCTTGTATGGAAAGGACATTGTGGTTATTTTATGGACATGTTTGAACAAGTAGATGAAACATGCTGTGGCATGGTTTTCTGGGACAACTTTTTAAGACCACATAAATATTCCAGAGTGAATGTTAAACCGAACGATTCATGAATGAATATGCTTCATTTACTACACACCCGGGGTGAAAAGCCATCTCATCCATGGGCAGAAATGTTGAGTCAAATAGGTGAGCTCATTTGGTGCGGTTTAACAAAATGCAAAAAATTCATTGAACAAAAACACACAACTCAGGAATAAAGTAAAAGGGTCTCCCTGCTCAAATGGCAATGAGGCGGTGGGGGCACTATCAGCACGTTTGGCAGGTCCCAGCCAGTGAAGAAACTCCACTTTAATTCGGACGCGCGAGTCTCCTCACCTGATCTCGCCAGTGAAGGCCCCCTTGGCCAACTTGTAGCAGTTCTGTGCAGCCACGCCGATCTTGGGGTCCAACTTTTGGCGTGCAAAGTCGATATAGATGGCGGGGGCACCGCAAACGATCTCTACAAGCGCACGCACACAACACACACACAGGTAACTTAACTCCTGCCCAACATTGGAGATACAGACGAGTGGCCGGGTTGAGCTGGTGGTGCACGTTCACAGTCGTTGAGCCCATGCCAAATCGCTTCCCACGCCGTCGACACCTGCAGAGGCTTTCACGAGCGCGGGCATAGCTTTTAAGGAGGGTGTTACACCATTGCCGAGCAAACCACCGTGATTAATAATTCAGTACGGACCCACACAGGCAAGACGCGTTATGAAACAATGTAAGCATGCCGTGTGATGTTTTTATGGGCTCAGGTGTAAAATTAAGTATGCAATTCACAACAGTAAGGAGCTGTCGTATCACAGTCATCGTGAAGCAGTGACCCCTCCAAAAGCAGCCCTGATAAAACAGGAGACATGCACTGCTCAGGAGCTGAGCTCATCAATTATAGTTTTTTAAGACAGCGATGACCTGCATAGGGATATTACTGCTCACCCTTTTAAGTCAGCCCACCAGCAGACAATTACACATAAAGACAGAGCAATAAAAGATAGGAGATAAGCCATATGACTAAAAGGGAGACCCAAAAGAAGAAAAACCAAAGCCAGGTAAACATTCATCATGAAGCTCATCTCTGCAAATTAAAAGGCCCGCTGAAGTAGACATAGAAATGCTCCACCCGATCTGCAAGAGGCTGCGCCCTGCTGTCTGCCCAACTATTGCAGCGATTGGAGGTTCATCAGAGGCATGATGGGCATGAGATGTCGCCTTCAAATTTAGAACCTCCCGAGTCAGCGTCTGAGCTTATGAGCGGTGACCTTACAGGAATCCTGTACATTTACAGCAGAGGCTACTGGAGTCTTAAAATAACCCCAACTTGCCCTTTACAAAAAAATTCCATGTCCTTTTATTAGCCTGGTGGCTACTCAGGTTTCAAGGGAGCCTACTGCACAGTGAATGTGCTTTCTGCACAGCCACCTTTGCACGTACTACATTCACCACACGTTCAATAATGCAGTGCGCACGAGTGGTGTAAATGCAATGAACGGTGTCCCATTACTAACCACCGCAAAACCCCACGCAACCTGTGCGATACGCCAGCCAGGCCAGGCGGAATGTCAATCAGTCCCAGCTTCCTTATTTGTGCATCGAGCTGCAACCTCAATGAAGGCGTGGATCAGCATTAGTTTATTATAGCGTTCGTTTTTTTCTTCGCGATTTGCCCGTGGCATAGACGGGGAAGCGAAAGTGGGGTCGAACAAGGTGCCAGTTGTGTACATTTCGGGAGAGCCAAGGGTGCCAAGGTGACACCAATGTGGGTCTTTGCAGGAATGATGCGTCACATGACAAAATGGCGTGCAGAGAGCGGGGATTGTGTGTAGATTTTTTTCATAGCCCAACCCCTTTATTCTGCCTTCCCACAATGCAGCCACTCCCTGCGCCCAGTGGCGACCGTGAGCACAAGCCAAAACGTGGCAAGGGTAGTGGGGTCGGTCGAACGTGGTTTGATTCATTAGTCCGTTGTCCTATTTTGCAGGCCACAGAAGCCATTTTGGTAAAACCTGTGATGGCAAAAAAGAGTGAATTACAGGAGAACGTCTTTCAAAACGAGTAAGATTAGGATTTTAGCAAGCTAGATGCAAATGTTCCAACATCCCTGCGCCTGGCAACACAGGGATGTGGAGCAGGAAATCACCTAGGATGGGGGCAGATGGTTGAGATTTGTAAGAGGTAGCAATGTCAGATTCTGCATTTGAGTGGCTGTGATTGCTGTGGGTGTGTGTAAGCATCAATTGCTCAAGTGACACCAAGACGACTCCCCATCGAGACGTGCGTGTACAAGACGTGCCAACAGCATGCGGGGACTTGAGGCGGGCAGTGATATTATTACACGGGATCCTATTACGTCCTTTGCACTCAGGCAAATGCCAACCATGCTCTGCTACTGCAGCGATTGAAAATGGGTTGTTGTAACTTTCTGACCTGCTCCTACTGGACATGTGAGAAAGACCTTCATAGCTCATCGGATTCTCCAGGATAAAAAATAATAATCAGATTTTGAATTTAAACAACTTCCTATTGTGGGTCAACTAACTAATCCTTGGACCGTCATTGTTAAGTTTTTATGCGAAAATGATTGGTGCTAGTAGTGACTTGTGAGTTCAGCTTTTCGCCAGTGAGGGTGACCACCGCAGAGACGAATCGATGAGATGAGCTCATGCGCCGGATTGCGGCTTTGCAGACCGAGGACCTTCATCCAGCAGTGGATAAACCACGGCTGATGATCACAACTGACGGTGCAAATATGCACTTTTATTCTCCAATCCACTGCTGGATGACGGCACCGCCATGCTGCATTAAAATCTAAACTGGTGCCCACGTAGAAATGGTGAGCGTACAACTCCCCACCGAAATTCCGGCGCGCTAACCGCTGCGCTGCAAGCAACGCGACGTTGTCATCGCGGGTGCACTGCGGTGGTGGTAACCGCACGGACGGGTCTGCGGCACCGCGAGTCAATTCGTGGTGCCACTGGCGGGCGGGCTGGTGGGGGTCAAATCGACGGGTCACACGCTACCGCAGAGCGCCGGGTCAGGCGCAGTGCGCATGCGCGTGGACGACTCCCCCCCCAAGCCCCGCCCCTCCCCACCGCGCGCGCGCGACCTTCACCGAGCGCGCGACCTCCACCTCAATTAACACGGAACATTATGATGGCCGTGCAAATGTCAACGCTGTAGTTAATTAATGCGCGTTAAGAAACGACGTTGTATATGCATCTGTGTGTATTATTGTTTGTAAATGCCCGCACGTCAGCGCGGCGAGTGACGACATCGGCGGACGCTTCGCCCCGCAGATCCGCAATGGCGATCGCCGCCTTTGCCAACGGAGGAGGCTCAGAGGGCCTCGCCTATCAATCCCCTCAGCAATTAATTCAAATAAATACTCGACTAAAAAGATTAAAAAAGACCACGTTAATATAATCTAACGCTTGCTTAGCCGACGGTCGGCTGCAGCTGCGTTGCATTCCAACGAGGAGTCTGCGTAGTGGCACCATGTTCAGGCGAACCCAGCGATTAGCAACCAAACTACACGAGCCACTGTTGTTACGTTGGGTAAAAATAAACCCCTCAATATTTCAAGAGCAGCAATGCACGCGAATACTCGACGCTGGCCCTTAATAAATGACGTCTCATTTTGCAGACCCCTGGGGCGAGCCCAATCAAATTGCACACCCGAGTTTATACGAACCAGGGATTGGTTGAGCCCAAATATGCACGAGAATGTGAACGTGTGCATGCAAGTTGTGTCGGCTCTGGCGTGTTTATTTAGTACGTGGGGAGTTGCGCAGGGCGATGATTTACCGGTGTTGGGGTCGAGGGGAGCCTTGTTCATGGACTCGGCCAGCGCGCCCAGGCTCGCCTTGTCGCCATTCAGCTTCCAGTTGCCACCGACGAAGAATTTCCTGCTTGGTGCCATTGCGTTTGAGTTTAATTGTCGAGGAGGGAGCTGACGATGAACGGATGAAGGTCGACGAGCACTGCGCGACTGACGAAGGGTGTGCAAGTTGCACGCGACTTTATAGGGGCGAGGCGACCAATCAGAGGACGCCTCTCGTGCGCGCGGCGCTGTCAGCCAATCGGCGCGCGCGCCTCAACAGCGAAGCCCGCCCCTCACGTGGGCACGGATTGGTTGAGCCCCAAGACGAGTCCCCACCGGCCGCCTGCTGTGATTGACGGCCTCGTGGGAGATATTTGAGATTCACCTATGCGTTGTGATTGGCGCCCAATTATTGAACCAATTAAAGCGACTGAGGTTAAAGCTATTAGAGCAATCGTCCTGCTTTTGCCGGTGGTTTCGAAACGTCGAAGCTTTTATTGAAATAATTTGTTTTTATCTTCCTGAATATTTCTTCTGGAGCGTCACTTCCTAGAAGCAAATCTTAATGCCTGTAATTGCAGAATGCTTTGCCGAGTCGCCCTTGTAAAACGCTTCTCGGCTCTACGGGTTTGACTCGGTGGGACATTGCACGCTCCTGGGTTCTTCTGAATCTTCCAGAAGTAATTTTTTTAGTCGTTTCAGCAATCTTCCGGAAGGCATCTTCCGGAAGATTGCTGAAACGACTAAGGCATCTTCCGGAAGATATCTTCTGAAGGGGATTCTGTATTCTGGAAGATTTCTTCCGGCCGTATGAAAACCGGGCCCTGGTTCGCATGGAAGAGATATTCCAGAAGACATCTTCTGGAATAAATAATTATTATCCCGGCATGACATCTTCTGGAAGATATATTCCGGAAGACGCCTTCTGGGGCCTATTAAAACGCGCCCACGTCTTCTGGAAGCACTCTGCGACCCCCAGAGCACCACAGGAGCTGCTGCCGCTACCGCTGCTGTTGTTGTTGTCTGGGTCTGGTGCTGTGATCCTGTTGTCGTCGTCGTCGCCCCCTGCTGTTGGTTCAGTCTCGAACCGTCGGTGGTGCGTGCCCCGATGAATCCTGCGCGCTCCGACGCCAGCCCGTGCAGCTCCAATGCGGGTAACGACTGCGGGCCGCCTCGCCTGGCTCAAGCCTGGCCACTAGGCCCTCGGAGGCGCCCATTGAATAATGTTGGTGGCGGTGCCGAGACGTGTTAAGTTTATATACATAAACACAGACACGGATTGTGTGTGGCAGATCATTATATATATACATAAACACAGACACGGATTGTGTGTGTGTGGCAGATCATTATATATATACATAAACACAGACACGGATTGTGTGTGTGGCAGATCATATAAACACAGACACGGATTGTGTGGCAGATCATTATATATATAAACACAGACACGGAATTGTGTGTGTGTGGCAGATCATTATATATATATAAACACAGACACGGATTGTGTGTGTGTGGCAGATCATTATATATATAAACACAGACACGGATTGTGTGTGTGTGGCAGATCATTATATATATAAACACAGACACGGATTGTGTGTGGCAGATCATTTTATATATATAGCACTGTGGACATGTACAGCAGCTTGACATGGCTTAAATACAGCAGCTAACAGTTGACCAGTTTAACAGCTTCTGCAATAGCTACGTTTTAACAGCAGCTGACAGATAAAATAATGCAGCTCACCGCTTGTGTGTATATAAATAACACTTGCATATAACAATACGTATTTATATAGCAGCTTGCGTGTTTGATAGCTACCTCAAACATCTTGTGTGACAGATTAGATAATTTTTCGTCTTGAAAATTGGTAAATTCAGGTCTCCTAAAACCCTCTAATCCGCTTATATTTTTAGAAAGTTTATATAATTTGTTGTGTTTTTAAATAATTTATCCTAGGTCTGATCCAATTACAGTAGCATTGTTACGAATTCCGTAATTGTGCCCAGGTTTGATGCGTGTATTTTCTTATTGGATGCAACCTTAGCATTACACTGTAATGAAAAACTTGATTTCCTGTCCTGGTTATCAAGGATATCGACTGACTTTGATACATGGCGATGGTATTGGTTGATGGCGATATTCAACGGTGATTGTTCAGAGTCCGAGTCCAAGGCGATGATCATCGATGGGCTGCACGGAGGCGGCTCCTCGGCCCACGTCAACGGGGACCGATCTCACGTGGACTTCCCAGCGCTCAACGACCTCCTGCAGAACCTGGAGGACTACACGCCCACGGTGCCCCAGCAGCAGCAGCACCCACAGTGCCGGTCTGACGAGGCCGCTTGACCCACGAATTGGCTTGAGTAGTTATACCCATACGGGCGTTCGGTGTCAAGACCGAAAAAAGTCAACCTGCGGTTCGCGTGACCTCAGCCGAGATGTCTTGTCTATTCAAGGCTCTGAGTGATTCTAGATTTGAAGCTTGATACATTAAATTTAGCTGTGACGGTCCCACCTGATGACGGAGACTTGTGTTGCCTCCGACACGTCGTGATTTATTTTATTTCTATTATTTCTATAATATTTATTATTATTTTTTTTTACCTACGTGATATTCGGTGGCGGCTGCTGAAAACTGTTCACATGTCCATTAAAAAATATAAATTTCTCAACTTTTTCCCAGTTTGTCCAACTAAAATCCGCCAATATTTCTACTAAACTGTAGAATGTGAGCCTCTTAAATGTTTTTACGTAAATAGGTGTGAGTTTAATAAATTTGTGTCGTAGGACATTAAAGAAGCGTGTAAACCTTGGGGAGGCCTTCATCCAGCAGTGGATTAATATGGCTGGTGATGATTGTGTACCACAGTACTTTTGCTTCACGGTGACTGAAGGTTTCATTGGCAATTCCTTTTCCATTTTCAGGTTCCAGATGCAGTCACGGGATATTACCTTAATCGTGCTGGATTTGAGACTACGGATCCCCGGATGTACGTATGGGTGACACACCGCTCCATATCCGCTTTTGGCATTGTCACCCAGCACTTTGGTGGTTTTGAGAGCGATGTCCTGACGCACGAGAATCACAAACTAATGAAAACGCTTTGTACTGGTGAAGTGTGGTCAAACAACCATCATGACTGACAATGCACAGGGAGGCCTTCATCCAGCAGTGGGTTGAGAAAGGGCTGTCGATGATTATTATGGAGTTCAAGCATCGATTAACACCAATATTAAAAGTATAAGCAATGACACAAACCTGCAACTCCACAAACAACCAGCAGAGGTCGTGTACGTGCTAAGATGGCCTGCACATTTAGTGAGTCAATGAATTGTTACAAATTAGTCGTGATTAGATTCAGTAACTCTTTGGTACTTCGTTTGTAGAGTTCCTCATTAGTTTTACCTCGAGTGAACCTCGAGTGAACGAGATAATACAAACGAGACAGGTATCCTCATCAGTACTATTTAGCACTGTGTTGCAGTTAGCATACTCCACTTGTTTTACCATTCTGTTTATCTTTGTGGAAACGCGTCGGTAGTGCGATTTCATAGTGGACAGTTTGACGTGTCTGATTCGTGTATATGTTTACTTCGATGTGTCGACTTATATGGATCTCTCTAACCGCCTCCGTCCTTCCTGCCTTTTCCAGAATCCGTCTCATCTCTCTTGCCGCGCAGAAGTTCATTTCGGACATCGCCAACGATGCGCTGCAGCACTGTCGCATGAAGGGCACCACCTCCACCACCTCGCGCAGCAAGAGCAAGGTGCGTCCTCTCACAAACCCCTGCATGCCTCGCATGTCCCCTCCCCTCGCCTCACTAACGCGTCCGTTTGTGCTACAGGAGAAGAAGTGCACGCTGACCATGGATGATCTCATCCCGGCACTCGGCGACTACAACATCAACGTGAAGAAGCCTTGCTACTTCACTTAGAGACACAAGTCCTGGCCCACACCTTGCGATCAACACCTTGTGTGTGTACTTCTGTTCTATGCTGAATCGTTTGAGCAGGAATCTTCGCTGGGTGTCGCTAACTCACTGTCAGTCGCCTGGCAGAGCTGTGTTGTCTGATTTATTGAGCTGCGAGTTGCTATTGGGTTGGCTCGTTGAACTGGCCTGCAAATTTCTGAATTTTGGCCTGCAGATGTCAGGTCATTGAGTCAATGTACCACTCGCTGTGCTCTTAACAAGTCTTCATTGACGGAGGCTCACCGGCGGCAGGGATTCGGTGTGGGATCGGTGGTAAGTGCACCACTTTGGCCAGTGTTGTGGGAACCATGTGAGTTGTTGATGGCGCGCAAGTTTTGTGGGGCGGTGTTGTGTCTGAGAGTGGTCGGTGAACTGGTGCTTGACGTAGGTGAACATTGCTACTCGCTCAGAACGTTAAACGAAACATACAAAGGAAGGAGAGATGGCTCCGCCGAAGGTAATTGTCGGAGTTTTATTGCGTTGGCTTGGAGATGTAAACGAAGACCCACGTGTTGTAAACATTAAAATGCTACATCGATATGAATTGCTCAAATCAAGTTCAAATCAAGATCGATATGAATTTTTTAAACCCTCATGTTTTATGTTTTGAAAATGTGAAAAAGAAATAGTTGAAAATGCAATTATTTGTGGATGTGTGTGTGCATGTCTATTAAACTGAATAGGGATATTGTAGATGTCTTCTTGGTTCTTTCGGTAAAGTCACGTAGAAGGGAAGTAATAAAATAATAAAAATAAAACATAATAAAAAAATATTGTAGATGGTCTGAAACTTCTGTAGACTTGACAATATTAACTTTTTTGAACTGGACATTTAAACCCTTGGAACACATTTTTACAACCCAAATACAACGCCATTCGTATCTGTATCGCACATCCACACATCTCCACAGACAACGTTTGCACGCACGATACCGGGGTGTGAGCGACGCCTGCCCGATGAGGTTACGATCCGAGCAGGGGGTGTGCACTGCAGGCTATGGAGGAGTGCTGCTGGTGCAAGTTGGGAGCAGCAGGGATCCGAGTGGTTCGGACTGATCCGGCATTGCCAACCCTCCGGCTTGCACCAGCGCTGCCTGTCGCCGTTCGGCCTGGTTAAACTAAAACGGAAGTTCAAGCAAAATGTTACGATGGTATAATCCGTGTCACAAGACATTGATTCGTGTCTTGCAACAGCTTCGTCTGGAGGGAATCTGTCCCAGCACGTGGCCTAAATCACTTTTATTTGTTTAGAATTTTCATGAAACATGGCGTTTGGAAATGCTTTTGCACAATTGTATGGATGTAAAGATTCATCGATTCACTGACATATCTGATGCGTGCACGGAATCGATAATTATGCATGTAAATTATATGCAGATGTTATATGGAGACTAATGGAGCAAAATAATACATACGAGACATTGTATTGGAAAATTGCACGAGGTACCAAATTGAAGATAAATTATTATTGAATCAAAACTGAAAATTTGTCAAATAATAATTACAAACTTTATGACCGTTTGGTAGCTAATTATAGCCATGGCTGGGAATTTAGCTCCGGTGCTTGCTGGGTTCATAGTGCACTATGCTAAGAGCACCCTACATAGCACTTGGAGAATTATGGGTAACCAATGATCCTACGCGACAGCATGCAGATGGTTGACCATTCTTCACCACGCTGCTCGGTGGAGCTTAGTAAAGGAGCAATCGTAACTCCAGCCATGTTCCATCTGCTGCTGGATGAAGCCCCCAACGAGCGTCTCCACCTCTCAAGATCACAATATAACGTGCTTAGCATCTGCACGTGAACCAATTCATCGCTCCATATTATGACGGTAATGATGAACACAAGTACAACTATATACACGAGGAGTCTTAGGCACAACATATGAGGTCGGCAACTGCTCACGAGTGGGAGATTCCTGGATGTGCGGGTACGCCGATAGATCAACGGAACAATTATATCAGAGGTGTGTCAATCACCGAGTCACTCAGCGCGGCTGGAGGTGGTGGTCCCGTGATTCCCCCTCGCTTCCCCCGTGATTCCCCCTCGCTTCCCCCGCGGTTCTCCGGCGCTTCTGCGGCGCTTGCTTGGTGCCCCGCGGCCACGCTCTGCCGGCCGGTGCCTCCGTGCTGCTGGAGCGCTTGCTCCATTGTGGAGTAATACTCCAGCGCCTTGCTCACCGGCTCCACCAGCTGCTCCTGCACGCGCTCACACACGGTCGTGGGAACGCGGCGACGGTGGCACCACCACCACCACCACCACAGTGGAACACGGCTTGTTTTATTATCACTACTCTGCTTGTTTAGCCAGAAAAGCCTTGCGGAACCACGTGTCCCTTTTTCAGGAGGGTCCTGCCAAGTTTACGCACCCGGGGGCGATGATCGACAACCTCTGCTTTAAAGCGGCGAGCGCAGGGACAGAGATAGAGGGGCAGCCGTGCCCTTGCTGGCTCGACGCCACAGCTAGCGCGAGGGCTCCTGCTAGAACGGGCGTCGGCAACCTGCGGCTCCGGTGCCGCCATGTGGCTCTCTGACTGCCCCCTTGCGGGGAGCCGTTTAAAAAAAAAAATGGAAATGTTAAACATAATTTAATGTAACAATAATGTATTAAATATGGCAGGGAATGGGGTCACTATGAAATGTCCTGGTGACAACAAAGTGTACAGTCAAACTGTATTGTTAAACAATAACTAAAGGGGAAGAAACTAAATGGACGCAGTTTATTCCATCACCTATTTTTATTTGTCAGAATGTGTTGTCATCTGCTGTGTACCGGCTGCTATGTTTGTGTTCAAGTAGCTCTGCGTATGATGCGGCTCAAGAAAGCCCCTTTTACGGGGTATTTGGTCTACTCCACACCGGCCCAAATCGTGACAATCCATCGAGTGTCCGTGTGTGTGGATGGTTTCGGTGGCCACCCCCGTGCTCGCAAGCCCGGGAGCCGAGCGGCAATAGTCCTCAATGATGGGCCGTGTTCACCAGCCGTGTTCACCGGCCGTGTTTACCGGCCGTGTTTACCGGCCGTGTTCACCAGCCGTGTTCACCAGCCGTGTTCACCAGCCGTGTTCGCCGGCCGTGTTTACCGGCCGCGTCTACTGGGCCGTGTTTGCCAGCCGTGTTCACTGGGCCATGTTTACCGGTGCCACTGCTCCTGGTTATTTTCATGCAAAGGTTGTCTTTAATGTTAGCCTGCGGTTTGATTTCATGTTTACGAAATGAGTTCTTTAGACTTTTTTAATAGCCATTTAACAAAAGTGACAAATGATTGGGATTTTTTTTTTCATCATGAATTATGAATGAGCCTCTTATATTGCTCACATCAAAACAAACATGGACACAATGCACCAAGCAAATTTGCTGCTGGAGTCCAGTGAATTAGCCTAGCCCGTGAAAGATGCGCTCCATTAATGAGTCTCAGCAATTAATGGCAAGCAAAAATAAAATGCACCTCATTATCAGCACACCTGGGCTTTCGTAAACACGATCCTGTTAAATTATATATACCGGTTCCTGGTTTTCAACCTGGCAATTCAGTGCCTTTGACGGCCATTATGCATCCAGTGTGAGAGAGAGACACCCAGGCTCGAGGCTTGAACCCAGGGCTCGCAGTGGTACCGCCTCGGTGTCTCCGACATGGCATTGTGAATCTCAGAAAGAGAGCGATTGCTAGGACCCAGGGCTTGAACTAAGCTCCCAGCATCGCTAGCTCAGTGTCTCCAACATGAGAGAGATAACCAGGCCCAGGGCTTGAACCCAACTTCTCTGGCTCAGTGGCTCGGATATGACCATTGTGAACCCAAGTGAGAAAGAGACCCCGGGTTGTAACCCAGGATCTCAGTAGAGCCACCAAGGCCATTGTGAGCCCATGGTCCGCTGCGTTGATGAGGTGCCGCCCACCGACCTGCAGGGCCGGGAAGAGAGTGGCGAGCGCCACGAAGAGCGGCAACAGCACGTGGCGGATGAAGTTGACTTGCGAGGAGGAGCGCGACACCTTGTCGCGATCCATGAAGGGCGACACGGGCAGCCCCTCCAGCTTCTCCACGTCGCTCTGAGGCACACGTGCAGGGGCAGCGGCAGCAGCAGCGCGAGAAACAGAAGTGTTTCAGTGACAGCAGCAGCAGTGAGCGGTGCTGGTTAGGTGTGCACTTGTTGGTCGAGTCCCCGACTGCTCTGTGCTCTGTGCTGCACTGGGAGAGTCCTCATTAAACGCAGCAGCCACGTTCCGCCTTGCGCAACACACCGGAACGATCCCACGCTCGCGGCCGGCACTTTCCCAACCGATGGCCGACAACGTCGTCTCGCCGCCCTCGTGAACCCGGCTTTAATCACAGGCGACGGCTGCCTGGATTCACAGCCGGGATCTCACGGTGACCCCGAGCGAGGCGAGACTCCGCGCGTGCCGCGACCGCCGACGACCATGTCGGCCGGTGACGAGCCGCGGGCCTCACCTGAGAGAAGAATTCCTGCAGCAGGCAGTCGAGCCAAGGCTCTGCCACCTGCATAGGCCTCGCCTCGTTGGAGATGTCGCTCACCTTGATCATGATCATCATGAGCTGCGGACAGACGGCTCGTGTCGGTTAGCACGCACCCAGGCACGTGTGTGTGTGCCTGAATGTGTGGTGCATCTGTCAGTCATCACAGTCAACCCGTGGCACCTGGGTCTGTCCCATGACCTGCCAGCAGGCCTTCAACACTTCACGAGCCCTTAAAGTGCACACAGCCTGGCACAGGCGCCGTGGTGACATCACCGCCACTTAGTGACAAATGGCGGTTGTTGTTGAATGTGTGTGTGCGCCACCCGCCTCCTCACGTGCCAGGCCGGCCTTCGTAGGTGCTCGCTAACTGCTCGTACCCCAACAGTCTGTTAAAGGCCGTACGGTACTGATGCTGCTGGACAATAGTGATGTGGAAAGCCAAATTAATGGACAAAACATGAATTTGACTTTACAATCGTTTCGCCCGTTCATTCTTTACTTGCCCAGGATGCAGCCCTGGGTCCAATAAAAGTGCTCTTGCGTGACCTTACAGAGCACATTTAACATCGTTGCCTCGCTGATCTCGTCAAGGAGCATAAATTATCACGCAAACTCGGCTCATCCTCGCAGTAACGGCTTTTGGCTAACCATCGAACAAAGACGGTCACTGCATCGTACACATTCAGATGCACTTCTGTGGCCGCCTGGAACGCTCTTACTTCCGATATTAGGAAGCCACTGGAGCTACGCACTTTAAAATCATCTAGATTTAAAACTCATTTCTGAAGAACTGCTTTTTGTCGTTTGTTGTCCTTCGAACTCACCTCCGATTAGTAAGGTTGGCTACGCACAATGCGAAAGAAGATCAAGATACATACATCTTACGATGCGTCAGTCATCTTTCGGGAGCTAAACATATACCAACGCTTGCACGGGTCTTGCTGCCCTGACCAGCGCAAGAGCGTTGAGGGCATTGCGGTGTGAGCACAACACCGGCGCCAGCGTCGTTTTTTCTTCTCGTCGCTGCGGAGGGCTCGCGGCGTCACCCCGGGGCATGCGACGCAGCGCTCACCACGTCCGTGTGCTCCCTGTTGCGGAAGTCAAAGGTGGGCAAGATGGCATTGAAGGAGGCGAGAATGTCGTTGTGTCGCCCCATGTCTGTCGCCAAGATGCACCTGCGGGCGGCAGGAGGCAGCGGTAACGGGGCGACAGAGGAGATCCAGAGAGAGGGAGGGAGGGAGACCCAGACCCGGTACGCAGTGGTTCGTGACCTGGGCGGTGCAGGCTTGACGACTTCGCTACCCGAGTTGACGGTCCCCGCGGAGCTGAGGAACGGCTCGCCGTGACGCCACCGACGCTGACTTACAAGAAGCCCATTCACCAACGTCAATATTGAGAGACGCTGGGGTCGAGCGCGTGGACAGCTGACGAGGAACGCTTGGCCAATTTCTTCGATCCACTCTCATCATTTAAAAAAAAAACACACTGAAGGAGCTTGACGTCATCCAGAACGGAGTGGCCCTTCTTAATCGGCACCTCACTGAACGGTGCACAGGACAGTCCACTCGTGAAGGATGATCAATGGGATGCGGCGCATCATCTCTCCTCCGCTGCTCTGGAAGCACCCCCCAAACACCGCGACCTCCGTCCACGAGAACAACAAGGGCACCGGCCGCTGCACGGTGGGGACGTGCAAATGCCACCACCACCCCCAAGATGCACTGCAAGTCGCACACCCCATGCGGACTTTAACGTTCACCGCCGCTCGTTCACCATCACTGGGTCAGAATCCTGGAACTCGCTGGGAGGTGGCACGGTGGTGGCACTGCCACCACCACCATCACTGCTACCACCATCACCACCACCACCATCACCGCTACCACCATCACCGCCACCACCGCCACTACCACCACCACTATAATGGCTGCTGGAGCTCCAGGGAAAGGCCCAGCACCAGCACCACCCTCTCAGTGCGACTCGGGGTGGACGATGAATTCTAGATTACCAGCGACGCCCACATCCCGAATATTTAAGACTAAAATATTCTGACTGTCATCTTATTAGGCTGGTTGTATTTACTGGCGAAACGTCGTACTCGAATGATAAATATTGTGGGTTGGCTCTCCAACACACCGGTGTGCTGTACTCGTAACGAATTGGCACGTTCTGTTTACGTGACAAACCTTACTAGTTGGCTGTCTCGAGTGGTGGCGGGTTTAACGACACATTGATATTCACATGATCTAACCCAAAAAAACCTGTATTATGGAGGGAAAAAAATACGCAGACGTATTACGCGGTCCCCTGAATGTGTGGAATGAATACTCACTTGATCATGCCCTCACGGACTCTCTTGTACTGCTCCTTGGTCAAGTTTCGGAAGATGTTGCTTTCATGCTGCAGGAACAGCGAGCTACGGTCATCGCACGGCAGTCACGGCTCGATTGCCCCTCATAAACAAAAATACGATTCCACAGCCCTGGCTTAACAAGTACAGCGCTCTTGATTGTATCCGTGAAACATTCTCGTGTTGGGCCCGTGGGTGGTCGACTCGCACGGCCTCTGCTGTCGCGAGGCTAGTGGATGGATTGATAATGGATGGAGCGTCACCTCCTCCAGCAGTTCGAAGGCCACGGCGCAGTGGTGGTTCTCCAGCGGGGAGATGTCGTTGTAGCGCAGGGCGAGCTCGGTGCGAGCGTTGATCTGGAAACAATAACGCGATGGAAAACACTCACTCACCCACTCGCTCTCTCACCTACTGATCCACTCACTCACGCACTCACACTCACTCGCTCGTCTTCTCACTCACCCACTCACTCTCTCACCTACTGATCCACTCACTCACGCACTCACTCACGCACTCACACTCACCCACTCGCCTTCTCACTCACCCACTCACTCTCTCACTTACTGACCCACTCACTCTCTCACGCACTCACTCTTTCACTCACCCACTTACTCTCTTACTCACCCACTTACTAATGTGCTCACCCTCTCACTCACCCACTCACACTCAACCACTCACTTTCTCACTCACTGACCCACTCACTCTCTCACTGATTCTCTCACTCACCCACTCACTCTCTTACTCTCCCACTCTTTCACTCACTCACCCACCCACCCACTTACTCTGTCATTCTCACACTCACTCTCTCACTCACCCACTCACTTACCCTCTTACCTAAAGGTAAACAGTGACTAATGCCATCATCCCCAACAGTTATGGTCATTGTCATTACATTCAACATCATAACCGCACCTCCGATTAGCACAGTTGGCTACGTACAGTGTGAAAGAAGTTTAACATACATACAATATCACCATCATAATTATCACCGTCATCATCATCACCACTACCATCACCACTGCAGAGCAGCTTGAACCGTGCCAGTCCCACGCAGAGGGAAGACGCCACGGGGCTCTGTGCGACAAGGAAGCGCTGCCAAGCCGCCCACCGCGACCCCCGAGGGCGTGGCGGCGTGCGAGCACCTGGTAGGCGTTGTTGTATCCCGGGTGGTCGAGGTCGTGGCACACGGAGGACGTGAGCATGGCCAGCAGGTCGATGTGCTCCATCTTGCTCCGCAGATCCGTGATGCAGATAAGTCCGTACATCTGTGAAGTCATCGTCGTCGTCGTGGTAGTCGGCCACCGTCGCCATCACCACGATCGTTGTTTGTTTCCTGATGACTGTTTTTAAATTGGCGCCTGAATAGTTACCTAGTTGTATCTATTGAGTATCAGACAAACCCCTCAATAATAATGATCAAAGACGTACGACTCAATAAACTAAGATTGTTATCACGGCGGCTGAAACCCGGATTCGAACCCAGGTATTGGCATTGCCGGCTCAACAAATTACAAACAGAAAAGTAAGTAAAAAAAAATCGACTTGGGAAGAGATTGGGATAAGGAGGGGGGGGGGGGGCAGTGCCAAATTAAGCTAGTGCGGGGCCTGTAGCATATGTTATAAAGGGGCCCTAAATAATAAAAAACACGTAAATATTAAAACACAAATTTTTAACTTACATAGTAAAGTTATTGTATTTTTTTCATTTGCTATACAGCCAGATAATCCGACAAATCGCACACTTTAAACACCCAGTCGTTCATAAAAGTTGAAGGCAGTATAGTACTCTAGTAATAGAGCAAGTGCAGAATCACTGAACCAGAATTGATAGCTTGATAGCATTTAGCGCGGGGCCCTTGAAAGTGCGGGGCCCCTAGCACACGTGGCTACTTGTGCTTCAAGCAAGTTCAGAAGGCCTCTTCCGTGGCCGTGCGTGGGCTCCCGCCTCACCATCTGCGAGACGCAGAAGCAGTGCTGGAAGTTGTGGAAGGGGATGTGGTTGTAGCGCGCGTAGATGCGCAGCAGCAGGCGGCGCAGCACGCGCCGCTCCACGCCGAACGCGGACACCAGCTCCAGGTCGAGGAACATCTGCAGCAGCAGCAGCAGCATCTCGGCATCCTCCCACTGCCTGCACGGGGCACGTGGCGGGCACGTGGCGGGCACGCGGTGGGTGACGCGCCCAACGGCAACGGGCGACGAGGGGTGACGGGCCGGTTAGGCCGTGTCTCACGAGGCTCGATGTTCACGCTTAACCCCTTACCCGCACACAAGATAAAAACTAAAACTATAAAAATATATATTTTGCCAGTCAAGGCCCACTGAGCTGTGTAGCTCTTTTTCAGGAGCGACCTGGCTATCACAAAGGACAGCTCAACGAAGTGGCTGATCACGTGGAAATATCTATCAGCCAAATACTTTAAACGCACGTTGATTCTAAATGTGGACCCGGAGAGAAAACCACGTGACCACGGGGAGAACGTGCAAAGTCCAAATATACTACAGGCATCAGGGTCGAAATCGAACCCACGACCTCCTGCATACTAGGCGAGGTAGTTAACATCTCACCACCATGGTACCCTTCTTGCTGTTGTGCACGGGAAGGAGTCGAATGACAGCGTGGGTGTTGTACTGCGAGGCGACCGCGCGTCACCACTTTGTGCAGAGCGAGTGGACACCGTGACTTTATAGAGAGAGTGTGTGTGTCTCCCTCTGCGTCTGTGGGTCTCTGTGTAAGTCTATGGGTCTCTGAGTGTGTGTGTCTCCCTCTGAGTCTCTGGGTATCTGTGTGAGTCTGTGGGTCTCTGTGTGAGTCTATGGGTCTCTGTGTAAGTCTATGGGTCTCTGCGCGAGTCTATGCAATGCAATTACAATGGAGGTTTTCTTTTGTGAGCATATCTATTTTTTAAAGATGATGACCGTGATGAGGACGACCCTAACGATGACAATGGTGATGACGACTGTGACTCTAGCGATGACAGTGATGGTGATGATCACCGCGACGACGATCGCCGTGACGACGACGAGGATGATGGCGATGACGTACCAGTTGTCAAAAGTTGGCGTCTTGAGGCAGCGTCTGACCTCCTCCGTCAACTCGACGTCGCTGCAACACACGCACGGGCGACGACGGATCGAGCGCGCGCGTCGCGTTCTCGGTTCGGCTGCCGTGCACCTCCGTACCCGCGGCCGTCACACCGCGGCGAAGAGGAGTCGAGCCAAGGGACACGATTGGGACAGGGAAGGGATGCCGTGATGGAAGTCGCCAAGGCGGAAGAAAGCAGGAGGAGGGCCGGGCAGGCACGGGAGGGGGAGCAGGAGGGGGAGAAGGAATGGCCGGGCCGAGATGTCGGGAAAGAGAGGAGAGGGCCTGCCAGGTTGTCGTTGCTGCCGTGTGATCCCAATTGAGTGGCGATGTGCAGGTCAGTTGTCAGCATTTGGATGTTGGGCCCATACCAGTTGCATGTTTTGGGTTCTTTCGCTTTATGGGAGGAAACCAGAGAACGTAGGGGAAACTCAACACGGGCAGAACACGGGGAGAATATTCAAACTCCAAATATACAGCAGCAGGCGTCAGGGTCGGGATCAATCCCACGACCTCCTGTATACAAGGCGAGGTGGTTAACATCTCGCCACGGCGGTGCCCTCCGTGAGGCCTGAGCGGTCTCACGGAGCGAGCCGGCGGGACGCGGGGACGCAGGGACGTGGGGGTGTGGGGACGTGGGGGTGTGGGGACGTGGGGGCGAGGGGACGAGGGGGTGAGGGGGCATGGGGGCGAGGGGGCGAGGCGACGCACCACACTTGCAGGAAGCGCTCCTCGACGCGGGAGCACTCGGCGCTGGTCTTCCTGAGCAGGCGCCGGTGGTAGAAGGGGGAGAGATTTGCCGCCTCCTGGTTCAGGTCCTTGAAGAGGCCCAGCCAGCTCAGGTGCTCCACCGTCTGCGGGGACGACGGCGACGACATTTGAGCAGTGCAGACGTGAGCGGTGCAGACGCAGTTGGGCAGGTCGTCTCGCTGGGACGTCCGTTCACTCTCGGAGACATAAAATGATTCAGAGCCACGATCGGCGCTAACAATTGACCAAGCTCTGTGGGCCTATATTGGGATGTCTGGCGATGGAGGGTGTGTGGGGGGGGGGGTAACACTCAATGTCCATAGAGATGGAAATTAACCCGCTTGCTGTACTGCCATCGTACCCTGGCGAGGCCAGGAAACGCAACATCGCCACCCACGGGTATGGAGGAAGTTTCCCGAGCGCTCTGTGTGCGATCCACCAACCCCTGCGTGCGAGGCCACGTGCAGCACGGACTCGAGCGCCCGGCCCGTGGCAGAGGGGCGGCAGCGACAAGGGGATTGACGAGGCCGGTGGAGGGAAGCAGGAAGAGGTGAAGGCAGTAAATGGGACGGTGGGAGGAGGTGAGATTGTTCGGGGGAATGCAAGTGGGTGGAGGTGGTTACCACGGTTGGCTACGCGCGGTGCGGGGGAAGTCCAACAGGCGTGCGGAGTGGGAGACATTGGGGGAGGCCTTTGTCCAGCAGTGGGATGTAAAAACGGCTGAGAGAGAGAGAGGGAGGAGAATGAGGATGAAGGCAGCGCGAGTTGACAGCCGAGGCATCCGCGGCTCCTGCCGTGTGGAGGTGAGCGGCTGGACTCACCTCGAGCTTCTTGCGAAAGGTCGCGACCTCGCGCTGGAGGTCGAGGAGGCCCGGAGGCCGGTCCCCAATGCCGGCCACAGCCGTCCTCTCCAGGCTTTCCACTCTGCTCGCGGGACACGCGGGCGGACGCACGCACGGGCAGGCAGGCAGCGAGACAACGTACAGAGTGAGACAAAGCACAGGAGACGATGAGGTAACGGACATCGAGATAGACAGTTGGGACAAACAGAGCATGAGATAGACAGGAAATGAGACAAACACTGAGGCAACGGGCAACCATCGATGGGATATCCACTGAGACGGACACACAGATAGACAATAAACAAGAATTGTGATATTGAAACAAGCGAAAGACATTGAGATTAAATAGACAGACGGATGGACATAAACCCATTGAGACAGCTACGGTGACAATCTGACATAACAAGACAAAGGTGGAGAGGGAGACCGACAGTGAGATACCATTACCTGACAACCCACACGGGGAAACCGTATGGGTTGACAGGTATAGGACCCCCAGATTGTCGCTGCTCTGCTTCTCTGAGGTGTTTCACCAACGTCACGAATCAACCCTCAGCACGAACTGATGGTACTTCCCCCTCCCCCCCCTCCTCCTGCCCCCCTCCTCCCCCCCTCCTCCCTCCTCCTCCTCTTCCCTCCTTCTCCTCCCTCCTTATCCCCCCTCCTCCCTCCTCCTCCTTCTCCCTCCCTCCTCCCCCGTCGCCCCTCCTCCTCCTCAGCATGGACACACCCTCTCACCTCTTCTCCAAGTCCAGGAGGTCAAATCCCAGCGAGGGGATCAGCTTGGGACCTGCATCACGCGGGCCCACAAGACAGACGAACGGGGCAAGTGCTCCGTGCTGGTGAGCGTGCAGGTGGTGAGCGTGCAGGTGGTGAGTGTGTGGGTGGTGAGCGTGCGAGCGGTGAGCGTGTGGGTGGTGAGTGTGTGGGTGGTGAGCGTGCGGCTGGTGAGCGTGCGGCTGGTGAGCGTGCGAGCGGTGAGCGTGTGGGTGGTGAGTGTGTGGGTGGTGAGCGTGCGGCTGGTGAGCGTGCGGGTGGTGAGTGTGCGGGTGGTGAGCGTGCGGGTGGCAAGCGTGCGGCTGGTGAGCGTGCGGGTGGTGAGCGTGCGGGTGGTGAGCGTGCGGGTGGTGAGCGTGCGGGTGGTGAGTGCTGGGTGGTGAGCGTGTGGGTGAGGAGCGTGCGGGTGGTGAGCGAGCGGCTGGTGAGCGTGCGGGTGGTGAGTGTGTGGGTGGTGAGCGTGCGGGTGGTGAGTGTGTGGGTGGTGAGCGTGCGGGTGGTGAGTGCTGGGTGATGAGCGTGTGGGTGGTGAGCGTGCGGGTGGTGAGTGTGTGGGTGGTGAGCGTGCGGGTGGTGAGTGCTGGGTGGTGAGTGTGCGGGTGGTGAGCGTGCGGGTGGTGAGTGCTGGGTGGTGAGTGTGCGGGTGGTGAGCGTGTGGGTGGTGAGCGTGCGGGTGGTGAGTGCTGGGTGGTGAGTGTGTGGGTGGTGAGCGTGTGGGTGGTGAGCGTGCGGGTGGTGAGTGTGCGGGTGGTGAGTGAGCGGCTGGTGAGTGCTGGGCGGTGAGCGAGGGTCTCACACTGCGAGGCCACCACTATGAGGGAGTACGGCTGCTCGCTGCTGTTGGCTGCCAGCGCCGGGGAGACGTTGACGAGGTGTCCGCTGGCGTTGTACAGCTTCACGATGTCTCCCGGCTTCGCCTCCGCGGCCGCACGGAACAGCTCTGCGCGAGATCGTCGTCGTCGTCGTCATGATCAAGATCCACGCGATCGGGTTCATCATCACGACCATCATCACGATCATCATCATCGTCGTCGTCATTGGGTTCTTCGTGATTATTATCATCAAGATCGTCATCAATTAGCATCAGTATCATACTTGTGTGTGTGTACACGTGCATGTTTATGCACCTAGCAAAGGCTATATGGGAATCTTTGTCTGTATCTACGCACGTGTAGACGTGTGTAGGTGTGTGCGCGTGTGCTGTGTGAGTGGGGAGCGGCGCTGTAGCGGTGAGTGCGCTGAACTACAAATCCGGCAACCCGAGTTCCCGCTCACGACCACACACGATTATCTGAACTGGTCCTGGGCCTCCCCTAGGTCGACTCAGCATAAAATGAGTACCTGGTGCGGTGTGTAAACATCGCCACTGGGGAGACAAATGCGGTCGGGCGTGGTGCTGGCCACCCACCACCTCGTGTGCCGTGCCGGCCTTCACAGGTGCTACTCGCTAACAGCACTTGCCCCAACAGTCTGTTAAGGCTATAAGGGGGATCTTGGTCTTTGTGGTGTGTGACACACACGGGCACGCGCACGCACGCGCACGCACGGGGCTTGGTGCGCACCGACGGCACAGACGTTCACGAATCAGCTGCCACACTCGATGCTGGGAGGTTCGTCTAATTGGGCGCGATGACCTTTTGGCAGACGGATCCCGCTTCCTTGGGACGTTTGGTCAGGTTCCATCGATGAGTGTTCGGCTTCGCGTGTGCGAGGAAACCGGAGAAAACCCACCACGCATACAAGAGGGCGACACTCGACACTATGCACGGATAGATGCAGGAATTCACTGCTGTCCTGCCATCTCCTGGTCACACCATGGCGCTTGCTCGTAGTAATGAGAATATCAGTAATAATAAGTAATAATAAGAATATTAGTAATAATAAGTAATAATAAGAATATCAGTAATAATAAGTAATAATAAGAATATTAGTAATAATAAGTAGTAATAAGAATATTAGTAATAATAAGCAATAATAAGAATATTAGTAATAATAAGTAGTAATGAGAATATTAGTAATAATAAGCAATAATAAGAATATCAGTAATAATAAGCAATAATAATAATATTAGTAATAATAAGTAATAATAAGAATATCAGTAATAATAAGTAATAATAAGAATATTAGTAATAATAAGCAATAATAAGAATATCAGTAATAATAAGTAATAATAAGAATATTAGTAATAATAAGCAATAATAAGAATATTAGTAATAATAAGCAATAATAAGAATATTAGTAATAATAAGTAATAATAAGAATATTAGTAATAATAAGCAATAATAAGAATATCAGTAATAATAAGCAATAATAAGAATATTAGTAATAATAAGTAATAATAAGAATATTAGTAATAATAAGCAATAATAAGAATATTAGTAATAATAAGTAATAATAAGAATATTAGTAATAATAAGCAATAATAAGAATATTAGTAATAATAAGCAATAATAAGAATATTAGTAATAATAAGTAATAATAAGAATATTAGTAATAATAAGCAATAATAAGAATATTAGTAATAATAAGTAATAATAAGAATATTAGTAATAATAAGTAATAATAAGAATATTAGTAATAATAAGCAATAATAAGAATATTAGTAATAATAAGTAGTAATGAGAATATTAGTAATAATAAGCAATAATAAGAATATCAGTAATAATAAGCAATAATAATAATATTAGTAATAATAAGTAATAATAAGAATATCAGTAATAATAAGTAATAATAAGAATATTAGTAATAATAAGCAATAATAAGAATATCAGTAATAATAAGTAATAATAAGAATATTAGTAATAATAAGCAATAATAAGAATATTAGTAATAATAAGCAATAATAAGAATATTAGTAATAATAAGTAATAATAAGAATATTAGTAATAATAAGCAATAATAAGAATATCAGTAATAATAAGCAATAATAAGAATATTAGTAATAATAAGTAATAATAAGAATATTAGTAATAATAAGCAATAATAAGAATATTAGTAATAATAAGTAATAATAAGAATATTAGTAATAATAAGCAATAATAAGAATATTAGTAATAATAAGCAATAATAAGAATATTAGTAATAATAAGTAATAATAAGAATATTAGTAATAATAAGCAATAATAAGAATATTAGTAATAATAAGTAATAATAAGAATATTAGTAATAATAAGTAATAATAAGAATATTAGTAATAATAAGCAATAATAAGAATATTAGTAATAATAAGCAATAATAAGAATATTAGTAATAATAAGTAATAATAAGAATATTAGTAATAATAAGCAATAATAAGAATATTAGTAATAATAAGTAATAATAAGAATATTAGTAATAATAAGTAGTAATAAGAATATTAGTAATAATAAGCAATAATAAGAATATTAGTAATAATAAGCAATAATAAGAATATTAGTAATAATAAGTAGTAATAAGAATATTAGTAATAATAAGCAATAATAAGAATATTAGTAATAATAAGCAATAATAAGAATATTAGTAATAATAAGTAATAATAAGAATATTAGTAATAATAAGCAATAATAAGAATATTAGTAATAATAAGTAATAATAAGAATATTAGTAATAATAAGTAATAATAAGAATATTAGTAATAATAAGCAATAATAAGAATATTAGTAATAATAAGCAATAATAAGAATATTAGTAATAATAAGTAATAATAAGAATATTAGTAATAATAAGCAATAATAAGAATATTAGTAATAATAAGCAATAATAAGAATATTAGTAATAATAAGTAATAATAAGAATATTAGTAATAATAAGCAATAATAAGAATATTAGTAATAATAAGTAATAATAAGAATATTAGTAATAATAAGTAATAATAAGAATATTAGTAATAATAAGTAATAATAAGAATATTAGTAATAATAAGTAATAATAAGAATATTAGTAATAATAAGTAGTAATAAGAATATTAGTAATAATAAGTAATAATAAGAATATTAGTAATAATAAGTAATAATAAGAATATTAGTAATAATAAGTAATAATAAGAATATTAGTAATAATAAGCAATAATAAGAATATTAGTAATAATAAGTAATAATAAGAATATTAGTAATAATAAGCAATAATAAGAATATTAGTAATAATAAGTAATAATAAGAATATTAGTAATAATAAGTAATAATAAGAATATTAGTAATAATAAGTAATAATAAGAATATTAGTAATAATAAGTAATAATAAGAATATTAGTAATAATAAGTAGTAATAAGAATATTAGTAATAATAAGTAATAATAAGAATATTAGTAATAATAAGTAATAATAAGAATATTAGTAATAATAAGTAATAATAAGAATATTAGTAATAATAAGTAATAATAAGAATATCAGTAATAATAAGTAATAATAAGAATATTAGTAATAATAAGTAATAATAAGAATATTAGTAATAATAAGTAATAATAAGAATATTAGTAATAATAAGTAATAATAAGAATATTAGTAATAATAAGTAGTAATAAGAATATTAGTAATAATAAGTAATAATAAGAATATCAGTAATAATAAGTAATAATAAGAATATTAGTAATAATAAGTAATAATAAGAATATTAGTAATAATAAGTAATAATAAGAATATTAGTAATAATAAGTAATAATAAGAATATTAGTAATAATAAGTAATAATAAGAATATTAGTAATAATAAGTAGTAATAAGAATATTAGTAATAATAAGTAATAATAAGAATATTAGTAATAATAAGTAATAATAAGAATATTAGTAATAATAAGTAGTAATAAGAATATTAGTAATAATAAGTAATAATAAGAATATTAGTAATAATAAGTAATAATAAGAATATTAGTAATAATAAGTAATAATAAGAATATTAGTAATAATAAGTAATAATAAGAATATCAGTAATAATAAGTAATAATAAGAATATTAGTAATAATAAGTAATAATAAGAATATTAGTAATAATAAGTAATAATAAGAATATTAGTAATAATAAGTAGTAATGAGAATATCAGTAATAATAAGTAGTAATAAGAATATCAGTAATAATAAGTAGTAATGAGAATATCAGTAATAATAAGTAGTAATAAGAATATCAGTAATAATAAGTAATAATAAGAATATTAGTAATAATAAGTAGTAATAAGAATATCAGTAATAATAAGTAGTAATAAGAATATTAGTAATAATAAGTAGTAATAAGAATATTAGTAATAATAAGTAGTAATAAGAATATTAGTAATAATAAGTAATAATAAGAATATTAGTAATAATAAGCAATAATAAGAATATTAGTAATAATAAGTAATAATAAGAATATTAGTAATAATAAGTAATAATAAGAATATCAGTAATAATAAGTAATAATAAGAATATCAGTAATAATAAGTAATAATAAGAATATCAGTAATAATAAGTAGTAATAAGAATATCAGTAATAATAAGTAGTAATAAGAATATTAGTAATAATAAGTAGTAATAAGAATATTAGTAATAATAAGTAATAATAAGAATATTAGTAATAATAAGCAATAATAAGAATATTAGTAATAATAAGTAATAATAAGAATATTAGTAATAATAAGTAGTAATAAGAATATCAGTAATAATAAGTAATAATAAGAATATTAGTAATAATAAGTAGTAATAAGAATATCAGTAATAATAAGCAATAATAAGAATATTAGTAATAATAAGTAATAATAAGAATATTAGTAATAATAAGTAGTAATAAGAATATTAGTAATAAACGTCGTGCATGTTGGCACACTCATAAATCAGCCAAGAACATGAAACCAGTCCACGTTTTCCAATATGGGGAAACACTGACCTTGAAGACCCGTTGGTCAAAACATTGTTTTTGTTCGCTCCGCTGCTAAACACACAATCATTAACACGTCGCGAGACGCGGACTCATTAAATTCAATGACAGACCGCGTCTACGCTCGAAGAGAAAACGGATTCGTTAACTCAGCGAGGGTAGCAAATCCCATAATTGTCTAAAATTGTCCGCTAATCCCCCGCACGCGTTCTCTGTGGCACCACATTCGACACACTACTGACGACACATGCACGCGAATACCGCACGAGCGATGGGTTTCGGATGGAAATATTCCGATTTTTTTTTAGATGCTCAAGGGAAATGCTGGATATCGTTAAGATTTGGGATCGTTTAGGGGCAGCGGGTCAGCAACCAAAATAACAAGAAGAGCCATCTTTTGCGAATTCGGTAAAATATTGAAACCCTCAATATTTTAAAGAGCCGCAATGCACCGTGTGGTGAATACGAGACGGCGGTGGTTCTCAGCACGTTGGGGATAGCTCAGGACCGGTCCAGACATCGTTCGCCACTGATGTTCGTGCAACCGCAGCTACTGATCAATGTGCAGAGCCGTCCCGAGGCGAGCGACCTGGGCCCCGCGCTTTGGGGGGCCCCGTGCTTCGACGTCACGGTGTCAGATGTAATACTTCCAGTTTAGTTTGAAGTCATCGGGTGGGGGGGGGGCACACAGTGGGGTTTGCCCAGGGCCCCCGCACCCCGCCTAGGGACGGCGCTGTCGACGTGTGCGTCACGACTTGGACATTGAGTTCGCGCTGGCTTTGCGGTGGCTAGGAGATGTTGACTACCTCGCCTGGTATACAGGAGGTCGTGGACTCGATCCCGACCCTGACGCCTGCTGCTGCTGTATATTTGGAGTCTGCGCGTCTCTCTCTCCCCGTGGTCGCGTGGAGTTTTCTCCGTCCACATTTAGAATCAACATTCACGCGTTGAGATGATTTGACTGCTGCTGCTGCTGTCCACGTGACAGGCCGCTTCGCCGAGCTGCCATTCGTGATGGCCAGCTCGTTTCTCAGTGGGCCTTGCCGGGTAAAATAAAACGTCTTTCGTTTTTATGTTTTTATTGAACTCAGTGTCCCAGCCGGGCGCCTTCACCAGCCCAGCGGTGGCACTGGCACCAAGAGACTGGCGTGTCAGGGACTTGTTAGTACTACTACTGCTGCGTGGCGTATGAGTGGTGATGGTGAGTGGTGAGTGCTGAGTGGTGAGGATTGTAGAGAGATGATGAATGGCTAGTGGTGAGTATGAGTACCAAACCATTGATTGTTGTTGGAGTGGCGATTGTGGCGAGGGATTTGTGGCGAGTGTGTTAGTGCGGCGAGCATTGTAGATGGAGAAGGTGCGAGTGGTGAGTGTAGCGCGATGTCATCTCCACTCACCCTTCACGTCATGGGCAGAGCTGCCCCTGTTGAACATCACCCTCTCTGGTCGCCCACCCACGCGGAGGTGAATCACCGCGTCTTCCTCCATCCCTCCGAGCCTCGCTCCTCCTCCCTCGACCTCCCGGCTCCTTGACGTGCTCCCCACTCCTCCTCCTCTTCACTGCCCACCTCGTCCTCCTCTTCTCTGGGCTCTGCCAATTCTGAGACTCGAATGAGAGCCACGCGCACGCGGGGGGCGTGGCTCCACGGGGAGGAGGCGTGGTCTCCCCTCCACGGGGGAGGAGCCACGGGGCTTTTTGCATCTTCTTAATCAGCAGCAGTAGCAGCGGTGATCTCTCCACTGCTGGATGAAGATGTCCTCCCAAGCCGTCGCCACGTACCACAGCCCGGTGGTGCAACAATCCATCTGGCTCCTGCACACTTGCCAATTATCTCGTCTTACACGGATTCATATCGCACCTTAACCCAAGGCGCTTTAGATCAATTATACAAGTGAACGTAAGGTGATAGTGGTTTACATCAAGTGGGGCTATTGAAAGTCGTGGTGTAGTTGTGGTGACAGCAGGTCCGGTGGGACTGGTTTAGGAGGGTTTTGGGTAGTGATAGGTGTAGTGAAAGGGGTTGGGGTAGTGGTAGGGGTAATAATAGTGATAGAGGTAGTGATAGGGGTGGTGGTGGTAGGGGTGGTGGTGGTAGGGGTATGGGTGGTGGTAGGGGTGGTGGTAGGGGTAGGAGTGGTGGTAGGGGTAATAATAGTGATAGAGGTAGTGATAGGTATAGTGATAGGGGTGGTGGTGGTAGGGGTGGTGGTAGGGGTATGGGTGGTGGTAGGGGTGTGGGTGGTGGTAGGGGCATGGGTGGTGGTAGGGGTATGGTTGGTGGTAGGGGTAGGGGTGGTGGTAGGGGTAGGGATATGGGTGGTGTTAGTGGTCGGGGTATGGGTGGTGGTAGGGGTAGGGGTGTGGGTGGTGGTAGGAGTGGTGGTAGGGGTCGGGGTGTGGGTGGTGGTGGTGGTATGGGTGGTGGTAGGGGTAGGCCTGGTCTTAGCTTGAGGACGGGGTTGTTATAAGGGAGGAACGGAAGCTGCAGGTTGTTGTTGTAGTGAAGATGGTTGCTCTGTGTGCTGCAGGCGGAGTTGGTTCCAGTGGAGGGGAGCGAGAAGGAGCAGCAACGAGGGCGCGAGACTGGGCGCAGGGGAGCGAGGGAGGCGCAGGGAGAGAGAGGGGGGGGTAGAGAGGGGGGGGGTAGAGGCGGGGAGAGTGGAGGTCAGGGAGGGACAATTCCCGTGTCCCCTCCCTAGTGGAGTCCTCTCGAGTCTGTGCCCACCTTTGGCTGCCTGTCCATCGTGAGTCTCGACCTTCGGGCGACATTTCCCAACGAAGCCCCCTTGTTGGTCTCAACGGCGACCGCGGCGTCTCTCTCACGTGCGGGTTTGTGTTTGTGTGTCTCGGGTCCGCGCTGATCCTCGTGTGGTCTCGCTGTGCGACTCCCCTTCCCCGCGTCTCGGCGCACTCCGACGTCTCTTGCTCCGTCTGGCTTCGTCACCGAGGGATGATTGGACATGGCAGGGCCCTCCCGAGACAGAGAGTCTCGGAGCTCCGTGAGGCTTGCCTGTTTGTTGTAACTTTCTCTCCCGCCCATGCTGGACGACTGTGAAAAAGAGCTTCATAGCTCATCGGATTTCTCCAGGATCAATAAGGGGCCGTCCATAAATGACGTCACGCGATTTTGGACGATTTATGACCCCCCCCCTCGTCACACGGCGTCACAAAAAGTCTGACCCCCTCAAATATGACCTCACAAAGCTCTGCCCCCCCCAAACCATATATCAATTTTGAAAATAAAACATGCTTCAAATCGCTTTAAACTATCGTCATTGTAGTGCGTATTTAATGTGGCGCTGCACTCTGATGTTGTAGGAGTGTTGTTATAACAATTAGCGTTGTTATAACAATTCTATATTTATTTAAAGTTGCGCATTTTGATGTGACGTCACATTTCTCAACCCCCCCCCCCCTCGTCACACATCGTCACACATCGTCACAAATGTCTGACCCCCCCCCCCCTAGGTGCGTGACGTCATTATGAACGGCCCCTAAAAGATTCTGATTCGGAGTTTCAATTAACAATAATCACCATCCATACGCCAGACCTCAGAAGCAGCAGTAGAAGTAGCGTCCAGCAGATGGCACCAGGCACCTGGAAATCTTCACAAGATTTGCGTGAAACTGAAGTTGAGCTCTGGGGACAGCAAACACCATTGTGCCCTGGCACACTGTGGGTTCTGAAGCGTTGAGTCCTGAAATTTGATTTGTCTTGGCACATAACAATAATTTCATCTTGTGACGCTGCTGCTGCCGCTGCGCAGTTTTCGCTCCCGGCTCTCGTAGAGAGAGAGGGCGACTCAGCGGCGTCAGGGGGAGCCACAGACGAGGAGCGGGGAAGGCAGCAGCAGCAGCAGCCACGCGGTGAGGAGCAGTCGGCGCTACCAACAATTGCCCAAGCTCAGCGGTCCTCTATTCATTCAGGTGTTATTCGTCAATTAATGAGCGTTTACATGTGGGAGAAACCCACGCGTGCGAGGGGGCAACACTCGATGCGATGCAGATGGAACAGGTCGAGTCCACGCTTTGCTCTACCGTCGTCTCCTGGCGAGCCAGGCAGAGCACGGCTCCTGAACACCCACAACTTCTGTCTGTAATCCACCAACCCTCCACGCTGCCTCCACAGTGCTGGATTACAAGCCGCTTGCAGCATAGCCCCCACATCCTTCAGCAAGTATTAAACTCACAATCTCACAGTAATAATACATTTATGAAGCACCTTGCATCGAGGATATCAAAGCACTAAGAAACAGCAGAAGCAAATACTCAGCATGAAAATAACTCATGAAACAAAAATATAAAAACAATAAAATATGCTAAATGCCATAAATAATATGTAAAAGGACAGTGCGCTGTGCGATTCTTTTTTACATCTTGAAGCCTCATCGAGTCTCAAGAGGGGAAGGAAGAGAGAGGGAGATGGAAGAAAAGGAGCGAGCAGAAGCGAGCTGCATGGAGCAGCGTCTGTTTTCAGAGGGGGCGGGGAGAAGGGAGCAGTCACGTGACTCACGGGAGGCTTGAGCTGATGGAGACTGAGAGAGAGATTTAGGTGGGAGGGGAGGGAGTCAGCGTGGGGGTGGCCACACGGATGTCTCAAGACTCGTGTTCACGAGGTTCCTGAATCACATTGTTTGGCCAATTCATGTTTAAAGAGTGATTCGCGAGTGAGAGGAAACCGGAAGACGGACGAAACCCACGGATACGAAACACGAGAAAGGCAAAGGTGCAGCCCTGCATTGCCTTGCTCGCGCCACTGCCGGGAGAAGGGCCCCTCCAGAGGATACTTTTTCCGACTCGTCCACACTGGTGAGACGTCTTGGATGAAGTGGAAGCGCCCATGCTTTACCCCACCGTCCGATCGACTCGCCGTGGTGGGCCTGTTTACGCCACTGGGTGGCGGGGAGATTCTAGAAACTTGCCCCATGGTTTTGGCAGCCTCGCTAGGAAATCGAACCGGACAAACTCTGGTTTGAAATCCCAGCGTGTGCTCACGGTGTCACCACCGTAGCATCCCATGCGCGTAGGCGGATTACAACTCAAAACTCTGCGTGAGAGCAAACTCAAACCCACTTGCTGTACTGCCAACATCTTGGCCACTTTTGCAGCCCCCGGAGCGTTTAGAGAGTCACGGCAGCTAAGCGGAACCGCACCGTGGACACAGCGCATTAGCAGACACGTGGAGCTACGGGCCCTCGAACCCGACGCGGGTCAGCCATGGGGGGGGGGGGGGGTAGAGGAGCCAAGCGCCCTGCTCAATCGCTCGCGTGTCCACGGACAAACGAGGGTTTTGTGGGGAGCCCGAGTGCCTATACCCGCGTTGCCCGGAGGCCGCGTTTCTGCCCCGTGTGTTGTTTGGCGAGGCCGAGGCGCGGCACTAATTCCAATCCGGCCTCGTCGGGGCGCGCAAGGGACAATCCCCGCTGCACGAGCGAGCGAGAGGCAACCCCCCCCCCCCCCACCCGCTAAAGACAACAACGCAGGGGAAAATGTTCATAACCAAACCACCACCGTAGTCCGTGCGCCGCGACAAATTAAAACAAACGGTGACCAGAGGTGTTCCTTCTTTATAGGAGGCGCGCGCTCCTGGGTTTTGGCTGAAATTCGAGCGGTCTGGCTGACGCTGAGGGGTGGGGAGGGGGGTGGTGGGGAGGGTAGCATTTCGAGGCCGTCTGTCGGTGGGGCTGCCCCTGAATCTCCTCGCCATGGGGGCCGGCACCGTGAGCCGTCTAGCCGGGGCGGACTTTTCGCTCTCAGTGGCTCCGGTCGGCTGGCAACGGCAGGGCCGTCGTGGCAGGGCTGGCGCCCGTGTGGCAATGGGGCCGCACGCTGCTTGGCAGCTTTTCCAGCGTGAAACTGGAGAGTGTAATTGGCTTCGAGACTGCTTGCTGGCATGCCTGGCATCTCGTGGCGGCGGCGGAGGAGGAGGCGGCGGCGGAGAGGGATTTTTTTTTTAAACTTTCCTTCTCTGTAAACAGTCCCCATCACCCACAGCAGAGCACAGCACGCGGTCCTACTGCTCCCCCCCCCACCTCTAACAACCACTCAACACAAAAAAAACCCAGAGACAGTCTCTGCAAACACAAAACATCACGATCCTTGGGGCTGTGTCGCCGTCTGCCGCGAGCGAAGCCACGATTTCTCCCCGCGCGGCTGGCTCCCTGTGTTCATTTCCCACGAAAAAACAAATTAGAAGCTTCGATTACAGCCACGGGGGCCTTGCCGGGGGTGGGTGGAGGAGAGGGGGAGGGGGGTTATGAGACGGGGGCTCTGTGGGGGGTGGAGGTGGGATTGGCGCTGCCCCCCCCCCGCTGATTTGTGGAGGCATTAGGGGCCTGACAATGGCTCATCGCGCGCCGCAGTGCTGCTCAGTGTTCGGACTTAGGGGCTCAGCGCGCGAGGGCTCTGAAGCACGCGTGGCTCGTCGCGACGGCGTGCGGCTGAAGGCGCAGCCCCGCAACTGCTCGCTCACGCCGCTGCTGGAGGGAGAGCCTCCACTAGGAGGAGCTCCGTAGGGCTCTCCTGGAGGGAGTCGGGTCGGCCCTTTTTGCACGCTCGCCAGACGTCGTGTGAGGAGTTGGCCCCGAGTTGGGAATACCCACGCTTCACCCCACCGCGACCTGCCGGTCCACGACGCTGTCATGTTGCACATGTCTGCTGCTGTGTGGACAGGGGAGCGGCGATTTCAAGGGATTTTAGAAACTCGCACCGTTGTTTCAAGTCCCGCGGCGGTAGGTGTTACAAATGTACAACACCCCCCCCCCCAGACCGATCCACCCGCCCGGCACTGTGGTCACATGGTCAGAGCCTTCAGCTCAGAGTCAGAGGGTTGTGAGTTCCAAGTCCTGGTTTAGTGGTCGCCCCGGCGCAAACTCCCCGCTGAGGTTGTGACGCTGCGTATCGCGACGTGCGCGGTCGATAGCGGTTGTCCCATGGAGGGGCTTGGTCTCACCCACAGTGCAGGCGAGTGTGCAGGCGAGTGTGCAGGCGAGTGTGCAGGCGAGTGTGCAGGCGAGTGTGCAGGCGAGTATGCAGGCGAGTGTGCAGGCGAGTGTGCAGGCGAGTGTGCAGGCGGTGTCACTGCGCACATGGGCCTGGAAGGGCCGAGGTGCCGGGCTCGGAGAAGGGTGGGACGGGTACCGCATCGCGCGCCTTCAGATGCGCTTCCGCGGCCGTCTGGAAAGCTCTTCTTTCCGATATTAGGAAGCCACTGCAGCCATTCACTTTTAAATCTAGCTTTTTATTTATTAATTTAGAACTGCATTTCGCGTTTAGTTTATTGTCTTTCCCCCGCACCTCCGATTAGCACGGTCGGCTACGTACGGTGCGAAAAAAGTTCAACACACACACATTCCTTGCATCGGGGCCCCTGGCAATCGCGCTACTCCGTCATGGAGGTGAACGCCACGGGCCCTGGCCGCTCGAGCAGCGCGGCGTTCTCCACTCACGACGACGATGATGGCGATGAGGAGTTCTCCACTCACGACGACGATGATGATGAGGAGGAGTTCTCCATGATGTGTTTTTATTTCTCCGTTTGGATCTCTCACGGCGAGTGAGCAGTGCACCAACCTGCGTTGTAGAACGGGGATCTGAAGTCGGCCTCAGGAGTATGTTTTCTGCCATCCCGTCAAAAGGCTCTTCGCCCACTTTTCAAGTTGTGAATGTGAAGCCTCAAAGCTGGAAATCAGCCACACGCAGACGCGAGAAAACAACCGAATTGAATACTTGTTTTTAATTAAACCAAACACAAAAACATTAATTCGTTCATCGCAGCACATTGTGCCGTGAGTGTAAATATGAGACGAGAACGGCGGAGGAGGCGAGCACAGCTGTCGGCGGCGCTCGGGCGTCAAGGGGAGCAGATCCACCGCCAGCATCGCCTGCCAACAGCACAGACGACGGCGTAGCGAGAAGGAGCGAGTTGATCACGCAGCGTCATCCCGAGGCACGATGGATGTTTCCTTGGAGTCACCGGTGGCCGCGTTGAGACACACGCAACAAAGATCCTTCGTTAGAGCCTTAACAGACCGTTGTGGCGAGTGCTGTGTTTTTATTGAGTTTGCTGTCTTTCCCCCGCACCTCCGATTCGCACGGTTGGCTACGTACGATGCGAAAGAAGTTCAACGCACCCAGACACTGCACACACAGCGAGCGAGCTATGAAGAACCCGCACGGCGCAAGCTGGACTTGCGAGGCCGCTTTGACCGCACGGGAGCCGAACCCTGGAGCTCAAGCTCAGCTCGGGGCACTGCCGGGGGGTGCTGCTGATGCAGGAGCGCCGCAGGAGGAGCCCAGCGATGGACTTACATGGCAATGGATGCGTCGCAGCTGAACCGCGGCCCAAAGAGAAATCCCCCCCCCCCCGCGCGCGCTCCGTAATGGCCCCGCAGACAATTTGCGGTCAAAGTCGTGGCCAAATTAATCTGAGAGACGTCGCCAGGCCACAACTCGGCCAAAAGAAACGCCACGTCTGGTCGCTTGTGGTTTTCCTCCTCCTCCAAACGAGTGCGGAGGGAGAGTCGTGAGCGATCGCTGAGAGAGTCCGTGAGACTGAACCAGAGCCACGTGGCCCACGTCGTGTTGACGTGTCGCTTTCCGAATATTCAGCAGCAACGAGAAATGAAGACACTCGCATTAGTGCGGGAAATTGTGAACCGTCTCAAGTTTTGCGAATGACGCAGCCGTTATAGCGAGCGGTGGAAATCAATTACAGGAAGTTATTATAAAGAACTTAATAAATGAAAGAGACGCTGCACAGTTGAGCCCAAGATAAATATCCCGCGTGGGCAAAGACAAAAGTTACCGCACAACAAGGGGCGGAGGAGGGGCACGGCTGGAGACATCGCGGAGGATGTAAACCTGGGGTGCGTGTCTGTCTGTCTGTGTGTATGTTGCGTGTGTGTGAGTGTGTTGGACGTCTTTCGCACCGTACGTAGGCAATCGTGCTAATCAGAGGTGTCGAGGATGGACCGGGATCAGAACGGCGCCACGGAGAGCAAGGTGGACGAGCGGTTTTGGAAATAAAAACGGACTTATCTTTCTCTGTGTGTCCTCGTGTTGTTGCTCTATCATTTTCTGCAGTCACGAAAGCTCCAAATGTCTCATTGACATGCTAATTTCTCTACCCCCCCTCTCTCTCTATTTAAGGCCTCGACACAGAGGCGGTGTTTCTCTGTGTGCCTATGTGTGTGTCTCTCTGTGTGTGTCTCTGTTATCTTTCTGCTTATGTGTCTGTCTATGTGTCTCCGTGTCTGTGTTTTGTCTCTCTCTCAAATTGAGCAAACTTTGAAAGAACGTAATCAACCAGGTAGGGTGTTGACTGTTATGTTAGCCGACAATCGGTGTTGTAATGCATTACATTTATAAGTTTACTAGGTTTGTTTTCTCTTTAAATTTTACCTGATGATGATTGCTTGTGTTGCAATCGAAACGTCGTATGCTATTATTTAATTATTGTTTTTCTTTCTACGTGACTTTACTGAAAGAACCAAAGAGTCATCCAAGAAGCGCAACACACCAATGATGGAGTACAGCATTAGCAGTGTTTAGCGGTGGTAGGATCACAGCGCCTCCTGTGACGGCGTGGATCAGCAACGTGGGGGCGGCGCACAGCAACAAGCGACTCCCGACTCGGGCCTCCTACTCTGTGGACTTTGTGCGTCTCCCCACCGCTCCGCAATGGGGGGTTTACTCACACAGCTAAAACACACACACACACGCCGTGTGACCGACGTTACTCGAAACATCACCGCGCTGAAAGATTACACCGCAGGCGACTCGTGGCAGCATCGCACCCCGACTGCGAAAACTCGGCAGGACCCTCCTGAAAAAAGAGTCTTGAGACTCGGGTGTGGCGGCCCTGGGAAAACGGGCGTAGTGATGATGAATATTCATAAATAGTCGCAATAATAATACATCGTGAGACATGGAGCAGACAAGGAAAAACAGGAGCGTGTTGAGTCGCAGCCCTGGAGTGACACGGAGAGACAGGAAGAGGAGCACGTGGACTCGAGATGACACGCAGGCGAGAGACGCCACGTCGGCTGTCAAGAGAGGAGCGTGGGCTAGGAAGGAACGTCCACCACGGAGAAGGAGCGATGAGATCGGCGCGCGCGCACAGCAGCGAGACGGCTTCGTGTCGCATCTAAGAGACCGCGAGGGATGGTGACGGATTGGAGAGGCTTTCATCCAGCAGTGGATCGATCATCGCTCACGATATCAGCCCCGGGCGCGTGCACGTTGGCCCAAACACGCGAGGCCAATAGACGAGACGCGGAGCGGCGAGTGGATTCGCCGAGCGATCGATGAAGGCTGGCGCAGCGTAAGAGGGGGTGAAAGTGCCGGTGCCGATGTGAACTCACCAGGGTGGCGAGGTTTGGGTCAAACAACCCCAAGACCCCTTGACCCGTGTTCATACTCGACGCACTAATCCTGCGCGCGCTCTAAATCGGACATTATAATGAAGATAACATCATATATAACTTCCCCACCACCACCGCCGTTGTGCAAAGTGGATATCTTCCAAATTCATCGTTGACAGCTGTCATTGTTGTTCACTCAAAATGGAACATTCCATCCTCTAGCCGGCCCAGAGAAGCCGAGGCACCGTGAGCCGCAAGTCAAAGACACAATAAATAATAACACTGTGTAAATAAACAATAACACTGTGTAAATAAACAATAAATAATAACACGGTGTAAATAAACAATAACTAATAACACTGTGTAAATAAACAAAAAATAAATACACTGTAAATAAACAATACATAAATACACGGTGTAAATAAACAAAAAATAATAACACTGTGTAAATAAACAATAAACAATAACACTGTGTAAATAAACAATAAATAATAACACTGTAAATAAACAATAAATAATAACACTGTGTAAATAAACAATAAATAAATACGCGGTGTAAATAAACAATAACACTGTGTAAATAAACAATAAACAATAACACTGTGTAAATAAACAATAAATAAATACACGGTGTAAAAAAACAATAACACTGTGTAAATAAACAATAAATAATAACACTGTGTAAATAAACAATAAATAATAACACTGTAAATAAACAATAAATAATAACACTGTGTAAATAAACTATAAATAATAACACTGTGTAAATAAACAATAAATAAATACACTGTGTAAATAAACAATAAATAATAACACTGTGTAAATAAACAATAAATAAATACACTGTGTAAATAAACAATAAATAAATACACTGTGTAAATAAGCAATAAATAAATACACTGTGTAAATAAGCAATAAATAAATACACTGTGTAAATAAACAATAAATAAATACACTGTGTAAATAAACAATAAACAATAACACTGTAAATAAACAATAAATAATAACACTGTTAATAACCAATAAATAATAACAGGGTGTTAATAAACAATAAATAACAATCACACGATCCGTCCCCTCTCACGGCTCCGTCTCTCCACTCACCCCTCCGAGTCACTCGACCCATCAGCCGCACGGCCTTCTGCGGGTGCTTCGTTTCAGCCGTTTGGACTCCTTCCTCCGCACCTCCGGTTAGCACGGATGGCTACGACCCGTGCGAAAGAAGTTCAACATACATCCAGAACTCTGGACCGGTGTCGGCATTACAGTGTCTCATCAGCAGCAGAGTCGGGCTCGCTTCAGATCAATCCAAGACGCCTGCGTTTGGTCGGTGGATAACATTCAACAATAGTCCGTGAACCCAACCAAAACAAGTTAACAATGAAAACAAAATCAGAGCACACATCTAAATTACATAATGCACAAGTCATGACCCGTAATCAAATGAACTAATTTACAGTGCTCTGCACACACCAGCCAAACCTCAGGGTAAACACGAAACACCGAGGGGAATATTTGTTGTCAAACTTCACGGTGAGATGAGGGGGGGGGGAGTCAGTGGCGGGGGGGGGGTCTTGCGGTGACGAAGTCGGCATCAGCTTGGCCGCGAGCCTCTCGGCAGTGTAAACTAAACTCGAAACTAAACTCTTTTTTATTTGGCCAGTAAGGGCCCACTGAGCTACAAAGCGATTTTTCAAAAGCGACCTGGCCACAAATGATAGCTCAACGAAGTGGCTTGTCACGTGGGAATTTATGGCAGCCAAACACTCTAAAACGCGTGTTTCTAAATGTGGAGGGAAAACACCACAGGACCCGGAGACAAATCCACGCGACCACGGGGAAAGAGACACGCAAACTCCAAATATACGGCAGGCGTCAGGGTCGGGATCGAACCCACGACCCCATGTATACCAGGCGAGGTAGTTAACATCTCATAGCCACCGTGGCACCCCACGAGTGTAAATCGAGGGATGTCCACTGGAGTCTCAATCACGGGCAGCCGGATCGCAGACTGCGCATCGCGACGAGCAACGCAACGTTCCACAAATCTTTGGCATCGAGTGGGAGGAGGAAGCCGAGGTAACCTGGAGAAAAAGCCTCTCTGCACAGATGGATTCAATAATCTATTTCTTTGCTGCCATCTCCTGGCCAGCTCACGGCCGTTGCGTGCTGGCGTTGCCTTGAACGTCCAGGCACCATGCGTGTTGGAACATTGAATATTCGCCCATGTATAGCTGATGACAGCTAAGAGGATGAAACCAGCCGAAATCTGCCAATTTTGGGAAATATTGGCATTCAGAGAGAGTCAGAGAAGGGGAGAGGGACAGAGAATCAGCTACCGAGAGAAAGAGAGAGAAACAGAGAGATGGACAGCGGAGAGAAAGAGATGGAGCAACAGAGAGAGAAAGAGATGAGAGGGGGAGGGAGGGAGGGATGGAGCAACAGAGAGAGACGGAGGGGGGGAGGGCGAGGTTTGTGCTGGAGCCCGTGTTATCGGCGCGGCTAATCTACACGCGCCTCTGTCGCCAGAGCCCTCTCCCCTGCGGCACCACTCAGCAAACAGACAGGCCGGGGCAGGACGGGGGCACGGGGGGCGCGGTGGGCTGGGGGGGGGCATGCGTGGGAGGGAGGCAGGGAGGGAGGGAGGCACAGCGCGGTAAGGCTGGGAGCCGACAGGGAGGCCCAGCCAGGAGCGAGGTGAGGGAAGGTGAGAAGGTTGGGCTTGCGGAGCGGCCTCCCTGCTCGTGTGTCACGGCTGAATTTGGAGCCTCTGAGCCACCGGCTGTGACCGTGAAGATGAGCCCCGTGGCCAGAGATGGGGCCCTAGGACTCGGGGCTGTGGTCGATGATGGGGGGGGGGGGGCTGATGGAGGGGATCTGTGGTAAAACGTTTGTTTTGGAAGGTAACCGTAATTTATATCAAATTCTCATTAAGAATTAAATTCGAAACCCAAGTATGTCATCTTGTGCAAATTAAACATTGGTCTTAGTCCTAAAGCAGCAGCAGCATCATCATCAGCAGCACCATCACCATTACCGCCTTCACTCTTTCTCTGTCTACTGCTGGATGATGGCTATCGTGTTGTACACCGCAAGAGGGAGAGATGAGGTGAGAATGAGAGAGAAAGGAGTGGAAAACAACGCCGAGAAGTCAGCAAAGCCCAAGAGAGAGACGAGCAAGTACATATTGAAAGAAGGGGAGGGAGGGAACCGTAAGGGAATTTGTTGAATAAAAAAAAATTATTGGCTCAAAAAACTCTCCACATACCTGTGCTAAGCGATGCAGCGCTGACGCGGAGTAATGAGCGGGGAGCTGGGCGCGCGTGGGCAGCCCGGAGGGACGGCTCCAGGGGACCCCCGCTCACTCTCCGTCTCCCACACCGCCAGCCCAGCCTGGGCCACGTCACCAAACATCCCCAATGTAGGACCACAGAGCTTGGGCAACTGTTGGATATTGAGGAGTGCTGTCCAC
Organism: Lampetra fluviatilis; assembly: GCF_964198595.1. Classification (NCBI taxonomy): domain Eukaryota; kingdom Metazoa; phylum Chordata; class Hyperoartia; order Petromyzontiformes; family Petromyzontidae; genus Lampetra; species Lampetra fluviatilis. Next base: position 950,069 of record NC_136310.1, read on the forward strand.
AGGCCCCCACCACCACCACCACTCCCATCACCCCACCCCCCTCGCGTGCGTGAGGTTTCTCTGGGTGAGGCTGGCTTCCGCCTACACGAATAATAAACACTCATTTATGGGAAAAACATTCGCAATACATTCGTCAATAACACTCCCTTACTCAGAACCAGAACATTTATTTTTCCTGGAGTAATCCGATGAGCTATGAAGCTATTTTTCACTGATGTCCAGTAGAATTTATATGATAGCGTTGGACAAACATAAACAATGAAGTTGCACAAACATCCCGATATAGGACCGCAGACCTTGGGCAATTGTTGGGGGCAGTTGTGGCGGCTTTTCCACGTGTCTGTGGGTTCCACGACTTGAATCATTCTTTTCTCTCCGTGTGAGTGCGCGATACAAATTCTAAATTATCATCATCATCATCATTGTTATCGTACCCCCACTACATTCAAATACTGCTCATCATCAACTGTGGATAGACTGGCCTCAACCGTAGGAATGTGGAGTTTCCACCGCGGTGAAATCTTCCCTTATAAACCCTCCGTGTATCTGTAACTCCTATCACGCAAGCCCTCCTGGACTGAGGCAGAACAACCCAATTAATCGTGTTTTTTCCGATAAGAGAACTCGTGCAGGACCCGGTTATCCACGACAGAGCGGAAGAAGTCGCCAACATCCGATGATTTGAGAACCTGCGACCCAAACGAGGCGGCAAATGCATTCTCTTCTCCACGTGTGTGTGTGCTGCATTCTGTTATCCACGTGTGTGTGCTTCTTTGTCGGTGTTCACGCGGATAAGAGGAGATATTTTTGTGGATGAATACAGATAACAGGATCAACCAACAGTGCCCGCCACATCATCGCGGATAAGAGAACCTGAATCTGTGTTTATCCTGGAGGAATCCGACGAGCTAGGAAGCTCTTTTTTCACAGCTCTGCCAACAGGGTTGTCGTCGTTGCTCCAGGATTACTTTCAGGATTACTTTCAGGATTACTTTCAGGCGGAGATTTCCCGGGGCTGAGCTCTGGGAATTGTTTCCGCACTCGGTCCACCGCACCAGGTCCACCTCTCGGCCCACCGCACCAGGTCCACCTCTCGCTCCGGCTGTGGCCACGTGCCGGTCGAGCGGCGTCCCGGGAATGACCGAGCGGGAGCGCAGTCCGGGGCCTGTGAGCAGCGGAGCCGCTGGTGGCGACTTCACCTTTCGTGAACCAAACCGCGATGGTCAATCGCTCAAAAGTCTGATCACCAGAGTCGCCATCCAACACCTTCCCCCCTCCCCCCGCGCCACACAAAAACAGAGAGCGCAGCGCGGGCCGGCTTCACGGTGACGATGCGTGGTTGTTAGCGCAAGAGTTAAATTCTCACCCCGCCGGCGTCCGCGCCACCGCCCCCGCAGGCCCCCGCCAGACCTCCTGAGCCGTAATAAAAAAATCTGGAGCGGTGACCTTGACATTGGAGCTGTGGAGTCTTGGCGTGCGCTTTACCGCCTCCCTTTCATCCCGGCGGAGAGCGATAATAAATAAATAAAAAATAAATAAGGCTCGGTAAGTCGAGAGGCGACAGCTGAGATCCGACAGGTACGCTAAGCCACCCCCCTGTCTCCAGGCTGTCATTGCTGAGAGCTCTGATAGCACGGGCGCTGCGCGCTGGTGGCCGTCGTGAGCCGGCGCCGACGCCGACGAGCACGCGGCTCCTCCTCGTCGCCGTCGTCAGGGGCAGCGCGGGTGTCGAGGAGCGCCGTGATAACAACGGGGGGGGGGGGGGGGGCTGGAGGAGAGGGGGGGGTCGAGGAATCGCAGCGCGCAGATGAATTACGCGCGAGCGTGACTCCCCGCGAGTCGTGGGGATGAAATGAAAAGTTTTAAACAAATTCGGAGTTGACAGCGGTGTAACAGCTCCTTTATATATTTTTTGTTTTACTTTACGTACACCACACGTGGTTCAGCTGAGTTCAGCTTTAAAAAAAACAATACTGACCATCGCCTCGGGACAATTCGGCTAAATATTTTATAACGGCCCGAAGGAGTGAGGGAGCGATCTCATTTGGGCTCCCTCGTTCATTCCCATCAGTCGGGCCGCTGCTCTGCAACTGAAGTCTCGCGCCTCTCGGCACCGCGGCGCTTTGCTGCTTCTCCCACTCCAACGCCGCCGCGAAACTCAGCCCCGGCCATCGCGACACCGCGGATCCACGAGCAATGACGCCCCCCCCAACCCCCCCCCAACCCCCACCACCCCCGCCACCCCCCCCCAACTCCCAAACCCCTCCACCACCCCCCAACCCCCCCCTCCAATCTCCCAACTACCCCACCACCCCCCCAACCCCCCCTCCAACTCCCCCAACCCCCACCACCCCCCCAACCCCCTAACCCGCCCGGGCCCCCCGCGAACGTTTGCAAATATTCCCCTAATTTGCCTGCGCCGTGAGAGCCCAGAACATCTCGCTCGCGGTTTTGATGTACGACTTGTTTGAGGAGCTTACGGTTGAGTGACCTACAAGTAAAGCTTCAAGTCAGAGAAGGGGGGGGGGGTGCGAGAGAGAGTGGAGAAAAAAAAACACTCCACAGTTGTGGTAAAATAATTATTTATTTGTTGAGACAAAAAAAAAACACGAAAAATTCTTCCCCCCGCGATGGATTTGGTGGCTCGAGTCGCAGCTCCACGCGTCCAGCAGCAGCAGCTGCAGCAGCGAGGCGGCACTTGAGTGCGCGCCTGCTGCCTCGTGGCGGTGAAGCTGCTCGAGTCTCACGTTTCTCTCGCTGCGTTCCCGACTCCCTCTTGTTGTGATCCAGCTGTGATTTCATAATCGAAAACACTCAACTCCACTCACTCTCGCACCGGCGGTGCAGTGGCGTGGTTGGCATGAGTCCTGGTCCACAGAATCAACTGCCCCCCCTCCTCCTCCCCCTGCCCCCCTCCCCCCGCCTCTCCATAGCAGCTCATCCCGCGGGCTCTTCCCCCAGCCGTCTGTGCTGTCCACTCCCTGGTCCTGGTCAAGTCCAAGCTCAAGAGCTGCCGATTTGTGTCCCGCCACCAGCCTGCTACGACGTGGCCGCGTCGTTCTCAATCTCGATCTATCTCTCGATAGAGAGTGATAGAGAGAGATAGAGAGAGATAGACTTTGACTTTTAAGCAACTTTTATTGCCGCCAGCAGCAACAGCACTGGAGGCGATTTCGATTCGAAATACACAGTTCACCAGCAAACAAATGAAAATAAACGCTGCAAATCCACGCGCTGTGGCACTGAAAGCACCGCGCACAACACAAAAGAAAAGTCACGTGGTTGTGGTGGTCATCGCGCAGAGATAGAGAGTGATGGAGAGAGAGAGAGAGTACCCCCGCTGTCGCTGTAGTGCAGCGTCTTGCGATGCGGTCGCAGTTCGACACCGCGACGTGAACTCAAATCGTGTTCGGCTTCAGCGTGACCCCCTGTGCCTGTACACAGAATGAGTATTCAGCAGCAGCAGCAGCAACACGAGAACGCTTCTCGCGATGACGATTGGCGGTACACAGAGTGGGCATTGTGGACGGCAGAGGGCAGTGCAAAAAAAAACACAATTGTACTGTACGTCTATGTTCCCTAGTCTTTGCTTTCGCCGTCCCCATCCCGCACTGACCAGTGTGGTGAAGTATGGTGGAATAATCGCCTCCCCCCGCCACGACGCGCAACCGGGAGGTCCTCATCCATCAATGGATTGTTGTCGGCCTTCATAGGCGCGCTCGCCAAGGGCACTCGCCCTCAACGTCTGTCGAGGCCACGGGGAGGGACCTTTGTCTTTGTTTGAACTGCAGCGAGCCGCAGAAGGGAGTCTGCGCTCCGAACAGGAAGGGGTGACCGGAGCGTGGTCTCGGTCCGCGCACTCAAGTGAGTCACGGTCGCTCACGGCCTTCATTCACATCCTGCGCCGGGGAGCAGAGCCAACTCTGCGGCTCATTAGGGTCGGCGCGAGCGTGGGGAGGGTGTTGGGGTTCTCTGGGAGTCACTGTCAGACGCTGGCTGATTAACGGCGGAAATTAGATTTGATAAAGCGCACGGGCTCGTAACTATCAAATCAGCTCCCACGCGAGGAGGACTCTTAACACAGAATGGGATTTGAAAAGGTCGTAAAATAGCATTAGAATCACCTTCTGTATTGTGCCTCTACTTAAAACTATCGTGACTGCAGGAATTCATATTCTTGGCTCTTTCGGTAAAGTCACGAAGGCAGAAAAAATAAATAAATTGAAAATAATAAAAGCAAAACAGCCACGACGTTTCGATCGCAACACAAGCGGTCTTCATCAGGCGGAGAAAAAAGAGGGGGCAAGCCTTCAAATGCATGGGTTTTTGATTTTATTATTTTCAATTTATAATTTTAATTGAAAATTTTAATTTTGTCTTATTATTTTAATTTTTGAATTGAAGCTTTCGTGACTGCAGAATTGTATTTAGTTTTATTTTTACATACGTGACTTTACCGAAAAAATCAATGAGTATAGTAATTTTATATTTATTTTTATTTTCTATCTACGTGACTTTACCGAAAGAACCAAGAATTTGTACCTCTCCTGGTTCGATCGGTGTTCGGTGATGAACCCAAACCGAACCCAAACACCGGGCGGTCGGACACCCCGTGCTGACAAGTCACGATCAAGTGGCAGCCAACGGAGCGAACCGAAAGCACGTCCGCCGCGGAGATGGATCGATAGAATCAGCCCACGTGCAGGGGCCACGCAGATGGTTGCATTGCGTGACCCAAAAGAACGGCGAAAATGCGGCAAGGCCTTAATCCAGCGGTGGATAGACCACGGCTGGTGATGCTAATGACGATTACCCAGACAAGCCTCGCTGAGTCTCACTGCCTTTCTGTCCCCCCAGGAGGTTCCTTCCTGCATTGGGATGAGTTGGCCACGTCCACATTCACGAGCGGGTCGCTTCACCTGGGAGTCGAACGGGGGAACACGGAGGTGACACTCAAAGCTTCGCACAGATAGATTAAAGAATACCTTCCTCTGCTGCCATCTTATGACCTCCTCGCAGTCTATGGAAACGACTCTTGTCATGGACTTCAATTCCAAAATCCTTTAACCTAGTCATCATCAAATTAACTTATGTTTGAACAGGGCTCTCATCGTAAAATTGGATTACAGAAGTCTATAATCTACGGACTCGTCAAACTATCTTCGATACGCAGAAGCATGATAATAATACAATTAGATTCCATCAGCCTATAATCTAGTTGCCATCAAATTACACTCCCTATTCAGATCATTCCCATCTCTCGCTAAACCGGAGCGTGGAGAGACGCATGCTTGGAATGAGACCGAGAGACAGAAGGAGGAACGCGTGGATCAGAGAACGCGTCGTGGATACAGGTGGAGTTGGCTCAGGCGGGACACGTGGTACGCAGGGACGATGTGCGGTGGGAGAGTCGGAGGACGGAGCCGTGGCCAAAGCAAGGAGCGCGCCGGGGAGCACGGCCACTGCGGAGCACCGAGCGATGGAACCAGCGCGCGTGCACGAGATGGGCCGACTGGTGCGTCGCGTCAACAGCAGGGATGGCAATAGCTTGGGGAGGCCTCCATCCAGCAGTTGATTATAGCGGGTTAACGCATGCCGAACGATGGTGTCGAACTGTATTTTGACATTAATCCATGAATGGCCCTTGAGCGTGTACGGATGCAACTTGAAAAGTTTTAAGTCCAACACCCGCTTTTCCTCTTACGTTCCATTTAAAAACACAAATTGATTGTATGCGTGTGTGGGGAGTCTTTCATCTAGGAGTGGATAGATCGCGCTGGCCCTACTGCTGCGGCTGCTGCTGCTGATGATGATGGTGCCGACGATTGCCAATGACAAAAATCGCGATCACTCCGAGCATCACTTTCTCTTTGCATCAGCGGCGCTCCAAGGCTGCGGCGGTTAGGGTGGTGTGGGTGGTGGGGTGGCTGGGTGCGTCATGGTGCAGCGGAGAGAGAACGTGGGGCGGCTGTAATCGCAGCTGCTGGTCTAGATTAGGGCCCCATTAGCGCTATCGCTGGTGGCGCCCGGGATCACCCCGACGCGGCTGGGAGTCGTCAAAGGCAGCCGAGGAGGCCACTCCGCGGTCGCGGCAGGGAGAGGAGGAGGCACGCGCGAGCGACACCAGCAGGGCCCTCGGAAGAGCACGCGGGGTGGGAATCCGGGAATCGGCGGGGAGCCTGATCGGAATTGGGAACGATTTTGTGTAATCGCGTGGGGGGGGGCCTGGCTGGAGTGTGGTTTTGTTAATAAAACAGAGAGGGAGAGGCCGCCAAACGAGAGGGCAGAGGACAGCATCGCCCGCAGAGCGGATAACGAAGCGGCGAGACGTCTCCTGGATTGAGCAGAGTCGTCGAGGAGCTCGGGCGGGGGAGACGAGGGAGGGGTTCCATCGCCAGCAACGCGGAGCGCGGCCGATGGCGCTGCAGATACGGGACGCGGTCACGAGATTGGGCAGGGCTATGGGGCGACTTTGGGGAGGAGGAGCGGGGGTGGCATTTGCACGCTGGGCTGTGAACCCGGCGGACGTGAGTTCGATTCCAGGCCACAGCTGACGCTAAAGACGAGCGGTGTCTGAACCGGTCCTGGGCCGCCCCCTTCATCCACCTGCAATGAGCAGCTTGGTGAAGTATGGTGAAGTATGGTGAAGTATAGTCAACAACGACCGACGCGCGGGCGAGGCATTCATCCAGCAGTGGATTGACAAAGAGCCGTGCACAAAGGGCGAGAGTAGAGAGAGAGGGGAGAGTCAGGGCGGCGTGTGGAGGTGAGTGGAGAGAGATGAGAGTCAGGGGAGCGTGCGGAGGGGAGTGGAGAGAGATGAGAGGGGAGAGTCAGGGGGGCGTGTGGAGGGGAGAGGGATGAGAGGGGAGAGTGAGGGGAGCGTGTGGAGGGGAGTGGAGAGAGATGAGAGGGGTGAGAGAGACAGGGCCGAGTCCATGGAATATCTCAAATACTGAGAGGGGCGTTGGTCTGTTAGTGGGTCTGAGACGAGAGTTGATCTCGTAGTGGGTCTAGGATTGAATCGGGAAGCAGTGGGTGAGAGGAAACAGTGAATCGAGTGGGATTGGTGGAGCTATCGAGACGCGCATTTTAGGAGAAGTGCAAGAAGGGAGAGGGGAGCGGGGGGTGACCGCGTGGCGCGGTCTTCGTGGTGACCTTGGAGACGAAGATTTGGATGGCGGCAGCAGCTGAAGACTCGTGCGCTCCCATCACGCTCCCGTCACCTCCGACCTCTCCATGCCATCAAAGGTCAAACGCAAAACGCTTTTTTCTCCCCCCCCCTCCCCCCCAAAAAAAACCACACGATTTTTTCCTAGAAACCCTCCGGATAATTTCGAGTACAAATGTTTCGGGGCCACGCTGCAACCAATTCATCACTGCCGGTGAAAGTTTTAGTGAAATACAAAATACCACGCCCCTCCCCTCCACACAAAATAATAATCATCATCATCATCTCGCAACGTCAACCCTCGCGGGTTAAAACAAAGCACAGAAGCCGCTCGCGAGCCGCGCTCCGGGCGAGGGCCCGGGCTGGACGCGGGCAGCTGCCCCCCCCCCCCCACAAACTTGCGGATTTGGAGGAGCGAACCTTTCACTCTGCCTGCCCCTCAACCCCCCACACTTTCGCACCCACACCGTGCCTGCGAGTACTGTGCGTGTTGTTGTTGTTGCAGCCTTCTGACTCATAGCTCACCGGATTACTCCTGCAGGCTAAATAAATGTTTTGATTATGATTCCGAATTTAACTTATGCCCCCCTCCTCCTCCTCCCCCTCAGATGTTCCACGTTGGGGCTCCTTGTGGCTACGCGCCTCATTCAAAGTTTGACATCGGTCCCAGGTGGCCGGTGCTGAGTGGTGTTGGAGAGTGGTGAGTGGAGTGAGTTCGGTGGAAGGGTGAGTGAGGTGAGTGAACTTCGTGGAGTGTGGTGAGTGTGGTGAGCGCGGAAGGGTGAGGTGAGTGAGCTGTATTGTGGTGAGTGGGGTTGGAGAGTGGTGAGTGGGGTTGGAGAGTGGTGAGTGGGGTATAAATGTAGTGAGTGTGGTGAGCTGGGTGTAGGAGAGTGTGTAAGATGGTGTAGCTTGTATTTTTGGTTCTTTCGGTGAAGTCACGTAGAAGGGAAATAATAAAATAATACAAAAATAAAAAATAAAAATTCTCACGACGTTTCGACTGCAACACAAGCAATCATTATCAGGTGTGAAATCCACAGCAAGAAAATTTGAAAAAAGTGGCGGTTTGTCCATTATTGTTTTATATTTTTATTATTTTATTATTTCCCTTCTACGTGACTTTACCGAAAGAACCAAGAATATGAATCCCTACAGTCACGAAAGCTTTAAATCATGGTGTAGCTTGTTTCAAGGATGTTATGAGTGCGTTTTGAGTCAGTGTGGTCAGTGTGGTGAGCAGACAGCGTGAGTGGCGGTGAGGTGAGCGTGGTGAGGTGAGCGTGGTGAGGTGAGGTGAGCGTGGTGAGGTGAGGTGAGCGTGGTGAGGTGAGCGTGGTGAGGTGAGGTGAGCGGTCGACCCCGCACAAACCTCCACAGGGTGGGCACAGAAATCGTTTCCCCCACCCGGCCGCTCGAATAATACCAACAACAATAACAACAATAATAAAGTATCGAAATGTTTAATTCAAAATAAAAACTGACGTCGCGTGACTTGACACTCGCCACGTCCATGTTCCTTGGCGGCCTTCACGAGGACGGTGACGCCCACGGCGTCAGCCCCTTGGCAGCTCAGCAGGAGTTGAGCCTGGCTTCTGTGTGTGCGCGTGTTTGTGTGTGTGTGTGCGTGCGTGTGTTTGTGTGTGTGTGCGTGTGTGTGCGTGTGTGCGCGTGTGTGCGCGTGTGCGTGCGTGTGTGTGCGCGTGTGTGCGTGTGTGCGTGTGCAGGACAAGACCTTGACGGATGGTGACGCGGTGGGGAAGAGGCTTTCATCCAGCAGTGGATAGACCATGGCTGATGATGATGACTCATCATTATTAGCGTTCGTCAATGTCGGGTATATCCTCCTGTACAGGTGACATACGATGGGGACGTGCTGACCTTCACCTTTCATTTAGCCCCAAGGGCATTCACCAATTGTCAAGTTATTTATTTATTTGCTAAACATTTTCGCTTCTGTCCGGATGAGACATCGCACGGCGATTGTGGACCCCGCGTCCACGTGGGAGCACTCACCCCAGTCCCAGGGTGAGTGGGACTCACCACACCCAGCTGAATGATTTAAAGCTATCAATTCTGGTTCAGTGATTCTGCACTTGCTCTATTACTATAGTACTATACCGCCTTCAACTTTTATGAACGACTGGGTGTTTAAGTTTAGCGATTTGTCGTATTATCAGGCTGTTTAGAAAATGAAAAAATACAATTACTTTACTGTGCAAGTTACAAATTTGTGTTTTAATATTTACGTATCAAAAAAAATGTAGGGCCCCTTTATAACATTTGCTGCAGGCCCCGCACTAGCTTCATCCGGCACTGCTGCAGGCACACAACCACCTTCGAGACGAGTACAACGTTTCAACAGATATATGTTTTATTTTCGCACCTTTTCTTTCACGGATTCTAGAGGTGGTGGCGGCGTCTCTCGGCGCGAAGACAGGACAGTGCTGCACTTGTTTGTGGGTAACAATGAACAAGACAATTGGGAAAAGGGAGGCGGCACACACACACACAATCAACAGGAGAATCACGTGGAAGTTAAACGAAGGAAGGAGATCACAGCGAAGGTCACGGCAAATCAGCAAGGCTGTGGACGGTCCCATTCAATGTGTTATTTTCCCCACTCCGCTGATGTCCGCGATCAAAGTTTGGCCTCGCTGGAAAAGTACGCAGCGCATTGGTCCTCGTCCATTGTTCTACAGTTTGTTATTTTGCTCAGCGAACGTCAGCGACCCCCCGGCACAACAACCGCTGCCCCGTGGCCGCTCGCACACCCGCGAGCCAGAGGTCGCAAACGGGTTTTGATTCCTTACCCGTACCCGTACCCGGCCGCACCAGGGTCGCAAACGGGTACCCGTACACGTACCCTACCCGAGACCCGGCTACCCGTACCCGGCCGGGTATCGGGGAGCGTACGGGTACAGGTACCCGATTGCGACCTCTGGGATGAAGCCATGTTGCAGGCGCGGGTGGGTTGATTCTAGGAACTTGAATTGTGAGAAGAGACAAGACGTTGGGAAATGAGTGACAAACGGCAACTCACCAGTGACTCACGGCCTACCCGTACCCGGCCGCACCAGGGTCGCAAACGGGTACCCGTACCCGGCCAGGTACGGGTAGCCGGGTATCGGGTACGGTACGGGTATCGGGTACCCGATTGCGACCTCTGCCGCGAGCTGGCCGGAGCGCCGCCTCTGCGTTGCAGAGTCGCGCAGAGGATGGCGGTCATGCCCAAATGATGAAGTCGGCGGGCAAAAAGCCACGGTGGCAAAACTTCAGCGGTCCGCACCACGAACAACTCCTCTCGGCGCGTTGATACAACTCACCGTGCGGTAGTGTATTGTGATTGTGTCTCATCATTCACAGGGAATGGCTTGGCGACGACACCAGAGATTGGTGCCAGGAAGATGTGGCACCACTTGAGCGTATTGGCACGAGACAGAGGAAAGTGAAAACAAATGACGAAATGTTGCAGTGGACACCTACGGATCATCATCACCATCACAATCGTCATTATCAGCATTGACCAATCCACTGCTGGATGAAGGCTTCCCCCCAAGCCGTTCTGCGATGCAAAAATCCATCCATAGCGCATGCACGATCTCACCGCTGCATCTCCGCAGTGAAATCCCTCACGAGTGTGTTTCCCTCCTCAAGGGTACCTTTCTTGAACGACAACAACATCGCAGGAGCCCCAGCATGCTTTGCATGCCACGATGGCATCACCGACCGCGCGTACATTCTACACACCGGCTTGGCGATGATCACCAGTTACAAGAGCCGAGGTTGTGGCATTTAAAAAGAATCAAAACGGCACAAGGACAAGGAACTGGACGTTAGATTCATTCGGACGCATCAGAACAGGACAGACTAACGTGGAGAAGAGCCCACTGACATTGACTCCTCGTTGTAATTCCCAGCATGCATCTCCCCTCCACACTTCTTGAACAGCTTTTGTTCCAATGTCATTGCCAGCGGACGTCTTCTGATCCAAACATCAGAGCTGGCACGTAGCACGCATTGGACACGGTTATGTTTGAATCAATGTATGTAGGTTGAACTTCTTTCGCGCCGTACAAAGCCAACCGTGCTTATCGGAGGTGCCGGGGAAAACACAACACTCAATTAGCAGAAGTTCCCCCTCCCCACTCCCACGCGGCGTGGCGCGGCGTGCACACTCGATAGCCACGCCGACGCCTCCTCCTGCCGCGTCCGCCACCCAACACGAATGTCCCGCACCCACCGCGGCTTCTCAACGACGCTCGTTCACGCCTTGCCAAGTCTGCCCGGCGTGGCCCGCCGCGTGCGAGGTCATTCGCGCCCGGCGCGGGACACCTCGCCCTTGAAGAACAAAGACGCACAGAGCGGGGAGCGGACGTCACAATGCTGAACGGCCGCGATTGTTTGCGGTGCGAATCGACGCCAAGTAACGAGCGCGCGAACCCTCGCTGCGTTACCCCCCCACACCCTCCTCCTCGTCTTCCTCCTCGTCCTCACCCCCCCCCCCCCACTGTGTGCCAGCCAAGAGCGCCGCGAGGGTTTGCGTCGTCCCGAGATCTACCGCTGGGCCACCGCGTCCATCACTCATGTCGCAGAGGTTCGCGGTTCGAACTCGGCAGGCCGCCCCTGGTTATTACTGCGAGTGCATTCGTCGGAATGTATTTCCACCCCCCCCCTCTCTGCTTCACAGCAGTGGACGTGAAAAAAATCCCGTGAAGTAATTCACAAGAGCAGGCCATTGTGTGCCAGCGTCATGGTCCACATCTGCCAAATATGAAAAATCACCTGAAAATTTGCTCCATTGAGATTATCCACATAGCAACACCCATCCCCTAACGTAAAACGACTGCAGACTGTGCCTGTGAAACATCGCGCCATGCCGATTGCCTTCGTGGTGCACGCCTGCAGTCCAGCACAGTGGAGGCGAGGGTTGGTGGATCACGGAAACGCCACTGATCTCCCCTCTCGTGGCCGTCCTGCAGCCATACCCTGGCTCGACCAGGAGATGCGAGTGCAGCGAGCGGACTCATCTCCATCTGTTATCCCCTGCGTGGGCTTTCTCCGGGGGTACCGGTTTGCTCTCACAGTGTATACACAGTGAAACAAATCGGCTGAAAACTTCTTAAATATATAGCGGATCGCACAGCTTGGCCAATTGTTGGCAACGCGGGCAGCCCACCGCGTCGCTGCCTTTCAATCGTTCCCTCTCTTCGACAGCGAGCGAAATCTCTGCGCGTTACAGGTCTAAGTTACGATGATAAGTTACGAGTAGTATTACTATAATAATCGAGGTGGCGAGATGTTAACTACCTTGAATGGTATACAGGAGGTCGTTGGTTCGATGCCGACCCAGACCCCTGCTGTATATGTGGAGTTTGCGTGTCTCTCTCCCCGTGGTCGCGTGGATTCTTCTCCGGGTTCTCCGCTTGTTTTTTCCTCCACATTTAGAATCAACGTCACGCGCGTTCAGAGAATATTTAGCTGCCGTACATTTCCACTTGATAAAGCCGCTTCGTTAAGCTACCATTTGTGACAGCACAAGTCGCTTCTGGAAACGAACTCCACAGCTCAGTGGGCCTTGCCTGGTGAAAGACAAAGTTTCGTTTAGTTTGAGTCAATCTGCTCAGGTGGAGAGGGCATCTGCGTGCGTGGCTGAGGCCCTTGCGAGCGCTCCGTGGCTCTCAGCCTGAGTGGACCGCGAGGCCGACAGGAGGTTGAGGCTCCAGGCGCCGTCTGGGGCCGCGTCTCCCACAAGAAGACGGGAACGCGGACGGGACAATCTCACCAGACCCGCAACGGGGGGTCTTACTCACCACCAACACTCACCACCAAAACTCAACACCAACACTCAACACCAACACTCACCACTCACCACCAACACTCACCACCAACACTCACCACTCACCACCAACACTCACCACCAACACTCAACACCAACACTCAACACTCACCACCAACACTCACCACCAACACTGATCACTCAACACTCACCACCAACACTCACCACCAACACTCACCACTCACCACCAACACTCACCACTCACCACCAACACTTACCACCAACACTCACCACTCACCACCAACACTCACCACCAACACTCACCACCAACACTCACCAACAACACTCACCACCAACACTGACCACTCAACACTCACCACCAACACTCACCACTCAACACTCACCACCAACACTCACCACCAACACTCAACACTCACCACCAACACTCACCACCAACACTCACCACCAACACTCAACACTCACTACTCAACACCAACACTCACCACCAACACTCAACACTCACCACCAACACTCACCACCAACACTCACTACTCAACACTCACTACTCAACACTCACCACTCACCACCAACACTTACCACCAACACTCACCACCAACACTTACCACCAACACTCACCACTCACCACCAACGTCATCAGCCCACACATGTGAATGTAATAACACAGACACGAGCTATGATCCGAACCTTGCCCTAGAATCAGGCACAGCCATAACCTTGACCCTCATAACGCTGCGAGATGACCAGGAGATGGCAGTACAGAGATAGATTCTTGAATCTATCTGTACGGAGTTGTGTTACTCCTCACATGGAGCTAAACACTCAAATCCCTGAATTGGCGAAACGTTCTCATGGCAGGATTCGCTTCGCAAAGGGACTCGAGGCTTGGCGAGGCTTTCCAAGTAAATAAAGGTCCATTATTGTTGTTCTAAGCCTGGCCCCCTGAGGTAACTCTACCCCTAGGCATACTGTAGTTGCATGTGTAATGTGCATCGCGTTACACACAAACACATACCTACACAGACTGCCGTGCATTATGCGGACATTGGCAACGCATAGTGCACATAACCTGCACACAAGATACATCACCGCGACAAACGTTCGTCGCCTACATTACACGATCGGAATGCCATGCACGCACAGATTCGTAGATATATGTACAAACATGCCGACATACGCACACACACGCACACATACACACAGACACACTCAAGCACAAATACCCCACAACCACAGTCGTCGCACATGCAGACGTGTACACGTGTGCATGGATGTGTGCATGTGTATGTATACGAGGGTGTGGATGGCCAAAACCACTCCCGCCCGCCTTTGTCTCCCCAGTGGCGATGTTTACACAATGCACCAGGCACTCATTTGAGGCTGAGTCGACCTAGGGGACGCCCAGGACGCGTTCAGATAATCGTGTACTGGAGTTTGCCATTAGCTTGGTCGCCGGATTCGTCGCGCAGCGCGCTAACCACTGCGCCACCGCTCTCCCCATACACTCCGCGCCCCCACGTCCCACACACATATTTGCTCACCCACCTCAACATTACACCGATACTTCACTCTCGCTGTCACGTGCACACTCACTTGCCAAGCAATCACAACAGCCGTCATTCGCCACAAAGCGGCGGTGACTTCACAACTCTGGTGCCAGGCTAGGTGCACCAATCGCCCGTGGGCACACGCACCCCCATACTCACTCTCGCCGTCACACACTCTGCTCATTCACTCCCTCGCGCGCTCTCCCACATATAAAACCCTTGCACGCACACTCTCTCTCTCTCACCCACTCTCACTCGCAAACTGTGTACACATTATATTATGCCGATCTTCCTCCCTGCGCCTTGCGTAGGAGAAGGGGGGGGGGCGTTTGACCATACTTCACCAATGGTCAGAGCGAGTTGCTGAAGAAGTGGAGGCCCCCACAACCGGTTCAGAAACCGCTCGTCAATTATTTAGTTTTTATCCGTGGCCAGGAGTAAGTCGCAAACTCATCGCAATCGTAACGCGGTGCGTTAACCGTCGCGCCACCGCTCCGCCCCCCCCCCACGACGTGACGCACGATGTAACGCAAGTCAAACAAAGCGGCCCGCGCCGCACGAGGCACCGAGGGAGAGAGAGAGAGAGAGGTCGTTGCGAAATTAAAACACCCGTTCAGGAACGAGTGCGGGTGCCCGAGAGAAAGGAAAAAGAAAACCGAGCAATAATTCAGGCCGAGCGCGCCCTCCCGGAGCCGGGAGAACTCGGATCGAGGTCACAATTCTCTGGAACCTTCGAAACAAGAGCCGGCAGAGGCTGGACCAAAAGACTCGTAGCCGCTTTCCCTGAAGGGCTGCTCCTCTCCTGTCGTGCGCAGGCTTCGGGCTGCCGCTGCGTCGGCAGTGCCGCGCGCGTGCCCCATCACTCCGTACGCGCGACGTTCATTTGCGCAGCCGCGAAAATTGGCTCGCGTGGCCAATTACGCATTTATTTATTTCTTTTATTTAAAGAAAAGTCTGGCACGGCGATTAATTTTGGCGCTGACTGACGTGGGGTCTTTCAACAACAACAAAAAAAATCCGGGCCCATTTGTCAAAAGGTTGTATATCTTCATTATTTCAAATAATTGCCACCCTAATGCACCTTGACAAACCGTACACTCAGCCCTGAAAATAGCTCCATCAGGAGGCGCCAGCGGCGGCCCCCCCCCCCGGGTCGCGCCACGGCGGGGAGGGTGGAGGTCGGGGTGGGGGCTCTCGTGAAACGAAACCGCACTGCGTCTAACCCCCCCTCCCTCCCCCTTGCACCCCCCCCCACACCACCCACCCCCCCCACACCACCCACACCACCCCCCACGCGACAACGTCGGCGCGCGGTGCCACTGCCAGCCCACCCCGCGCGTGCAGCTGAGACTGGCACCGAGAATTCGCGCGTGCCACTGCTCGGACTGTGCCAATGAGTGGGCGCCAGGCAGGGCAGCGAGTGGGTGCGCGGTCGCCGCGTTCGGTCCGTGAAACCTCTCCGCCCCCCCCCCCCCGCGTGAGAATGGTTTGAGCCAGCGGCTCCTGTTAGCTGAAGCCCTCCTCAATAGGCGCCAGTATGGAATGAGCAAATGTCTTTGGCCCGCTTTGGAATATTAGCCCTTCTTAATAGAGTCTGCCCCTTTAATCTGTGAGCGTGTGTGCGCGCGTGTGTGCGTGTGTGTGCGCGCGCGCCTATGAATGTGTGCGTGCGTGTGTGAGTGCATTGGCGGGTATGTGCGCGTGTTTGCATCCGTGTATGTGTGTCTCCATGTCTGTGTGTCTGCATATCTGTGCGTCTACACGAATGTGTGTGACCGCGTGTGTTTCCGTGTATGTATGTTTGAGTGTATGTTTGAATGTGTGTGTCGGAGTGTGGAAAGCGGTGGTGTAGCGCTTAGCACGCTGCACTACGAACCCGCTCACGGCCGAAACCAGTGGCGATTATCTGAAACGGTCATGGGCCTTTTCTGGGTCGACTCAGCCTCAAATGAGTACCTAGTGCGATGTGTAAGCGTGGTACTCACCCCCTCGTGTGCCGTGCCAGCATTCGTCGGCGCTTGCTAAGAGCAATTGCCCCAATAGACTGTTAAGGGGGGTCTTCGTCTTTTGGTTATGAGTGTGATGGGGGGTGTGGGAGTGTATGTGTATAGAAGTGAATGTGTATGTGAGTGTACTCTTTAGGTGCACGAATGAGTTCTCCCGGTTGGGTGTGTGAGTATACGAGTCTGTATGAGTATGCAGGCAGACCTCGCCGAACGCGGGAGTGACCTTCCAAGAGAATGCCGTGTTGGGAAAAACCGCGTTCGACAAATAATACATTTCATTGGAAAAATAGGGTTGCGTTCTTGGGTTCCAAATTATAACTATTTAAACTAATTCTACAAGATGTATGGCCGTGTTATTGTACTAAAATATGCTGAGTCGTTCTCCATGTCTTGCGTGTGTGTGTACACTGTTTATATTTACAAACTTTGACAACACAAATCTCAACATTCGCCCACGACACTGAATTCCCATCCCAACACTCTGGCCTCTGACACTGAATTCCCAGCCCAACTCTGGCCCCTGACACTGAATTCCCAGCCCAACTCTGGCCCCTGACACTGAATTCCCATCCCAACACTCTGGCCTCTGACACTGAATTCCCAGCCCAACTCTGGCCCCTGACACTGAATTCCCAGCCCAACTCTGGCCCCTGACACTGAATTCCCATCCCAACACTCTGGCCTCTGACACTGAATTCCCAGCCCAACTCTGGCCCCTGACACTGAATTCCCAGCCCAACTCTGGCCCCTGACACTGAATTCCCATCCCAACACTCTGGCCTCTGACACTGAATTCCCAGCCCAACTCTGGCCCCTGACACTGAATTCCCAGCCCAACTCTGGCCTCTGAGACTGAATTCCCAGCCCAACTCTCTGGCCCCTGACACTGAATTCCCAGCCCAACTCTGGCCCCTGACACTGAATTCCCATCCCAACACTCTGGCCTCTGACACTGAATTCCCAGCCCAACTCTGGCCCCTGACACTGAATTCCCAGCCCAACTCTGGCCCCTGACACTGAATTCCCAGCCCAACTCTCTGGCCCCTGACACTGAATTCCCAGCCCAACTCTCTAGCCCCTGACACTGAATTCCCAGCCCAGCTCTCTGGCCCATGACACTGAATTCCCAGCCCAACTCTGGCTCCTGACACTGAATTCCCAGCCCAACTCTCTGGCCCTGACACTGAATTCCCAGCCCAACTCTCTGGCCCCTGACACTGAATTCCCAGCCCAACTCTGGCCCCTGACACTGAATTCCCATCCCAACACTCTGGCCTCTGACACTGAATTCCCAGCCCAACTCTGGCCCCTGACACTGAATTCCCAGCCCAACTCTGGCCCCTGACACTGAATTCCCAGCCCAACTCTCTGGCCCCTGACACTGAATTCCCAGCCCAACTCTCTAGCCCCTGACACTGAATTCCCAGCCCAGCTCTCTGGCCCATGACACTGAATTCCCAGCCCAACTCTGGCTCCTGACACTGAATTCCCAGCCCAACTCTCTGGCCCTGACACTGAATTCCCAGCCCAACTCTCTGGCCCCTGACACTGAATTCCAAGCCCAACTCTGGCCCCTGACACTGAATTCCCAGCCCAACGCTCTGGCCCTGACACTGAATTCCCAGCCCAACTCTCTGGCCCTGACACTGAATTCCCAGCCCAACTCTGGTCCCTGGTCACGTGACCGGGCGGCATCTCGAGCCCGCCGTTTGAGACCTCGGGCTCCACGTCACTCAGCTCCGTAATGTCACTCCGGCCAATTTGCAGCTCCGGAGACGCAATAGCCGTGGGTCATCAATGTTTGTATCGATGTATACGACACGGGCGTATTGATAACACCGCTTGATGGGGTTGAAGAATAGTAATAAGAAGACATGTACACTGCGTGGTGCACGTGCTCGAGATACGAGACCTGTTGAGGCAAAAGCCGATCAACTTGTCTTGGTCACAGACCGAGAGGCATCGTCAGTGTTGACTATCGCTGCCGTGGAATCATTCTTGATTGATACATGCACCGCTCCTGCACCCCTTTTACTATTATTTTTAGAAATGTTTAATGATAGGTTTTCACGCTTACTGCTTTTACGTATGTCTTATACATACTGTGCACAGCGCTCTGTGATCCATCGAGGAAGAGCGCTAAATACGTCTTAATTAGTTATGATTAAGTGTGCCTTTTGATCAGCCCCTGTTGTTATTACTTGATCAGTGACCGCTCAGGCTGTACTGGATGCGCGCCACAGTGGTGAAGTATGGTCAGTGCCTGCTAAGGCCTTTACTGCCGCATGGTGTGCTTGCGCTGTTGCTGGGATATTGAATGAATTAAATGTTCAATTAGCTAGGGCACCCGTCACCACTGTGTTGTGGCGAAGGCCACGCTCATCGAACGTATAAAACTCAGAAGCTCAACCTGAGTTTGGGCTGCTGACGGGGCAGGGTTCACGCACTGGAGAGCTCCACTCAGGTCACGTGGATCGAGGCCAGAGCCAAGCGCTCCCACGGAATCACTTTTCGACGCGGAGATGAGAATCTTTGGGGCCTTTGGCCGAAACATCACCCCGCGTGGCGGACAGCAGATCTGGTGAGGTAAACCGTGGAGAGCCGGAACACGCGTTCGATAAAGCCGCGTTAGGCAAGGGTTTCCTGTACTGTATCTATATCTATGTGTGTGTGTGTATCGGTGTATGAGTATGAATGTGTGTGGGAGTGTGGAGGTGTATGCAGTGGGGAGAATGATCAGTCCCGAGTTGAGAGGCAGATTGATTTCTCGTCACGTTGTGCCGCCCACGCCACCGCCGCTGCTGCTGCTGGTGGTGGTGCTGGTGGTGGTGGTGTTGGTGGTGCTGGTGGTGGTGTTGGTGGTGGTGCTGGTGTTGGTGGTGCTGGTGTTGGTGGTGCTGGTGGTGCTGGTGGTGGTCGTGGTGGTGGTGCTGCCCTCTGAAAGGGCACGCGGTATCTGTTTCACTGGGCAGCAGTTTAGCGGAGGAATGCCGCCTGTGTTGTCAGCGCGTGTTGGGTCTGGCTCCAAGCTGCCTTAACCCCGGCCCTCGCGTCTGCGCGCGGGGTCGCGCGGGGAAGAGGAATGCAGCGCGCGAGGCGCGGACTCCCCTGAGCGGGGATCCATTGAGAGCACCTCCCCCTGCCCTGCGCCTCCTCCTGCCCTGCGCCTCCTCCTGCCCTGCGCCTCCTCCTGCCCTGCGCCTCCCCCTGCCCTGCGCCTCCTCCTGCCCTGCGCCTCCTCCTGCCCTGCGCCTCCTCCTGCCCTGCGCCTCCTCCTGCCCTGCGCCTCCTCCTGCCCTGCGCCTCCCCCTGCCCTGCGCCTCCTCCTGCCCTGCGCCTCCCCCTGCCCTGCGCCTCCTCCTGCCCTGCGCCTCCCCCTGCCCTGCGCCTCCTCCTGCCCTGCGCCTCCCCCTGCCCTGCGCCTCCTTCTGCCCTGCGCCTCCCCCTGCCCTGCGCCTCCTCCTGCCCTGCGCCTCCCCCTGCCCTGCGCCTCCCCCTGCCCTGCGCCTCCTCCTGCCCTGCGCCTCCTCCTGCCCTGCGCCTCCTCCGGCCCTGCGCCTCCTCCTGCCCTGCGCCTCCTCCTGCCCTGCGCCTCCCCCTGCCCTGCGCCTCCTCCTGCCCTGCGCCTCCTCCTGCCCTGCGCCTCCTCCTGCCCTGCGCCTCCCCCTGCCCTGCGCCTCCTCCTGCCTTGCGCCTCCTCCTGCCCTGCGCGCGCGCGCGCGTCCACCCTGATCCATGGGCCCCAGTCACGTACCTCTCCAACTTCCTCACGGAACCACAGCAAGGGCTGGCTGTGGCCGATCTCGTGTGCACGCCTCAACACGCTGTTGCGGCCTGAGCTGACCTTGTCACCCCAGTGCTAATTTAAGGCTGAGGTGACCTAGGGGATGGCTTTGATGTCACTCGCGAATGGTTGCCAGCAATCAGAGCTCAGGTATCCTGCGAAGTGCAGGAACCACTACACTCCCGCTCCATACGTCGCCCTAACAGACTGTTGGGGCAAGCGCTGTTTGCGAGCACCTGTGAAGGCCGGCACGGCGCACGAGGGTGGGTGGCCAGCACCACGCCCGTGCGTGCAGACGCAGACACGCGCACTCCGTGGTGGCAGAGACGCCCCTCCGTCATTCACGTGATCAGCGAGCACCGACGAAAGCCACCACGTGGAGGTGTGGTGGTCAGCCCCGCTAGGACGTGTTTGTCTCCCAGTGCTGACAATCAGCCCTTGTTCACGTTGACTGTCGATGACGGAGCACATCGAGCAATTGGATGTGAGGGTCGGTGGAATGGACTGGGGACGCAGTCCCGCCTGCTGGACGCGCGCAAGCTCGGAGCTTCTGGAGGTGATGTTCATGATGACGGTGATGTTCATGATGACGATGATCGTTTATGATGACGGTGATCGCTGTCCTCGGCGGTGTCGCAGATTGCCCCTCGTCCTCTGTATGTGCACGCACACCCGTCCACGCGAAACAAAGCCACAGATCCCCCGCATAGCCTTCAACAAACCGTCGGGGCAAGTGCTCACGAGGGCGAGGGTGTGGGTGGCCAGGACCACGCCCAGCCACATTTGTTGACCTCGAGGCGATGTTTACACACCATGTACTCGCTGGAGACTGAGTAGACCTAGGGGACGCCCAAGACCGATCAAAGATAGTCGTCAATGGTATTTTCCGTGAGCAGGAATCGAACTCGGATCGCCGGGTTCATAGCGCAGCGGTGCCAACCGCTACACTCACACTGACAGACACTCATCCTGACACACACACACACACTGTCTCTCACACTCGCATACACACCCTGACACACTCTCACACACCCACACACTCACCCTAACAGTCTCACACACACTCACCCTGACACACACACACACTGACCCTGACACACACACACACACACTCTCTCACACACTGACCCTGACACACACACACTCTCTCACACACTCACCCGGACACACACACTCACCCTAACACACCCTCTCTCACACACTGACCCTGACACACACACACACACTGACCCTGACACACACACACTCCGCTCTGTCTAGCCAGTAGATGTATCTGACGCCGCCACAGTGGCTTGTCTCGCTGCACCGCTGTCAGCTCATATTTAACCCCCCCCCTCTTACACGTCCCCCCTCTTACACGTCCCCCCTCTTACACGTCCCCTCTACCTTGTTGAGGCGAGGGGGAGGGAGGGGTGTGCCTGGGTTTGTTTTGTTTGACCATCACTCCCTGCTAATGCCCCTTAATGTTGATGCTCACTACACGTGTACTGATGCATTGTGATATCTTACATCAATAATCGCAGCCATCCATCCACTGCTCCACCTCGCTGCCTTTGCTGATGAATGTCTCTGTGTGTGCGCGCGTATAAAGTTACCGCCCTGGCCAACTTATACAACATAACGAGCTCATTATAAATAACAACAGAGGGTTTGTTTTACTCTTGCCGAGAGAATGGAGGATCTCGACGTTTTAGATAACGGACCTGCTGCAGGAAATGTTTTTGGTGTTTTATTTTATAACGTATACATGTATATACGTGTTTGTGCATAGAGGTTTGTAGCGAGCACATTGGTCAGCACACTGCGTTGTGAACACGTGACCTGGGTTTCATTTGTGGCCACGGGTAACATCAGTGGCGAGTGTACACGTGTGTGTGTTGGCAGTGTGTACACGTGTGTGTGTTGGCAGTGTGTACACGTGTATGTGTTGGTAGTGTGTACACGTGTGTGTGTTGGCAGTGTGTACACGTGTGTGTGTTGGTAGTGTGTACACGTGTGTGTTGGCAGTGTGTACACGTGTGTGTGTTGGCAGTGTGTACACGTGTGTGTGTTGGTAGTGTGTACACGTGTGTGTTGGCAGTGTGTACACGTGTGTGTGTTGGTAGTGTGTACACGTGTGTGTGTTGGTAGTGTGTACACGTGTGTGTTGGCAGTGTGTACACGTGTGTGTGTTGGTAGTGTGTACACGTGTGTGTGTTGGCAGTGTGTACACGTGTGTGTTGGCAGTGTGTACACGTGTGTGTGTTGGCAGTGTGTACACGTGTGTGTGTTGGTAGTGTGTACACGTGTGTGTTGGCAGTGTGTACACGTGTGTGTGTTGGTAGTGTGTACACGTGTGTGTGTTGGCAGTGTGTACACGTGTGTGTGTTGGCAGTGTGTACACGTGTGTGTTGGTAGTGTGTACACGTGTGTGTTGGTAGTGTGTACACGTGTGTGTGTTGGCAGTGTGTACACGTGTGTGTTGGCAGTGTGTACACGTGTGTGTGTTGGTAGTGTGTACACGTGTGTGTGTTGGTAGTGTGTACACGTGTGTGTTGGTAGTGTGTACACGTGTGTGTTGGTAGTGTGTACACGTGTGTGTGTTGGCAGTGTGTACACGTGTGTGTTGGTAGTGTGTACACGTGTGTGTGTTGGTAGTGTGTACACGTGTGTGTGTTGGCAGTGTGTACACGTGTGTGTGTTGGTAGTGTGTACACGTGTGTGTGTTGGTAGTGTGTACACGTGTGTGTTGGTAGTGTGTACACGTGTGTGTTGGTAGTGTGTACACGTGTGTGTGTTGGTAGTGTGTACACGTGTGTGTGTTGGTAGTGTGTACACGTGTGTGTGTTGGTAGTGTGTACACGTGTGTGTTGGTAGTGTGTACACGTGTGTGTGTTGGTAGTGTGTACACGTGTGTGTTGGTAGTGTGTACACGTGTGTGTTGGTAGTGTGTACACGTGTGTGTGTTGGTAGTGTGTACACGTGTGTGTGTTGGTAGTGTGTACACGTGTGTGTGTTGGTAGTGTGTACACGTGTGTGTATTAGCAGGAGTCTCTTGTCTGTGTATGTGCATTAATATTATTGTGTGTGTGTCTGTGTATGTGCATTAATATTATTGTGTGTGTGTCTGTGTGTGTGTCTGTGTGTGTGTGTCTGTGTGTGTGTGTGTCTGTGTGTGTGTGTGTCTGTGTGTGTGTGTCTGTGTGTGTGTCTGTGTGTGTGTCTGTGTGTGTGTGTCTGTGTGTGTGTGTCTGTGTGTGTGTGTGTCTGTGTGTGTGTGTCTGTGTGTGTGTGTCTGTGTGTGTGTCTGTGTGTGTGTGTCTGTGTGTGTGTGTGTCTGTGTGTGTGTGTGTCTGTGTGTGTGTCTGTGTGTGTGTCTGTGTGTGTGTGTCTGTGTGTGTGTGTGTCTGTGTGTGTGTGTCTGTGTGTGTGTGTCTGTGTGTGTGTGTGTCTGTGTGTGTGTGTCTGTGTGTGTGTGTCTGTGTGTGTGTCTGTGTGTGTGTGTCTGTGTGTGTGTGTGTCTGTGTGTGTGTGTCTGTGTGTGTGTCTGTGTGTGTGTGTGTATTAGTAGGAGTTTCTGTACTCCTGTTGCAATGTTCAGACTCATCCATTTCAAATTAAAATTATAGCCGTTGCTTTACATCATCGTCAGCCATAGGAAGAACAATGTTTGTGTGATTTGAGTTAGCGTTAGTAGTGTGTTTATATGTGTAGTGTGTGCATTAATAATATGTGTGTGTGCATGAGTAGAATTGTACGTGTGTGCTAATGTGATTCTGTGTGTTTATAGTCCAGTTATGTGTATGGTGTGCACACATATACATCCCTGGACTATTAATATCAGTGCCAGGAACACGGCCAACCTCATGTA
Source organism: Lampetra fluviatilis (assembly GCF_964198595.1). NCBI lineage: Eukaryota > Metazoa > Chordata > Hyperoartia > Petromyzontiformes > Petromyzontidae > Lampetra > Lampetra fluviatilis. Next base: position 974,224 of record NC_136310.1, read on the forward strand.
CAATACTGGGCCCACGACCTCCGGTGTTACATTAACATCCATGGCAATAGGTGCTCGCAGACTGCATTTGCTCCACTGGTATTTTCGTCCTGAAATAGATGTAAGAGGGTTGTTATTTTAATAGTTTTTCCCTCCAAAACTTTATTCCACTTGTGCGATCATTGGCATGCACCGCATGAAATGAAATCTCCATTCAGACATATCAGAGCAGCACACGTATACAGGTTAGGGTCGGGGTTATGTGCAACATGAACATACAGGACTGTTGCCCAAAGTGTCACTTATTGTGTCTGTTATTGATGAATGTGTCGATCTCTTTTGTTATTTGTGACTTGTGAACCTCTGCCAATGCAGCATCATCACGTGGTGTTTGAGAACGATCCACGGAAGCAGATATCACAGAACGACCTTTGAGATCTCTTGAGGCGACCTCCCATCAGCACACGAGGCGGCGCTGCTTGTTCACAGACGCCCTGTTACAGAGGAATGTTCGTCACACGGCAGCCAAAACCAGATTACACGTGTTCATTCTCAAAGATGTAATGTTTTCCAAAAGTCAGTGGCACACCTACATTTAATATAAGGTGTTTGTTGTATGCAGTTATTCGGTGAGCAGGCTAAGGCCAACAGCTCTCTACACGTGAGAATTACGTCTCATCATGGGAGGATGAAACCCAGATTTAAACCCAGGCCCTCTGTGGTTCCGGCTCAGTGCTCTGACCCCTGAGCCAACCGGTGACCCCTGTCGTTGCTGCTCTTGTGTTTCCATGTGTATCTCTGTTCCAACGTTCCCACTGGAATAAAACAACATGAACATGTGCTGTAAGCCTATGTTATAATATTAAGTATATGTACAGGAGGATCTCCTCTCATCCGCAGTGACATGGGGGACAATATCACGGATCTTATTATCCGCGGGGTTTCCGTGATTTTACTCCTCTTATCTGCCGTGATATAGGGTAATAGTATCGCAGATTCTATATTTATTCGGGATTTCACTCTTATCCACGGAAAGTCCAAGCCGTATAAAGGATCCACTCTCATTGCTCTTGGCTAAGATCACGGATTAATAATGGATAATAGGAAGGAATAGGGCCACGGATAATTATTACAATAGGATTTTTCACAGACCCTACAGCTGTCGTGGATAATAGGAGTTGTGAGCAATAGGGTCGCGCATAAGAGGCACTTTGCTGGGTGTGGATTAAAATGCATCTGAAGGAATCGACAACTCCTTTATAGCGTGAGCCCTGAGCAGAACAACCCATTCGTATTCATTGCTGTGGCAAAAACCGGAGACATTGCATAAAAAAAACGAATGGCAAGGTTTAGAAATCGCGTTGGCAGCGGAGCACGGGCACCGATCGACGCCAAGGCACCTCCTCCTTCGCCATCGCCGTCGCATCGTGAACAGAACCGCGCCGACAGCGTCGAGGGGGCTGCCTCTGCCGTGTCGCACGAATAGGAGTCGCCACCGCTCGCTCGCTCCACGTGTCAGCTGCTGAAACGTTCTTCACTTGTCAGCTCAAACAAGCGGCGCAGTTCGTCGACTTTCCCGAAAGTTCCCAGTTTTGTTTTCAGGGCCTCGCAACGTAAAGCGAAATGCCCCCCACTACAAATTAACAAAGAAAAACTGACCACGTTCGTCAAGAACACGCCGCGCGTGTGCGGGGCCAGGGCGCATTCTTCTTCTTGTTTACAGACAAGCGAGGCCAGAGGGGTAGCGATGCCCCGAGAAGTCGATCAGCCTCCTCGCTTTTTTTCTGCTCTGAAGAAGAGCCGTTGCCTAAAACGTCAGCTCATTCAATCACTTTCTTCTCTCGGGAAGAGTTCATGTTCAATGTGGTTAGAGCCATTTATACAGCAAGCCCATGTTTTTGAATTGTCTTCCAGACATAAACAGACATTGCAATTACTTCCAAGTTTCCACAAAGACGAAGGTCATCCCGTGTAGCCTTAGCAAGCCTTTGGGGGCAAGTGCTGCGAGCGAGACGCACCTATGAAGGCCGGCACAGCACGCACGAGGGTGTGGATGGGTGGGAAGCACCACGTCCGCCCAGTACTTCTGATGCTGACCCACCACTCTCGGTGCTCTTGTAAGGCTGAGTTGACCTAGGGGAGGCCCCAGACAAGTTATGACATCACTCACCGCTGTTACTAGCTGTGATTGGGAACCAAAGGCAAAGCGACAATCTCAAATGCACAAAACTTCGATTGATACAACAGAAATAGACACGAAAGATGAATACAACGCCTCAACAACAACAACTCACGCGAGATGTACAGATACACACACAACACAGATTCATACAAAACACATATAACCAAATGTGCCTTGTTAGTAAATTATCCATAAACACATGATGTTATTTTTATCAACGTCGTAATTAGTAATGCAATCGTGACGGAATGTGCCGTGGTCGTGTGGACGGAGAGGCTGATTCGCAGCACCTTGGCGATCTGCCTCGCTGCTGCTGCTGCTGCTGGAGACATCAGAACATTTTCACCAAAAACATTGAACAGAAACTTCGGACGAGAGCGAACATTTGCCAACGACGCGCGAAACGGAGCCCGCGCGCGCGCGCGCGTGGGGGGCTGACCGTCACTATTAGCAGCACAACGACACTAATGGGTTAGTCGCTGTGTCGCCTTCGCGTCATCGGCTCGCCACGTAAATTTTTTTAAAAGCATTGGATCGTGACAAGCAAACTGGATAATGTTTTGGCGTCACAGTGTCACATGAGCATCAGCATCAGAGTCAGGCTCGATCGGATCGAGGCGAGGACTCCCTCCCCCAGTTTGATGCCAAATGAGGCTGTGCTGCTGATGGGTGGTGATGGGTGGTGATGGGTGGTGTAAGAGCTAATTTTGTTTGTTAAGTGGGGACGGACATGTGAAGGAGACGTATCATCTGCTTGTTTACATTCAGTGTATGATAGTTACTCAGCAAGGTCAATAGTGCGGTTTTCGCCATTTGTGACACGCAACTGATGAGTCCCCGTTCTTTTTAAATGCTTGCGCTTTGAGCCAACGATGCCACGGGCAGATAGTCAAATAATGCGATACCTTTTCATTATTATTATTATTAAATAGGTGTCGTGTTTGCTCGCCGAATATTTGCCCAAGCGGAGTGAGGCCAGACCTCTTTCGCGAGGGAATTTTTTTCTTCGTAGTAATCAGCGATCTGGCACCTCGCAGCGGCCCGCGGGAGGTGCCTCCTCCTCCACCTCCTCCTCCTCCACCTCCTCCTCCACCTCCTCCTGCTCCACACGCGGGCTCGCACGTCAACACGCACGCCACCGGCAAGCACGGGCAGCAGCAGCAGTCAGGGCATCGTGTTCATCAGCAGTCAGAGTATCGTGTTCATCATCAGCAGCAGCAGCAGCAATAATAATACTGGTAGGAACCTCCTGGTTACACCAGCCCACAGGGGATTATTGTGTCCGTCCGTCCGTCGTGCAGGGAGGGGCTGGGTGGGGAGGGAGGGGCTGGGTGGGGATGGGAGGGTGGGGAGGGGCTGGGTGGGGAGGGTGGGGTTGGGTGGGGGGTGGGAGGGGTGGGGCTGGGTGGGGAGGCGCTGGTCACCCCGTGGTGCCCTTATAAAACTAAACGTTTAACCTACTCACGCCGGCTTGTGCCCGCCCTCACAGTCGGGCATATTAGCGGAATACACCACGCCGCCGTTGACCCTGGCCATTGACCGAGCAACCCAACGTTCCTACCAGCTCCCTCCGCAGGAATGTGTTAGCATCTTCGTTATCATTGGTATTCTCATCATCGTAACTATTATTGTATTGCCATCTCCACCACCACCACCATGACCGTCACTATAAGCAGCAGTATCAATACTAGCAGAAAATGCAGAATCGTATTATCATTACCACCAGTGTTGCCATCATCATCATCACCATCATCCTTATTACTCGGTTCATCATCATGAGGAGCAGCAATACGAGTAGTATCTTTATAGTCGCTTGTAGTGTCATCTACTAGCGATCGTCAACCGGTTGTCGTAGTTATTATTATTATTTAACCTATCTACGTGACTTTACCGAAAGACCCAAAGAATATGAATTCCTGCAGCCACGAAAGCTTCAAGTCAAGGTCATCATCATTTGTACATAATTACGATCATATCTTGACGAGTACCACTATCCTCATCACGATCATTGTCATCACCATCATCATCACGACACGACGTGCATGGTGTGGCGATGCCTTCATCCAGCAGTGGCTTGACACAGAGCTGTACATGAGTTTTATTATTTACTGTGAAGTCTCAATTTGAATGAAGTGATCAAGATTAAACGTCGCTGCAGTTAAGACTCGGTGATTTCTCCGTTCCAGACTGAACGGAGAAGATGGTCAGCTCAGAGTTCACAATGATGGGGCAGATGCTTCGGCCACGCTGCTGCATTGACAGCGGCGCACAATTAACAACAACAAACTCAACACGCCCAGCAATAACAACACCGTGGCCTTAAAATAACAAATACACAGAGTCCACGTGCTGTGAAGAAGGGCCATTGCCCGAAACGTCGCATATATATTTGCGTATTTTCCCCCCGGCTATGGATGGTTCACACTGTGCTGTAGAACGGCACTACGAGGTGGAGGGGGAACATCCCGATCACCGATGAGGCTTTAGGCCTGGGAGTGTTTTATTTATTTATAAAAAAGCATTTTTATTCATATTCTCAGGTTTTTTCGGTAAAGTCACGTAGGTAAAAACATTAAAATTAATGAAAGTAAAATAAAACAAAACAAAAATAAAATTCACGACGTTTCGGAGGCAACACAAGTCTCCGTCATGCAGCTAATTCGGCTGTGACGGTCCCACCTGATGACGGAGACTTGTGTTGCCTCCGAAACGTCGTGAATTTTATTTTTGTTTTATTTTACTTTCATTAATTTTAATGTTTTTACCTACGTGACTTTACCGAAAAAACCTGAGAATATGAATCATTGCAGTCACGAAAGCTTCAAATCTAGAAAAAGCATTTTTTCTGAGAACGTGAACTAAAGTTTAGAAGAGATATTTCTTTCTCACTTAAACGAATCTTTCCATCTGACGTCAACAACTCCGCGATCTAAGAGGATTCTCATCAGGTGGGTGAGCAAGGCACCAGGATGGAGGAAAGTGCAAGGCAGTACATCAAGTAGGTTGCTGATGCGTCTGCGACGAGCTGGAGTGGTCTCTACCCTTGCGCATGAAAACAACATTGATTTGGAAAGGAATAGACCACAAGGCTACGATTTCCTCCCACATTGAGCCAACCGCTCGTTATTGACATCGGCCAAACATCCAAACTTAGCAGGACCCTCCTGAAAGTTAGCCCTGAGATCCAGTGAGACTTTATAGCGTTGTGTAAATGGTTACCGTTAATATTACTAGACACATTTTTAATGAGTAATTTTGACCTGACTTAAGTCTCACCAAGCACGCTGTAGAATTCCTCTAATTGCAAGCGAGGCATCTTTGTAGGAACGGCACGAATATAGGGATTGTAATGGGTTCGTTTTGTAAACAAATGCTGGGGTGGAGTGGTGGCACAGTGGTTCACGAGTTCGATTTGCAGCTCAGGCTAACATCAGCGACGAGGGGTATCCTAACCGGTCCTGAGCCCTCCACTTTCACAAACCCGCAATGACCAGCGTGGTGAAGTATGGTCAAACTAACCTGATGCTTGGCTTGGCATCGATGGGCCTTCATCCAGCATTGTATTGGCAAAGGGCTGTAAATGTAAAATCTGGAAGTTGACAAGGCTTGTCAACTTCCAGATGTTTATAATAAGCCAAGTAAGGCCCTCTCCTGTTAGATGCACGGGTCCTAAAGGAACTATATTTATCCATAATAAAAATAGTAGAGCGATGCAAGAGTTGATTTGCTGGCAGTGGTGTCAGCTCAGGGCACACGTCCACGGCTGTGTGCGCGACCTGGGCACTTTCTTTTGCCTGCTTTATTTTGTTTCTGATGTCCCCCCCCCATCTCCTCCCCGCTTCGTTTCAGTCCTTAACCCCAAGCCCTGCACGGGTCAGCGCGTGAGCGCCCGGCATGAAATCAGCGCCGCCACTCTCCCAAGCACGGCACGAAGCCCTGACGCCAGTCACTCGGGCCAATGCCGGCGTCTCGCGGCGGCAGACGAACGTCGACCTCCCGATGTTTCGAGGGAAACAGCTCTTCCCTCGAACACGCACACAGAGACAAAGGTCCCCCCTATAGCCTTCACGGACTATTGGGTCAAGTGCTGTGCGCGAGCAGCACCTACGAAGGCCGGCACGGCACACAGGCGGTGGGTGGCCAGGACCGTGTCGCCCGCCCGGTCGCCTTTGTCTCCCGAGTGCTGATGTTTTATACACACACCGTGCCTGGTACTCATTTGAGGCTGAGTCAATCTAGGGGAGGTCGAGGTCTGATTCAGATATTCATCACTGGTGTTCGTAGCGCAGCGCTCTAAACACTGCATCCCCGCTCCCTAAACTGATGAATGCACATACAAACAAAGACACGCACTTATGCAGACACATACAGACGCCTATTCGCAAAACAAACACAAATACTCAGTGATGCACACACAAACACATGCACACGCGCACAGACAAAGACACACATGCAGTGAACACGGACAGGACACACATGCACACACATACACTAGTACAGACTCACAGTCATACACAGAGTCAGCACAGACACACAGACCCAGACACACACTTGCAGGCACACGGGCACATACACGGGCACACAGACAAGCAGACAGCAGAAAGGCAATTACACTCACAGACGCAGGCACACACGCGCACACTTATACGACCGGTGACCACACACCTCCTAATGTCTCAAGGGAAAACTTCTTCCGAAGTACAAACACAGGGCAAATCTTATACACCAGCAGACAACCAACGTATACACAAGTATGTTCACACATTCACACACACACTAAAAACCTTACAAACACACTTACACTTATACGCCCACACACAAAGACAAAGATCCTCCTTAATACATGAAAAGGCTTTTGGAGAAAATGCTGTTAGCGAGCACCTATGAAGGTCGGCACGGCACACAAGGGGCTGGGTGGCCAGCCTTTGTCTCCCCAATGCCGATGTTGTATCCACATCTCTCACATATAAGTCACCGGCGACCTCAATTCTTCTTTAAATATATTGTAATGTCACTGTGGACGGCCTTAGTGAGAGCCAATCACCTTGCCTGACTCCTTTTCACAAATGCATTTTGCAGCGTTGCACACGCAATCTCAATATAGCTCTAACGTTTCTATAAATAGTTGAATCATAACAAGGCCATTTACCCAGAAAAGCTACACCGATTCTCAATACTCTTTTTCAGAAGGGTCCTGCCACATTGGGATATTTGTCCATTTCCACGAGTGGATAAGGGGGTGGTGACACTCCAAGCTGGGCGTAGATGGATCCATCGCTGTAGGCTCATCTCCTGGCTACATCTCAGCCCATGCCTACAACAGCTGATGTTCCCTGGCAGTCACCCATCCAAGCAACAAACGGGCTCAAATTCCTGCTTGGCTTCTGAGATCTGGCAAAATCGTGAGACTGTCGTGTGATTCGGTCATCGGCCCAGCCGAGGTGGCGTTGCCAAATTCCCATTGGTATTGCTCGTCACGGGCAGGAGTTGAACCCAGGTAGCTGGCGTCGCTGAAAATGGCATCACTCCACACATTCGAACACCGAACATTGCTGCAAGTCCTGCCGCTCATAAGCCATGCTCTATCGGCTGCTGGGTGAAGGCCTGCCCACACCATCGCAATCCCTCATGAGTACGGCTAAACTGTCTGTGGAACACCGGCAATCGGGCAGCGTCTGCTTTACACCTTGCTGATGGCTCTCGAAAAGTCAAAACCGGTTTGCATGCGGAGACACTGCTGGACAACATTGGTCCAGAAGACCACAGAGCTCACGGACATTTTTGTTAATTCGTGTTAGTTTATTTTCGGGTCGGAAAGCATTCTCCCTGATTATTTATTTATTAATCACGGATAACTCTGACATTTCCTCTGCTTATTATAATGACTATGTCATTAGCAAATTTGAGATGGTTAATGTTTTCTCCTCGCCCTAATGTTGCAACAAACCACTCCGATGGGGCTCCCCTTCTGATATGTAATTTGGTACTTTCTGCATTGCAATCACAGTGTGGCTGTCCCAGTTCTGTAAATCTTGTGATTATTATTACGACTCGTGAGACGTATTTTTTTCTGGAGCGATGAAATTGGCGAAGGTGCAGGAGCTCGGCGATGTTTCTGGACCCTGCGGACTGCCACCGCTGACTCTCGGCATGTTTGTTGGGTGATCCGCCACGCACCAATTTGAATATTTTTTCAAAATCAAAACGCCTCTAAATCGTAGCATCCGCAGACTTGCCACGGCCTTGCGGAGCGGCAGCAGCAGCAGCAGTGCCATCCGGACCACGTTGCCGGGAGAAACACCGACCCAGCAGACGGGTTGCTGCATCGCAAGACCCTGAGAGATGATTGCAAAAGCTTGGGGAGGGCTTCATCCAGCAGTGGACTAATCACGGCTGCTGCCGCTGATGATGATTAACTCTGACAGCGAGACGATGTAAAAGCAGCAAGGCAAGATGTGCGCGTTCCTCGCGAGCCGTCAAAACAAACGAGGCTCGCTTATTGGACCGTGCGCCCGGCTTGCAGGCGGGCGCCTGCGGCAATAATCGTGGCGTGTTTCTTGTGTCGTCGAGGCGGCCGGCGTGTGCTCCGTATTATTTTACTAATGGCGATCAATTAGCGATTTCCACAGCGGACGCAATCTTTCCATTAAGTGTCATTATTTACACTGAGTGACCTGAAATGGCTCGTGAAATTGAGTCCGACGTCCCTCTAATAGGGGGAGGAGGGGGTGCAGGGGGTCTCGTCTGGGTGGCAACCGCCCCACGCGGCTGATGAGGCTGGGTGGAGCGAACCTCGTCCAAGAAAATGCCCTCTCGATTAAAAGAAAAAGGCTCAACGCGTTCGTCAGTAACATTGTGTGGCCTTAAAAGGAAAGTACGTAACATGCGACGTTTCAGGGAATGGCCCTTCTTCATGGCACATGCCCAAGATTATATACTTTGAAGGCCACGGTATTGTCGACGAACGTGTTGACAATTTTGCTTATTATTTCCGTTCGTGCACCACTGCCAACGTGGCAGCAGCATCGTCACCGAATGATTCATTCAATCTCGACAAGCACGTGGCATTTTTGTAGCATCGCCTCGCTCAGCGCCTTCGTACTGGGTCACGCAACGGCGGAGACGTTTCAGGAAGGGCCCTTGAGGTGGTGAGGTGGCTCAAGAGGCCAGAGCGACGGAGCCATTCCCTGCGTTCGATTTTGGGTTTCAGCTGCCAGTGATAAAACTGTCTTCTCTCGTGGAAATTAATTGATGGTCTCAGCCCAGTTAATATTGACTGTATAAAAACATGACCTTCAATTTAGTTTGTCACTTAAATCAATATTTCAATTTTAAGAATACATTTGTTTTGCTTTGATTTATAGCCAACGAGCATTGTATGGGGAGAATATAAATGGTGTTCCCCCAAGTTTGGATAATGAGGAATTCCTGAGTGACTTCGGAAGTAGTTCTATGATACTCTTCAAGGGCATCTTCTGACAGGGCGTTGTTGATGGCAGCGGTTGGGGGGGGGGGGGGCGTTTAAATCCGTCAAATGTGTCTGCAGGTAGATCGAGGAACAGTTTCGCAAGCCGCAAGCTCATCGCATTATTGGAGATCGTCAGCAAGGCGCTGCCAGGACTTAAACCCCGCAGCCAGGGAAAGAGAAACAACAAGAATACGCCCAAACTGGTGCAGGCCGCAGGCGCTGATTCCACAGAGTGATCTGACACAGTGGCCACTGTACAATTATATAACTTGAGGTTTCGCAGTCGGGGGATGTTCATAGATGTCTCAAATTTTCAGGGAACTTTTCCGGGGGCTGGAAATTCCTTGTGCAGGGAACGCGGTGCTGGCCGAGGCGCTCGTGTCAGCGTGCCGTGGCACGAGGAACAGTTACCGTGGCACGCTGACACTCGCACAGCGGGGGCCAGAGCCTGGGTTCGAATCCAGGTTTCGCAGCACCGCCAACTAATTAGTTTCATTCATAAACTTACGGAGAAATAAGACTACACCAAGGCACCGTAGGTGAATTGTACTCACGATACACTTTGTAAGACTTTTGACCTATGTAAAACTGCTAATCACACACTTATGAAAGAGATCAAAGCATCCGGGCAATAGGAAGGGATATTACTCGTTTAAAATATCACATTTTCCTTCTCTTTCAGTTATTCAGCTGCGCAGAAAAAACAACCGAGACATGCGAAAGCCGATGCACGCATCACGTCCATGTAGCAGCGCGCCGAGACTTGCCGATGATGATTCAAGACGACTCTGATTATTATCATCAAACCCCGGTGGTCGGACAATGGCAGGTGGCAGTGAAAATCCGACGTGGATCCACTCCACCTCACCGAGACGAGGCAGCCCCCCCACGCAGAGTGAGTGACGACGTGGACCCGCGTCGATTGCCGCGTTCATTTATCAAATAATGTGCGTCACCGGTGGCCGTGATTCACCTCGCTCGTGCGGAGCTCCGGGGCCGTGGTCTCAAGTCGGGGCTCGCTCGCGCCGAGCCAGCGCCAGCGTGGATCCCACCCAGCTCCCCACGGTGGAGCTCACGTAGCCCCACGGTGGAGCTCACACAGCCCCACGGTGGAGCTCACGAAACCCCGTACCTGGGTTTGCACGGCCGTATAGTGGAGGTCACGTAGCCCCACGGTGGAGCTCACGAAACCCCGTGCCTGGGTTTGCACGGCGTATAGTGGAGGTCACGTAGCCCCACGGTGGAGGTCACGTAGCCCCACGGTGGAGCTCACGAAGCCCCACGGTGGAGGTCGCACAACCCCGTGACGGAGTTCGCACGGCCGCACGGTGGAGGTCACTCGGCCCCACGCAGGAGGTCACACAGCCTCACGGAGGTGGTTACGCAGCTCCACGGTGGAGCTCACGGAGCTGGATGGAGTTGCCGTAGCGAAATGAAAGTGACCATCGCATGAAGTGGACTGGGAGGTTGAGAAACGAAGCAGCGTTGTCTGGTGGAGGGGATGACGTTGAGGGGAGGTTAGACTTCAGGTTGTGAGGGTTTTGAAGATGGTGATCATGATGATGATGCGAACTGGAAGCTTGTGTGGAGTCTGGTAGACTCATGCAATGCACTTTTTGCGAGTTAACGTGCTAACTAACATCCGTCTGGAATCCAATTTGAATGAAAACAAAAAAGACATGTTGACGAGCCACTCGTGAAACACCACCTCACCACTTCCCAGACAATTGACAAAGCTGGGACACAGTACAGCCTCACAAATCCAGAGTGGCACGCACACTGTTTATTTGGTAGCCAGGCCCAATGAGGAGACGGAGTCTTCGCATCACCTGGAGGCCTGGGACTTAGCAGGAACTTGCTTCTCGACCCACGCACCCACCCACGTGTCCTCACGGGCACAGCAAGGACAGCCGCTACGCGATGGCGACGTCGCCCCAGCACCTGTGCCAGGCTAGGTGTACTCTGAAGCTATTTGAAGTTGGCAGGAGGCCACGAGAAAGACCCAGGTGTTGTGGGTCGACTGACTAAGGCACCGCTCCCCGCTGTGCCACCTCGCTTTGTTTAATCTGCCTGGCGCTCTGCTCGTTGTTGCCACCTCCACAGAGGAGGCTCGTTAGAGACACTTTTGTTTCCATTCGTCGGAAAGTGCACACGCCTCCAAATAAGTGGCAGGCAGACTCAGTGGTAACACTTGTGCCTCATAGCAAGAAGGGCCTGGGTTCGATTACCGACTTGGGCACCTTTCTGAGTGGAGTTTATTGTCTACCTCTGTTCTGCATGGGTTTCATCCGGTTATACACAGCTAAAAGAAAACACACACACACACACACACAATGTGACTTGTGTTCACCAAACATTCAAATGCAGAAAATTTTACCTGCAAATCACTCAATTGGGATTACACAAAACAACAACATCCTTCCCTTCGGAGAAAACTCGGCAGAGGCCTCCTGAAAGAGAGATGCGACACGAGGTGAGGCTCGCGTGGGTCAACGTCGGCCGATCTCTTCTCGAGCCTGCGCTGCGCCTGTTTGTCCCCCGATCTGCGGCCAAACAGAAGCTGCCTGGCCACGCGGTGGCTGGGCATGCGGTCTCCTTGACGATGGGACTGTGCCCAGATCGCTCGGTGATCTGTGAGCTCCTCACACCGTAATCCAGTCTAAGCCTGGATTGTGTGGACACACGCACACCACCACCACCACCACACACTCCCAGCGTGACTTACACAGCGGCTCTCTCAAACTCCGCCTGGTGGAGGCCCTTCCGCCGGCAGTGACGCGAGCAGGAAACTGCAGGGCTGCGCTTCTCATCTTCTTCACGGTAGGTGCGCGAGCCGACGCGCGCACCTACCGCGAGCCGCGGAATAGCTTTTTCCGTCGACGAATCGCAGCCCGCCCTCTGGGCAACTCGTCCCCGCGATCAACTCGCGCGGTGGAGACGCGATCGTCTGAATTGCCGCTGCGCTCGGCGCTGCGTGTCCCGACACGGATCCCAATCGCGGGTGGCCAGGAGCGCCCTATGTGTCGGGACTGGTCCCGTGTCACATTTGTTTCAATATTTCCCACGACACAAAATAGCGCGTTGATTAATCGCTCATCAAACTCCGAGCCTTCCTGTTCGTCAGGTTTACGGGGTTGGTTTAATATATGGAGGGGGTTTGCGGGGGGGGGGGGGGTACAGAACAAAGCATTGCTCTTGACGCCAATATTAATTACTGCGTTACAAAAATCGATTATATTCCCAAGGCACATTCCTGTGTTACTGCCATTGCGGGACACGGAAACTGTCCGGCGTAGCGCGCCACAACCCTGGGTCGCAGGGCTGAGAGATGCGAATCCGTTTGTCAATCCACCGCTGGATGGGGGCACTCGACACACCTTGCGGGTCGCGGGGGCGAATGTCAGAATCCTAATTTGGACTGGAGGAATCTGATGAGCTATGAAGCGCTTTGTCACTAGGTGTCTAGTAAATATCACCAAACTAAACCACGTTGGCCAGTGCGGGTTGGTTTACGGGTTGACGCGGGGAGCGTAGAAGTACGGTAGAACGATGCATTGCAGTTTTGCTCACACTCATTGCCTATAACACCTGTTATTCACGGTGGTCACCAATACAAGAGCTGTTCAGGCTCACACCTACCTAGCTTAGGAGAGCTGATGAGGGTGGACGCATGCCGCGTGGATGATTGCCGATGGCCGGAACCCGGATAAGGTGGATTTTAAGTTCGAACATGACCCCTCACCAGGGCAGCTCTTCCTGACACCACTCCGCTATGTCCTTTCTTGGCCAAACTGCAGCGAGGCAACACTTGTCATAGGATTATTGTGGTGGTGGTGGTGGCAGCTGCGGGCAAGATAATTTGACTGTGTGGTGGCATTGGTGGCTGTGGTGGTGATGATGATTTTGATGATGGTGGTGACTGTGGCGATGATGATGGTGAAGGCTTTATGCAAGTGTAGTGTTGACATCGATTTCCTTAAAGGCAGATACAAACAAACCTACCGGCTCTCATCTTATAAAGACACACCTAGCCCGCGTGTCACGGTGGCATCGCTCCTTTATTATTATTATTATTTAAGGTGACACCACGAAAGTATTCCTGACCATCACTTTAAAGTATTTTTTGTTATCATTAACGAAGCCTCACTCTCTCATCCTCCGATCCGTTCCCAGTGGAAGCTCCACACGATGACGAACGTCGCAATGAGACGTTGACGGCTGTGGAGCGAAGAATCGCTACGACCTTGACCCGTTCAGTTCGCCACGGCATGGAGGAGCGGTGGCGCTGTGGTTAGCTCACCGCGCTGTTGACGAAGCGACCCGTTTTAAATTCTCCACGGCTCACATTCGGTGGCAAGTGACGTCTGAGCCAGGTCTGTGTGTGTGCGTGCGTGTGAGTGTGTGTGTGTGCGTGCGTGTGTGTGTGTGTGTGTGCGTGCGTGTGTGTGTGCGTGCATGTGTGTGTGCGTGCGTGTGTGAGTGTGTGTGTGCGTGCGTGTGTGCGTGCGTGTGTGCGTGTGTGTGCGCGCGTGCGTGTGTGTGTGAGTGTGTGTGTGTGTGAGTGTGTGTGTGCGTGCGTGTGTGTGTGCGTGCGTGTGTGTGTGTGCGTGCGTGTGTGTGTGCGTGCGTGTGTGTGAGTGTGTGTGTGTGCGTGTGTGTGGCATCAGTTCACCAACCCACACGGACAGAGCGTGGTGATGTTCTGGCCAAACAACGACAATGACCACCGATACGGCCGTGGCTGGAGGCCTTCATCCAGCAGTGGATTGTAAATGACTATCAGGTAAAGTTGTCGAGTCTGGGCACCCTGCAAGTCCTGCGTAAGATACACTCAGTGCTCGATAATTAACAATACAGATTTCGTTTTGTTAGCCACTTAAATTGAATAATGTGGAATGCCATGCTCTAGCAATTACACTGTGTTTATTTATTCAGTACAAATTAAATGTTTAAAAGGTTACAGGGCGAATAAACATCGGAGAGTGAGAAATAATGTTATATATTTATCGACTAACAACTGCCTTGTAATGTTATTAATACATTTTATTAATAATTTTAACTTAAAAAAACATGGTAATGTCCCAGACACGTATCTCATAAAAGTCATAAAAGGTATTAAATTATAAAAACCTGTCGATCGTCGTCATAATAATAAAAATAATATACGTTTGTTCCAGCGTACGTTTTGTAGTCTTATTTTAGTTAGCATATACAGAAAAAAGATTATAGATAATAAAAAATATTTTTTCTACTTAAAAAAAAAACATTTGTGGCAATGTTTCCAGTTATACGATGGCCTTGTGTGATACAGGTTTACAGCGATTATCATTTTACTATTAATACAGACAATGGGTACGGTTCAGGCTATTCCATAACGTGATTGTACAGATATGATACATATACGTGTCACATTTGTTCTCTTTTCGCCGTTTACGTATCAAAGTGTGATTTCGGTTTCAACGTTCGGGTAAATGCTCGTAAACGTGCATTTTGAACGTTGCTCAGTGAGCTGTGTGCACTCCGCAGAGAGGCACCGACACCTTCGTTGTGTCAGCCAGGTCTGGGCCTCATGTAGTCGGCCGAGTTGCAGCACAGAGACGACTTTCGCAGGCGATGCCAGTCCCACAGCGCTTCCTGTCGCTTCAAAATCGCTTGCGATTTTCACGTTGGCAAAGTCACCGAGATCTTCCCATTGGTCTCGAAGTACAGTCCTCCCTGTGGGTCTTGATCACTTTGGGCTTCCTGCAGCTCGGGCCTTCCCGTGGGCCTCGTAGCACAGGACTTCTTTGTCCATCATCCATCAGTCAGGACTTCTTGTGGGCTCAACTGCTTGGACCTTTCTCATAAGCAGGCATAGTCAATCACACTAAAAAGTCCACCAAGCCAAACAGGCCATCTCGTCTGCCGAAACAGTTACCCAAGTCGCTGGGGCCTTCACTCACCCTCCGTTTGTTCACTTGCGTCCAGTAGTCCCACGTGGTGGTGAATCGTCGTGTTTTCACAGTTTTTATTCGATTAAGTTTTATAACTTTTTTTTTAGTCGTGCAGCAACAGCCGTAGGTTCCTTTTTCTCTTTTTCTTTCCCGTTTACACGACGGTTGCTTGCTCCAACAACGTCCGGTTCACTGGAACACCTGTGGCCATTTGCATCACTCTTCGTCCAACTTTGTCCTTGCCCACGGATAGCTAAGTATTGGCCACCGAGGGACAGAAGACATCTCTAATCCAAGCGCCGTGCCGTCCGGACTCGGGAACCCGCACACCGAACCCCGGCGGTGTTGACGTCAGAAACACTTGGGATGATTTTGCTTAATGAAGCACGCGGAGTTCGCGTGACGTTGCGTTATCAAGACAACGTCGACACGACTCGCGCGCGCGGAACGTTTTGAAGTCGTAGCGCACGGGGTGGTTCCGATCGTTGGGACGTGCTCGTCATTCTCCGATTTGTTTGTTTGTTCCCGAACAGCGGAAGCGTCACCTCGGGCGAGAGCGCGTGCCAGGGCCTCGCGTGGCGCGCGGGCCGACGCTATACCCCGACGAGGACGCCCATGAAGTCGGAGCCCTTCTGCACGACGATGGCGGCACCAGCGCTGTTCTCCACGCTCACGGACGTGTGCTGCCCGACCTGGAAGCCGGGGAAAGCGAACGGCATGAGCCCGAGGGATGGCGGCGCAAAGACGGGCGAAGGAGTGAGAGAGGTGCACGCACGCCTGTCGAGGTGTATACGCGAGTTTGTGATCGTCGTCGTCAACGTCGGCAGCAGTAGGAATGGCGTCATCGACGATCATTGTCGTCGTCCGCGGCAGTAGTAGCAGAAACAGCAGCAGACGCGGTATCATTATCAGTAGCAGCAGGAATCAGTTTTGCAGATATCGTCACATCACCATCAGAAGTAGAAGCACTGCAATAATCATCATCATGAGCGGCAGCATCAGAATTAGCGCTATCGTTACTATCACTCATCAGATGCCAACATCAGTATCATCATCTTAAACATCATATTTACATATCCTCGCCTCTGTCCGTAAAGTACTCTACAAGTGTCCTTATCAATAAACCCTGACACTCATTTTAGACCCAGAACAATCGAACTATTATGATCACAACACTCCATTGCAAGATTTTTCCAAGGCTGATGTTCACAAACGTACGCCATCATTCGATATTGGCATTAGAGATGTGGTTCAAACATGATTCTCGATGTAAGAATGCATTTTTTGGTTTTGTTGGTATGATTTGTAAGTCCCAATTGTCAGACACGGTCTTAAACGTACGAGCTCTTCCAGTCATGCACAGCTGCGGTCACCTAACACACACGGCAAGAGGATCTAGAGGGGAGACGATAGACATTTTGCGAATGTCTCCCATTGTAGATGCTCTCCATCGATTCGTCACCAATTACGTCCTAAATTCCTGGGACCAAAATCACCCAGAATGCGCCAATCTCAGAAGCTAAGTCGGGGTTGAGCCTGGAATGTGCTTGTGTGGGCGACCACCATGCACAACAGGTTGCTATAGGCTGCTGCAGGGCTACGTGGTGAGCAGCAGGGTCGGATGTGTGCAACAAAATCCAAGGTTGCACTGCACTTCCACGCTCCCTGCCTCCGCCCACCTCCTCTCACCAACTTGGCGAAGCAGCTCCCCGCAATCCACAGCACGTGGGAGAGGCCCTCATCCAGCAGTGGATTGACAAAGAGGGCTGAACATGAACGCACCCCAGTTGGTGTTGCTGCCGACAAGGCGCGAGACGAAGTTTTGCGTCGCTAGAACACCTCGTCAGGAAGCCGTGCGACGCGGGGGATCTGGCGCTGACGTGGACACCGCAGAACTACGTCCGACGTCGCTTCGCTCGTCTCCTCGCTCCGGGCCACGAGAGGGCGCTGGCTCACACCTCGTGGGGTCCTGCGCGGCTCTACCTCTTGACCCGACCTCACAACCCGCTTCGACAGCGGCACCTTACCGCCAACCGGACCTGACCCACGTTTCCTTGGATTCACAACCCGACCCAAACCGCTTTTATGATTAGCCGAGTGACCCCACCCAAACACGAACATTTTTCATCATTTCACATCTGTGTCCGGATGCTATGTTATTCTCGTCGTGTTCAAGCACAGAATATTGGGAAGGGACTATATAAGTCGGATAGGAGACACTAAGAAGAAGATCGACTTCCATTACAATCTACAAGGCCTCTGCTCCAAAATGTAACTGCACATGGCCCAGCATTACTCACACTGCTAACAGTGCATAGAGGCTGTTCCGTAGCAGCATGGAGTCTAAGATTTTCCTTTTGAACGAATAGCAAAGTGAAAATGTTTGTTTCTAGTTGCTCGAATCGTCACGCTGCCCAGTTTCTAGAAAGTTTTGCAACGACAGATTTAGTGGCGGAGTAGTCCTGTATACAACATTGAAAATTAAGAAAAATAATGACGGATGTTCATCACGGATGACCCATGGCTTGACCCCTGGGGGGGTAACCCGCGATGGACATCAACCGAAAGGGAATCCGGAAGAACGACTCTCGGTTCTGACACGAAACCGAGCAGCGGCACCGACCGGCGCAGACGCAGCGCTCGTGAAGAACTGCTCTCACCACGTGCGCTCTCTCACCACGTGCTCTCTCACCGCGTGCGCTCTGTCACCGCGCGCCACCCGACGGGTGTACGAACGTCAGCCTTTGCCGCTGGGGTAAGCGGAGTTTAGTGAAACAAAACGATTATTAGTGCTGTGGTGGGAGAAAGTTGAGCGAGAGAGTGAATTACTTGGAGGATCTTTACGTTATAGGAGTGGGATGGGGGGGAGGAGGTCGTTACTCCGATTGCGTGGTTGGCATCACGTGCCAGACGGGGTTTCCACTCTCTGAGAGGTGCCGGGCATAGCCAAACCAACTTGTGTTTCATTCTCAGACAGCTCAACTTTAGCTGAATTCAGCGACAAAGAGGTAGATTAACGTCATAGGTTTGTGTGCAGTCGTTGGTGATGTGGAAGAGACCATTGGCTCACTACATTCCAAAGCTGGGTTAAGCTGAATTTAACACCAAAGTAGTCCTAAAGGTAAGATCTGATTTTATGCAGTCGCAAGCGGCCATGCCTCCACCATCAGCTTGATTAACCCAAAGACCCAGTTTGAGTTCCGTGCGGCTAAACCGGGACTCAAACCCAGGCTGTCGTTGTACTCGAGCACGGAGCCCTTGGGGGGGCACCTTCCCGACGCGTCCCAGGCCTCGCGCCGCCCCGCCAGTGCCAGCGCGGGCTTTGCCCGGCGTGGAGCACCCACCTGTAGCTGGAGCAGCCCCTGCAGGTGCAGCGTGAAGACGCGGCTGTTGCTCTCGAGGCCTGATGCCGTCTCCAGGGGCCTGCGGCACGGAGCGCGGGACGGACAGGACACGGCGCGCACGTCAGGGAGAGCAGGAGGAGGAGGAGATCGCCGCGGTGGCGACGCGGAGTGCACAAGGCGTCGCTGAAGCTGCCGCGTTTTCTGGGAGGCCTCAACAGGGACGTGCCACTGGCGAGCTGGCAGCCCCACCCAATGTTACATGGACACGCCCACTCCATCGCTAGCCCCGCCCACAAAGTGAGAGTGGCCTCCAGGCTCTCTCTCTCTCTGACGTCGACACCAACGATTGCTCGTAGGGCTCCACTCATCTGCCAACTCTGCCCAATACCCAGTAAGCACCACTCAAATATCGATGTTTCAAAACAATCTTGAGCAAAGCTTGAAGCAGTGAGGGGGAATGAGTGAGATCAGGAGATGAGAGAAAGAGAGTGGGAGGGAGAGTAGGAGGGTGAGAGGAGAGTGGAGAGTTGTAAAGGGAGAGAGGGAGTAAGATCGTGGGATCGAGTAGGAGGGAGTGGGAGTAGGAGGTGGAGAGCGAGAGTGGTGCTGATGTGGGTGCAGTGGTGTAGCGGTGAGTGCACTGCGCTACGAACCCCGTGACCCGAGTTCGATTTCCACTCACGGCCAACACCGGTCATGATTATCTGAACTGGTGCTGGGCCTCCCCTAGGTCGACTCAGCTTCAACTGTGTACCCGGTGTGGTGTGTGAACATCGCCACGAGGGAGACAAAGGCAGCCGGGCATGGTGCTGGCCGACCCACCCCCTCGTGTGCTGCGACAGCCTTCATTAGGTGCTCGCTAACAGCACTTGCCCCAACAGTCTGTTAAGGCCACACGGGGGATCTTTGTCTTGTTGTGGGTGAGACTCACGCGTGCCGGCTGCACTGCGAGTCGATGCAGATGTGGACGCGCACGCAGTCTCGGCCTCGCAGGTGATCCTTCCTCCGCACATCCGAGCCGTCTGGCACACGCACACACACAGTCACCGCCATCGTCACCGCCATCGTCATCGGTACTAACAGCAGCAGCATCATCACTGTCACCGTGTCTCTTTGTCCCCCGCGTCCCCGCGTCCCCGTGTCAGCCCGCACCGATGTGGATGTTGGCTGAGAACTGGTAGATGCCCGAGATTTGCGCCGTGTAGTGGCCCGAGTCCACGTCCATGCCTCTACCTCGCACGAACCCTCCCGCCGAGGGCAGCTGCAACGACACAAACCACAACAACAACCACGAGTCCACAGGTGAGTTTGCCGTGACAACAACCACGAGTCCACAGGTGAGTTTGCCGTGACGTTCTCGGTAGGGCCACGTAATGCGCCGGCCAGATGTTGTCATGTAAACCAGCCAAACAATTTGACATCTTCGGTGAGTGCATGAATAAGCGAGTGAGCGAGCGAGCACATGATTAAGCGAGCGAACGAGTCGGTGGTTATGTTGAATGGGATATTTGATGCATCTCAAAGTTTTTTTCTTGAATCTGTGGCCCCGGGGAGCTGCGTGGGCCCCCCAAGTTTTTGCTTGGCATGCTTTGAGCTCACGCCGCCACCACCACCACCACCACCGTTCTCATAGCGCCACGGAAGCCCAGCAGCACGGCCGCACGGTCGCGTCGTGGCGATTCCCACACTTCCACGGACCAGGCTACGGGCCAAACCAGCTGCAGGCCTCCAGCCTCGCTAGAACCTTTACGTTGCCTCTCCATCACTGCCGATTTCGACCACAACTGCACCTGCGTGAGCACGAGCCACCAGAAATAAAATAAGTGAAGTAAATAAACGGCAGTTTTGCCGAGCAGAAGCCCACATGCTCGGAATGCCAAGCGGCCAGCAGCCAGCAGCGCTATCGAAGATGTAATGGACGAGAGAGGACACGTTTCTAGAATGGAGCGATAAGAGACGGCGATGATGGTGGTGGGAGGAGGCAGTTCCCAGGTGGAGCAGGGCAAGGGGAGGAGCGGAGAGAGCGGGAAGAGAGGCGACCTGCGGTGCGAGGGAGAGAACGCATCGCGGCCGCGGTGGAGGTGCGCTCAGTAGCCCCACGCGATTGCGCTGTGAGTGGGGACTCTGTTTGGCCACGGAAATTTGTGTAACCATGGCAAGTTTCTACACATGGCGTATTGTATACACAGTGTGTTCCATATATACACACCGTCGTACGTATACAACTTACGTATTGCATGTATACACATTGTGACCTCGTTTATACACATTGCATGCTGTATTTATGTAATGTCTATTTAAAATTTGCATTATGCACGTTTAAATATTTTCACGTGTTTACACATCAGTGTAACATATTATGCTCTTTACGCATCTGACATACGCACTGCATCGTATGTAAAATGTACGCAGTTCGTACATAACACAATACATCTAAAGGCTTTTGTCAATAACACCCATCCTAGCCAACATAACTTTCAGCTTAATATAAATCGCCCATCTCTCTACACTAATTGTAGTATTATATAAACAATTTGACATTATTTAACATTATTTTAATATAAAATGAAGAGCATACTTTCAACACCACATTCCCCAAACTCATCGACTGCCCCTGGCATTTCGCACAAATGAAACACAGAGACACACAGATTATTCATACGCATCGCCGCCGCTTACAGCTCACACGACCCTCCTCCTCCTCGTTCTAAGACACAAACCGGGAGATAAACATAGCATGCAGGAATTAATCATTAGCAAATGATTCATTCTTTAAATACACTCATTCGCTTCCTCCCGATCGCGGCTGTCCGGTTGTCGCGTGGATGTTTATCACAAGTTCTGGTATTTTTATGAAACCAACGCCAACGGAAGCAATTCATTTCGAGTGGTGGCAATTCCACATTCCCATGACGGAGGCCAGTTTTAATAAGACAAACACCCGGTGTTTACTTTTGGGACTTGTTTTCGTGAACATTACTAAACTATGCTTTCACACTCATACTTTTATTATATTGACAAATAATCGTTCTGCCTCGTGTTGTTTTATTTATTTAGTTCATATTCCTGTCGTAAAAAATTCTGCATTAAACATTCAGGTCTCCCTTTGGTTATTTCGGTAAAGTCACGTAGGTACCTACGTAGGTACCTACGTGACTTTACCGAAAAAAACAACGTATGGACCCTTGCAGTCACGAAAACTTCTCAATGGGCTCTGGTTATAATGGCAATAACAACACAAACAACAAGAGGACTAAAACATCAATGATTGGGCTCATGACAAGGGTGATGATCGTGGTGATGATGACGGTGGTGTTGCAAATAACAGCTGTGATGGTTCCGATGATGATGATGTGACGACGAAAGCAATGATTATCAAAAGCATGTTTTTGTTTGCATGTTCACCACAAGTAGTGTGGTTAATGCAGACAGGATTCCTTGCAAAACTTTCTGTTTGGTGTTTGAACATCTTAACACAACTGTTTTGTTGCCAGAAAGGGTAAAACCTCTTCTTATATTTTGATACTGGCAAGAAAGGTCCCATCTTCTAGCAATGACGATGTTGATAACTGTAGTGATGGTGATGGTGATAACGATAGCAATGACGATGTTGATATCTTTAGTGATGATGATGTTGATATCTCTAGTGATGACGATGTTGATATCTCTAGTGATGATGATGTTGATATCTCTAGTGATGATGATGTTGATATCTTTAGGGATGATGATGTTGATATCTTTAGGGATGATGATGTTGATATCTCTAGTGATGACGATGTTGATATCTCTAGTGATGACGATGTTGATATCTCTAGTGATGATGATGTTGATATCTTTAGGGATGATGATGTTGATATCTTTAGGGATGATGATGTTGATATCTTTAGGGATGATGATGTTGATATCTTTAGGGATGACGATGTTGATATCTTTAGGGATGATGATGTTGATATCTTTAGGGATGATGATGTTGATATCTTTAAGGATGACGATGTTGATATCTCTAGTGATGACGATGTTGATATCTTTAGGGATGACGATGTTGATATCTTTAGGGATGACGATGTTGATATCTTTAGTGATGACGATGTTGATATCTTTAGGGATGATGATGTTGATATCTCTAGTGATGATGATGTTGATATCTTTGGTGATGACGATGTTGATATCTTTAGCAATGACGATGTTGATATCTCTAGTGATGATGATGTTGATATCTCTAGTGATGACGATGTTGATATCTCTAGTGATGATGATGTTGATATCTTTAGTGATGATGATGTTGATATCTTTAGTGATGACGATGTTGATATCTTTAGTGATGACGATGTTGATATCTTTAGGGATGATGATGTTGATATCTCTAGTGATGATGATGTTGATATCTTTAGTGATGACGATGTTGATACCTTTAGGGATGATGATGTTGATATCTTTAGGGATGACGATGTTGATATCTCTAGTGATGACGATGTTGATATCTTTAGGGATGACGATGTTGATATCTTTAGGGATGATGATGTTGATATCTCTAGTGATGATGATGTTGATATCTTTAGTGATGACGATGTTGATATCTTTAGTGATGACGATGTTGATATCTTTAGGGATGACGATGTTGATATCTTTAGGGATGATGATGTTGATATCTCTAGTGATGATGACGATGTTTATATCTTTAGTGATGATGTTGACATCTTTAGTGATGATGATGTTGATATCTCTAGTGATGATGATGTTGATATCTTTAGTGATGATGATGATGTTGATAACTATAGTGATGATGATGTTGATATCTCTAGTGATGATGATGTCTATGACGGCATTGATCCTGGTCAGGAGTTGAACTCGAGTCGCCGACTTGGGCTCTCCAGGGCTCTCCACGGCTCTCCACGATTAATCCGCGCTGGCTTTAACGTGCAAGAAGGCATTATTTATTTATTTCGTACAATACACATCGCATATATTTGAAATGACAACGTATTTACACAGAGAGTCGCACTTTATTTAATGCCCGCTTAAGCTGATCTCTGGTTATTGTCGGGGGGGAAAAATAAATTACGTCAGCACCCGAAAGCTCCCCCACTGCTCCCCCCCCCCAACAGCAGCAGCAGCAGAGGCTCGCTCCCCGTGATCCCCTCTCCACCCCCAACATCCCCTCCCGGACCCCCCCGCCCCCCCCCCCACGACGCGCTGCCCGAGAGACTCGTCACAGGGGCCGCACCCTGAGATGAGCTCCGAGGCCCTGCAGGGCCCCGGCGTTAGCGGAGTTCGTTTAAAAAAAAAAGTCTTAAAAGTCACTTTATTGTCAAGTGTGTTACATGCATGACATACAACACAGATGAAATTACAGTCCTCTCTCTTGGTCCCACGGTGCAACCAAGCAATTAAAAAATGAATCACAATAGCAAGAGAACTGGATTCTCAGCACAGCGAGTGGTGGCACGGGAGCGCGAAGGTGCGGTTTGTGCATGCAATGCGTATAAAAGTGTCAATTGCTGAATAAATTTGAGCACGAAACATGCTTTGGTGCCAAATGTATGTGCTGTGTGGCCAACGCAGCCCGGCTGATCTGCCAGAGTTGTCGTTAGCATCGGCCATCGACCACTCGCGACTGGGTGAAGGCCTCGCCAAGATACCGAAATCCCTCTTACGGTCCCGTGCTGCGGATCGTCTGTCTCACTGCAGCACGCGAACCGCTGTCATTGCTCACTCCATCTCCGTAGCGGCCGTGCTTCCGGGCATGCCCTCTGCTATGGCTGCCAATCCATCCAGCAGTCTCATCCATCGGCCGTCATGCCATTAAAGCAATGATGTGCCCTAACCGGAGCCCAATTACCTTCCTTGATCGTCAATGCAATCGATGGCTCTAACTTGCGTGCGTTCTAAAGTCCACTGTTCCTGTTTCTCGCCGCAATTCCCAGCACGCGCCTCTCCGTGCTTCCTGGCGCACTCCACACGTTTACGACACGATTGAAGATGTAGCTGTTGGGCCACAACAGGAAAATGCACACCAAGGGCTGCTTACGAAACCGCAAACTGGGATCAAAGTAAGGAACTATGTAAGAGCTGCACGGCTCTATTCGAAAACTAAATTGAATGATGGAATGCAGCAAACATTCCCCGATCCTCGTAGCACCAAAGAACACGCTCCTCGGCAAAACGTCGCGTTGCACCATTGTTTTCTGGCTTCTGCCATGGGAACGTGGAATGTCCAGCGATGGCTCAGGATCGCCGACGCAGATACCCACCATTCCACTGATGGTTTGCGCGAAGGCACACCGACTTTTGGCTGTCCTCCATGCCGTCAGGGGCACTGCCGTTTTTGCAAACCCACGAACTGAGCTGCTGGGAAACGTCGCTCGCCCGCCGCTGGCTCGAGAATAGAGGCCCACGCGCCGCCTCGTCGTGATTCAGACAAGCCCTCGGGCCGTCACGGCTAATCCTGGCAGGAGATACGAACGCGACGGCACTGGAAATGTAAATCCCACCAAAGCTCGCGAGCACGACTGCGTTGCAGGCAAACGGCAGGCCGCAGAGCGACAACGCCACGGGCGGCCTTTGGCGGGATTATCCCGGAGTGTATCTGATAAACGCCTCTCTGTCCTCGTCGCTGGTGTTTCCCCTCTCCGTTTCAAACGTCGCTCGAGTAGTCCCCAGGAGCCGAGCCGCGCGCGTCGCTCGCGAGCCCCGTTGAGCGGAGCGAGCGCTGCGCCCTTCGGACACCCGTGCGGCCTTTGATGGTAGAATTAAGCCGGGAGCTCATTACTCTGCTAGATAAAAAAAAAAAATATTCAGCTTGTCTGGGCAAGGAATGCGGAGTAGAAAAAATCGCAGGAGTAACAAAGTAAGCCCTGAATTAATCAAAGTGCGCGCGTGTGCGCTGTGAAAAGTACGACGCGTGTGGAGCGATGACCCAGTGGCTAGCGCGCTGCACTGTGAACCTGCGCAGTTTTCAATCATCGAGATTTAAAACTCGTTTCTTTAGAACTGATTTCGTTTAGTTTGTTGTCCTTCCCCCGCACCTCCGCTTAGCGCGGTTGGTTATGTGCGGTGCGAAAGAAGTTTAACATACGTGCAACCTGGTGACCTGAGTTTGACCGACACTGTGGGGCAGCCTCCATCCAGCAGTGGACTGACAAAGGCCTGTACATTACTATTATTAGTATTATATAGGATGTACCATGAATGTGCGTGTCTATGTAGGGTATTATTGATCCCCATCTTACCGAGAAAGTTAATTTATCAGCGAATATCTCAAGCAAATCATAGGATTTCATTAGATTGGCACTGGCATTCCGTGTGGCAATCTCGGTGATTAATCAGCATTCATCATCGAGCAGGGTTCATAGGGAGCTGCTGTGCTTACACCGCCGCACGTCATCTTAATATCGCGATCAACGTACGATCAAAAACAAAGGCGCCATTGTGTATTGGCGCGATACCATCGTTCGCCAATATTATGATGTTAAAAGAGTTACCCTTGATTGTGCAAAGTATGGAGCGCTAGGGGGTGGTTGGAGGGTGTGGGCTTGGGGTGTGTGGGGAGGGGGCGGCAGACCGGGGGGGGGGGGGGGTGGTGTTTGACGTTGCCCGCCGCCCCCCGAGGATGGAGGGGAGCCGACAGGTCGCAATGAAAAACCACCAGGACACCACTTTCATCCCCAGCGACGTGAAGAGCGGGATTATGGGATCAGCGGTGAGGAACAGTCGCGCGTGAGCAGCGCCGTAAGTCAGAGGCGTGCGCAGTGTCCCCCCTCCCGCTGCCCCCCCCCCCCCCGTGCCCAGCCACCCTATTGATAGTCGCGACACGACACCCGCAGCCCCCTCGTCGCCCCGCTGACGGATGGAGGCCCATTGCACTCCCTTGAGGTGGGCTGGTGAATGGTGGGCAGCGTGGGCACGGAGACTCAGCTGCCCTGCCCTCCGCTGCCCTCCGCTGCCCCACCGCGTAGCCCCAGTGGCCTATAACAACCTGCTGTGCGTGGTGGTCACGCATCCCGAGCGCTGCGATCTGACGAGATAGGGCGCATTCCACGTGATTTGGTCGTAGGTTTCCAACGTATACTTGTGCCCAGCGTGTACACACGCAGGCTTCCCACACTCTGTGTGGTGGTAGTAGATGTGGTCTAACAAAGGGCGCACAAAGCGAAACCGTGCCACAAGACAGCTGCCTGTCGAGTAGCGGGCACAGTACGCACAGAGTACTCACACACAGTACGCACAGAGTACTCGCAATGTCCCACGCCCAACCGCAGAGCCGCATGCAGAGTGAATTCCTACCGCATTGAGCCAAAGGTTGCCGCATATACGCAAAATCGCACAAACCGAGCGCGCGTAGAGCGAGGGCAACCTGTATTCCGTATCGCTCCCTTGGTTAGAGCGAATATAGCACAGCACAGGTACAGCCCTGAGTACGAGCGCATGAAGCCCGCTCGCGCCGTGGTGGCAGGGGAGTGGGCACGCCCTACAAGCGGCAGGTGCGGGGTCAACGTCGCAGGGTCGAGGAAGGCCGCTGTAGGTGTGGCTACGTGAATGTGGGCGGTTGAGCCTCCCAAGAAACTCGGTAGTTTTATCAACCCGGCCCGGCACACCGCGAGGGCCGCGAGATCCGTGTGGAGAGCGAGAGTCGGCGCTCACCGCGAGGAAGCCCCTGAGCTCGGCGGAGGAGCGTCGCTCCACCGTGGCGTTGCTCCCCAGCTTGCAGTGGAACGCCTCCTCGAGCGCCCGCGGGAGATCGGGCAGCAGCGCGGCCGCCTGCGTGGCCGGGGCCGCCCGCCACTGCTCGGGTCCTCGCTGCTCCCCGGGGAGGGCGGCCCGCGGCTGCAGGAGCAGCGCCGCCGCACGGCGCTCCGCTGCGTCTGCTCCAGAGACGACGGAGACGCGGCAACGGACGAGGCGGAGAATAAACGACGCGTTACAGGATGGGCGCGTTGCTTCCGCGCGCGAGTCGTGGTGGTGGTCGTCGTCGTCGGTCAAGAGCTATCCACGGCTACATCTGCTGGCTGCCACTCTTGCCAGATTGCGATGGCCTCGTCTAGTGACGGGTCCTGTGCTCAAGCCGCTCAGTTTTTATTGACGGCCGACGATGTCTTTAGCTTTCGTTTGATCTCAAATCCACATTTTCACGTCACTGTCAGTCTAATTCCACCCGTACGCCTCTCCGTGCTGCTCTGCGCACTCTCCATGTTTGCTTCATAACTTAAGAGATTCGTTGCGGAAACAGAACAGGAAGACACAATCCAGCATGTGGGCCCAGACAGCGGGGAAACGTTACTTTTTATTTTGTTGAACCAGAGAGCACGAGACGAGGATGAGTCTCGCTTGCGAGAGTATCTTGCGGTGTCATTTTTCGAACTTGCCAAATTTCGACCCCCAACGCCAGCACACAATGGGCTGCTCTTGCGAATGACGTCGCACGATGTTGGAAATCCACTGAGTGAAGCGGACGGTGCGCAGCACGCGCACGGTGAACATCACAACGGCGGTGTCAGTCGGGGCGGACGCCAGATTGGGATTGCGAGCATCTGCAGTGAGCGGAGGCAACCGCACCGACACTGGGCCACCACTGAAGCCTCGCCGCCCACAGCAGCGCAGCGATGTGCCAAGAGAAGAGAGTGTCTTAATCGGTGCCTACTATCTGCTATAATCACAATTAGATTAATATACCGCTTTTCATCAACGATCTCAAAGCGCTGTACAGGATACAGCAGCAGACACTCAGCATAAAACGAATTATATAAATACATTTTCAGAACCCATTTACTAAATGAACTGAAGGTTTAATAAGTGGAAGCGTATAAATAGGTTTCATAAAAAAAAATGTCCACAGACTCAGAGATGCTGGTTTCACGTGGAAGAGTGTTCGACAGGCGGTTATGATAGAGATGGATTAGAAAACACACGGTGATTGACGAGGGGAATGGAACGATTCGTAAACAATAATCATTATAAATTATAATTTGGATGTATAAAGCTTCAGAAATAAATGATATATATATAAAACATTTTATTATTTTTATTTTACCAGGTGAGGCTCACTGAGCTATGTAGCTCTTTCTCAGAAGCGGCTTGGCCACAAATGATAGCTCATCCAGATGTGGCTTATCACGTGGACATGTATAGCAGCTAAATACTCTAAGACTCGTGTTGATTCTAAATGTGGAGGGAAAAACTGGCGGACCCAAAGAAAAATCCACGCCACCACGGGGAGAACATACAAACTCCAAATATACAGGCATCAGGGTCTGGATCGAACCCACGACCTCCTGTATACCGAGCGAGGTAGTTAACATCTCCTAGCCACCGTGGTGCCCGCAATACAAGAGGACCTCCAGATGTTATACAAGGCGAGCGTGTAAACCATTTCCACAAATAGTGCAAACAAATAAACACAACTATATAAAAATAAATAAATAACCCAAATGGAAACGTGAGTAAAATATTAAAATACCCATTTAAAAGCACCGTTAAATTGCACCGTGATGGTGTTTGTTCGGCACAGTACTCTGTGTACACCTTTACTTTCTCGCTGAATTAAAATGCAATTTATTTCACCGTCTCGGTTACTCCGTTTTATATTAACTTGTTAATGTTCCCCGTTTTGTAACTACACAGATTACAGTTTCCCGATTGTTGCGTCGGCCATGGGGGGGGGGGGGGGGTGGTGTTTAACCATACTTCACCACGCTCGTCAGCGCAGGGCCGTCCCGGATATCGCTCGCCACCGATGTGGCAGACATGGCCTACCTTTCACCATATCCTTGAACTCCTTTATCAGAGCGTCCTTTGTGATTCTGGCTCCTGGGGGGCCAGGAGGTCCTGGGGGGCCCGGAGGTCCAGGGGGGCCGGGGGGCCCCGGCTGTAGGAAGACGCGCGCAAACATACGGACGCGTGTTTACACTCGTCCACGCACGCGGGCACAGCAACAACAACAACGGCAACAAACGCCGTGGCCCACGAAGTGGCGGTGACCTTACCACGGCATTTTTGCCAGGCTAGGTGCACTTTGAGGTCATGTGGAGTGTCAAAATGCTCGCTGGCAGGAGGTCGCACATGCACAACACGACTCAAATGTACGCAAGTCCACAACGCACACGTACAATTACACACCACGCAAAAACACATTTCCACGTAATGCACCACCAACACACAAAAGCACCCATGCCTACTGCTGCCGTTTGTGGCACACAGACCACTCGATGAGCTTCAAACGAAGGTTCTTGGGGATATGCGAAGAAACGATCAGCATTTCACGAAGAAGAAGTGCATTATGGTGCTCGTCCTGGAAATGCTGGTGGGTTTTTGTTCACAATCAAAGTTTCTGTGTTGTTGTTGTTGTTGGAAACTTGTGGATTTCGGGGTGGGCCTGTGCCATATTTTCCGTTCGGACAGTTTTTTTCTCGACATTTACGGGTTCGACAACAAACGACAACGCGACGTTTTCACAAAGCACTCCCTTGAAACGCGAGTCTCTCGCGGGAAGGGACAGGCACAGAGACGCTTCTCCTGGCTATGCGCTGCCACCTCGCCAGAAACGAGGGCCGTTCCTAATCAGGCTCTCATCTCGCTGCCGTGCGAATTATTGTCGAGTGAGTGATCGTGAACAGATGGCTCCCGGGAGGATGAGAGTACACGCGATGCTAAATCACGAATGCCACCACTCGGTGAATCTCCCCGACGATAAACGTCCGTTTAGCGCTTCCATAAAGGATCGGTCGATGGAGGAATGGAGCAGCTGCTATACACGTCCTCCACAATCGCCAGCTGTTGGCTCCATACACTGGACAGAGATCTAAATAGTTTTTAATACTTTTTACATTCAGCCATACTTGATAAATCAGATGCAGGATTTAAATGATAAACAAAGTTAAGTTTAAGTCCATCAGCCTCTCGGCTCTCACAGCGAGTACTAACCAACAGCATTTTCTCAAACAAGCGAACTTGGGACCTCTTTCCACTGAGTGAGATTCTACTCAAAACATATATTTTTGGGCGGTCCAAGTCCAAACTACAGGATGGCTTTTTGAATGTTTGTAGTTTTGAGGAAAGACGTGAGCATATTAGTGCCAAATTCCTAGCCCTTCTGTCACAATTGTTGATGTGTATTAAATATATCACATCCACTTTACGTCATTCGGACTACAATGAAAACAGCCGCGATTTCCTCGACACAAATTACGTCACCTTTTTCAATTTTCTCAACTTACCTGCCAAATTTAGTTTGACGCCCCAGCAATGTGAAGTTAAATCCTCCCCCGTACGCAAACACGTTCTTAAAACAATAAATAGGCCAAACATCTCAACGCAGGACCCTCTTGAAATGGAGTGTTTAAACGCACTACTTTACCGGCTTATCAGTATTATGTTTGTGGCTTAGCGAACATCTGGAGACCAGGACTTGCACAGTGTTCTGCTGGGAATCAGCAGTGACATCATCAGGTCAAAAAGCAGAGAGCCACCCTGTTCCTGTCCCACCCTTCTCAAGTCAAGACTCACACCATTCGTCTTGTAATGTATCATCCGACAAGTTTGTTATTTTAGTTGAGAGCCAAATCATTACACAGTTATAAATCCACCGAGCCAGAATTGCCGAGATCCTGGATTTAAATCTGGCTTCAGCCCGCTGTGATTCAACCGGCTTCTCAAGTTTATTGCTTTGACGGTCTCAGGCCGCTCACCAACGACTGCACAAATTAAACGCATCGTTGTAAATGCGCCTCTTCCGTTAACTTGGCAAAAGTTCAGCTCTGAGAATTAAACAAAGATATTGGGGTGACTGCCGATGCGAAAAAAAAAACATCTGCAGCAGGACATGTGGGAGATGCCTCGGAAGGGACCTTCAGAAGCACTTCTGCGATGTCTGCTTCTGCGGGCCATTCTCCTACACGCGGAGTCGGTGCGCCACAGTTAACTGCGACATTTCCACACTGGGGGCGGGGGGGTGGGGGGGGGGGGTGCTCACCAGCAGGCGATTGCGCCTCTTGTCGTCTTTCTTGCGCTCCTTGTTGGCGCCCTCGTGCGAGTGCTGGATGAACGAGATCCACGTCCCGTGTGGATCGATTCGCACGTTCTCTCGCGAGTCCGACACCTTGGCGTGGGGGGAGTGGGACGGGGTGCAAGATAGCACAGTCACACAATGCTGAGTCTGTGGGTCTCTCTGCAAAGTCCACAGGTTTCCGTGCGATTCTGCAGAATACATTACGTTGTGGATTTGTGCAGCGACTAAACGCGGCCACTTGTCACGGCGACGTATAGGAATATTTATTTTATAAAGAGGCGCTCAGTCACAGGCTGAGAAGAGGAGGGAGTGTCTTGAGCCTGGACTTCAACAGCACGGCAAACGAGTCGACAGCGCGGACGGCTGTGGGAAGGGAGTTCCAGACAATGACGGCAGCAGAGAAGAGGGAGCGACCCTCCCCACTGAGCGAAGGTTGACATGTGCTTGGGTTTGCTCCCAAAAGCCCAGCACTAATTCATGGAAAAATATCCCAATCACAAAGGCCCTCTTAACAAACGCCATGAGCTTCGGCGAGGCTTTCCTGGGGAATAGCGAGCATTGTGATGATTTAAATAATGCCCGTGTGGTCACATGGCCAATGCCGCTGCTGCTGCCACCACCACCACACCTCGCCATCACTTCCTCCTGAAAGACCTTGCGACAAATGTTGCAGGCAACGCATCCTTCAAGGACCACTCTCAAGAGTCTTGTCAAAACCACATCTGGCTCGAGGTCTTCCTGGTGGTCACCAGTCCGTGTGGTGACCACCAGAACGATAACGATTAGCGGCACATCGCACCTCGTTGGATTTCCACCTCCGGGCGAGGCAGTTGAAACAACAACGCGAGCTTCTTGAATCGCCTCCCCACCGCCTGTGTCCACCCAGCGGTAGGAACGGCGACCACCAAAGACGGTCGACCAAAGTTAGTCGACCGGTGGGGCCCCGTGCGGTCGAGATAATGCGTGGGTTCCAAATACCGTCTCTGCGAGGGCCTCTCTCGGCTGGAGGCCGTTCTGCCAGCAGTGGCACGCACAAGCAATTGCAGGGCTGCACCTTTACCTCTTCTAAAACGAAGCCTAGAACAATCCACACAATTATTGATATGTTTTATTTTGATTCCCCTACTTAAACACTTGCTGCCGTTCCTTCACCAGTTTCGACCACCGGCCATCATCCCTCATGACCATTTATGAATAAACATTGTTTTATGGAGTTGGTCAAATATTCCAATATAGGATCACAGAGCTTTGGCAATTATTGGCGTCGGTTTTAGCTGCCTTCCCGCCTGTCTGTGGTTCCCCATCCCTACGAGTCATTGTCACATCGAGTGAACGAAAACTGTGCAAATTATGACATTGAAGATATTGTAAACTATTGTTAATGTGCTGCGCATGAGCAGACGTTCAGGTCAATGTTTAATCATCCTCTCCACGAGGGACGGGGGCTGCCAGCGCCGCTACCCAGAATTCTCGGCGTCTCGCATGGCTGCGTTGCGTCGATCGGATCCCAAGGCCGCCAAGGAGTCGGCAGTCGTCGCGTCGCGGGGCCAATGTGGCGGCGAGCGGGCGGCTAAAACAACGGGCGCACCGAACGGCTCAATCGAGCGACCACACTCTCAGGCTTGACGGCGCGCACAGTAAAACACGACGGCCGTGTCACCGCGCCGGCACCGGCCGCTTACATTGCCAGTTTTTGTTGAGTTGTGTGCTTTTTGGCGGCGGGCTGGATGGACACTTAAGGGGGGCGGGGGGGAGAGGCCAATGAAAGCATTGGCCCTGGGGGAGCGAGCGAGCCGGCGAGCGAGATGGTGCGGAAACCAGCGCCAAGTTTTTTTGTGTGTTTTTCCTCTCCAGCGAATCGATTTTCGTGGCTTTGCCGATCACATCGTCCGTGGGCGCATTCAGAAGACTCGTTTATCCTCTTATGAAAGTCTGTGGGTTACCCGCTTGCCGTCCAACGCGGTGACGGGGGGACGGACGAGAATGATTTAGAGCGACTTCTGCAGTCGGACAATTAGGTAATGATTTATTTAACCAGTGGAAGGAATCCACGGGCACAAGATGAGTAGGTTTTGAGCAGTTATCTCTTCAGGCAGGAGACCAAGAAACTGGAATTCAAACGTGAGATGCGTACAAAGTGTCACCCAGTGACACGACCACCGAGGCCACGCGATCACCGCCACGGCTCCCCTTTCCATGAGCTTCATCACACCCTGTTGCTTCGGTCTCCCCGACGGAGCTGCACGAGTTCTCTAGTCCATGCGTCGCTCTTTGCGTCTCTCGATGCCATTCCCGGCAAGGATCTCCGCGCGCTTCTTTGTGCACTCTCCAGATTTTGTTTCGTCCTCTTCATCGGTGTTCACGCTTCTCCCATACCTCCTCCCCACCATGGGCGGCGGACGGCGTGGGCGCAACACGCCGGATCCACGCAGGCCGCGTCCCCGTCGCGACCGGGGTGGCGCTGCCGCCGGCCCGCGACTAGCGGCCGGCCTGGCGCCCGGCACGAGCGGCGTGTGCGGTTACGTAACGGGCGCAGGTTCAGACTCCGTTTCGGGCCTTCCAGCCCCACACTCCTCGCACCGCTGTGCGGCATCGCCTCTGCCAAGTACGTGAAATAACACACGGCGGGAATTCTAGATTTTTTCATTATTTCACCGGGTTCCTTTAATTTATCGTTTCACTCCCGGAGCCTTATTTGGCCGATCGACCAGACGGGGCCGGCGATCGCGGTTATGCAAGAACGCGCCGAGCTCCGTTACCGCGACAGAAATAAGTAAAGGGGCCGATGCCGGGCCCCCTTAGAACCGCCGTGGCCACAAATAAATATTAGATCGAATTTACGGTGTCGGCGGGGAGAGCCAATGCCCACAATAACTCTAGCCGAGAGCGGCTGGGAGTAGCCGGCTCTCTTACATGCGCCTTGCACGCACGTACGCACGTGTGCATGCCCCATAAATGGGTTCTGGCACTTGCCTACCTGTGCGAGAGCCTTTCCGTTCGGGATGAAGCCGTGCAGTGTTGCGAGCGCCGCTCACGCACGGACGGCAGAGCGGCGCTGTGCACGGCGCCGCGGGGCCCGCGAGCTGGGTGCCGCTGCTCGCGGTGGTTCAGCCTAACGGGCCCTCGAGCGGCAGTCAAAAGCGCTGCTCGCCGCGTCCGTCTGCGAGCGCGATGGGTAGATGTTTCCCAGGCCGTGGTGGCACCCTCTCCAGGGCAGAGAGCCGGAGGCCAGGACTCGGTTGTGCGAGCGACTCGGGTTTGACCGCGTGTGCGTAGCGGCCAATGGGCGTAGCCCGAGAGCGCGTCCACCACGGAGATGGAGCCGTGGAAATCGTCTCACGTCCAGGAACTACGCGAATGGCTGCGTCGTGGCACCACGACAGATGGTGATCGGCTCGGGGAGGCCTTAATCTAGCAGTGGATAAGCCGCGGCCAACGGTGATGATTGGTTTCATTGGTCACGCGATAGAGATGTACGTCCGTGCGGGACTGAAACAGCAGCACAGGTTTGTTATAAATGGCTCGACTACAGATGGCGAGTGGTGGGGAAAAGCGTGGGTGAGTACCTTCACCTCTTACAAGCCATCTGACCACGATGGAAGAGCAGGCCAAGATATCCTCTCTCGAGTGAAGGCCCTTCTGCCAGCAGTGGTGCGAGCTGGAAATTGCAGGGATGCGCCTTTATCTTTTTACATTTTACTACAAACTGGGGGTTCTGTACTGGAAATCAATGTTCCCGCGTGTCACCATAGCTCTTTTAACGCTCCTTAACGATTAGTTTTACACAAAAATACAAAGGTCCCCCGTTTAGCCTGAACAGACTGTTGGGACAAGTTCTGTTAGCGAGTAGCACCTATGAAGCCTCACGAGGGGGTGGATGGGTGGGTGGCCAACATTACGCACGCCCAGCCACCTTTGTCTCCCCAGTGGTAGTGTTTACACATCGCACCAGGTACTCATTTGAGGCTGAGTCGATCTAGGGGAGACCCAGGACCGGTTCAGATAATTATCAGTGGTGTTGGCCGTGGGCAGGAATCAAACTCTTAGTGCGGCACGCTAACCGCTCCCGACTCACCCCTGAACAACGCAGCACACACGCAGACACCACCGAATACACCACCAAATACACCACTCAGTACTCCTGCATTCAACAGGCACACGTCGCTGAACACGCGCGCGTGTGCGTGCGTGCGCGCACGTACGGACAACTACATACACCGCATACCAGCAGACCGGCATAATTGGCATACAAACGAGCAATGCAAGCCCATGTATAGAGATTGTCTGGGGTCCATTAAATGCTGCCTGGCAGCACTAATTGCGTGTGCGTCTGATAAACACCGCCGCCACCGTGTCTACACGAGCAGACACGTTCGCCGTTGGAGCTCAGGGGAGGCCACCACCTCCACCAACAACCACCACCACCAACAATCTCCACCACCAACAACCACCACCACCACCGCAACCCCCACCGCCACCAAGGCAACTTTCACCACCGTCGCCGCCACTGAAACTTCCACAGCCACCACCGCTATGGCCAGTGAGAGGTCAGTGAGAGGTCAGTGACAGGTCAGTGAGGTCAGTGAGAGGTCAGTGAGAGGTCAGTGAGAGGTCAGTGACAGGTCAGTGAGAGGTCAGTGAGAGGTCAGTGACAGGCCAGCACTCCAATTCACAGCGGTCACTCACTCTCCAGTGGCCAGTCGCCTCCTCATCACTCTTCTATCGGTCACAACAACACACTCACCCACTCACCACCCTGCAGGTCACAACAACACTCTCACCCACTCACCACACTGCAGGTCACAACAACACACTCACCCACTCACCACACTGCAGGTCACAACAACTCACTCACCCACTCACCACACTGCAGGTCACAACAACACACTCACCCACTCACCACCCTGCAGGTAACAACAACTCACTCACCCACTCACCTCACTGCAGGTCACAACAACACACTCACTCACCACACTGCAGGTCACAACAACACACTCACTCACCACACTGCAGGTCACAACAACACACTCACTCACCACACTGCAGGTCACAACAACACACTCACTCACCACACTGCAGGTCACAACAACACACTCACTCACCACACTGCAGGTCACAACAACACACCCACTCACCACACTGCAGGTCACAACAACACTCACCCACTCACCACACTGCAGGTCACAACAACACACCCACTCACCACACTGCAGGTCACAACAACACACTCACCCACTCACCACACTGCAGGTCACATCAACACACTCACCCACTCACCACACTGCAGGTCACAACAACACTCACCCACTCACCACACTGCAGGTCACAACAACACACTCACCCACTCACCACACTGCAGGTCTCAACAACACACTTACTCACCACACTGCAGGTCACAACAACTCACTCACCCACTCACCACACTGCAGGCCACAACAACACTCTCACCCACTCACCACACTGCAGGCCACAACAACTCACTCACCCACTCACCACACTGCAGGTCACAACAACACTCTCACTCACTCACCACACTGCAGGTCACAACAACACTCTCACTCACTCACCACACTGCAGGTCACAGCAACACACTCCCCACTCACCACACTGCAGGTCACAACAACACTCACCCACTCACCACACTGCAGGTCACAACAACACACTCACCCACTCACCACACTGCAGGTCACAACAACACACTCACCCACTCACTACACTGCAGGTCACAACAACACACTCACCCACTCACCACACTGCAGGTCACAACAACACACTCACCCACTCACCACACTGCAGGTCACAACAACACACTCACCCACTCACTACACTGCAGGTCACAACAACACACTCACCCACTCACCACACTGCAGGTCACAACAACACACTCACCCACTCACCACACTGCAGGTCACAACAACACACTCACCCACTCACTACACTGCAGGTCACAACAACACACTCACCCACTCACCACACTGCAGGTCACAACAACACACTCACCCACTCACAACACTGCTCCACTTTGGGATTCTCTCCCATCATCGTTATCTCTTTACCCCAGCTCTTACAAGAACATTGCTCAATTCAAGAAACGTGTAAAAGCTTTCCTACTACATCTTAAATCGTGCCGTTTGTTGCTGGCCGTTGGACACTATGGGCCTGTTCCCAGCAACCGTGATAACAATCCACTTCCACTCCGACCGTGATCCACCAACCCCCCCCCCCCCCCGAACTCGATTCCCAGCCGGGGCCGACAGACGCAACACGGGTCGCGAGTGGAACCTGCGGCATTCTCGGGCCCCCCATTTCACCCAGCCGACCGCGAGTGACAGCGGTTTTGTGTTTGTGACATCGCCCCTCCTAGACGCCGGGGCGTCTTGGAGGGCCTCGATCGTGTTGCTGCTCCGAGACATTTCCACGTGATAAGCCACTTTGTTGAGCTATCATTTGGGGCCAGGTCGCTTCTGAAAAATAAGTTGAAACCCCAGTGGGAATAACCTGGTAGGATTGTGATGGTTTGGTTTAATTTGTTTGTGTTTGGGTGATTGGTGTCTTGTACTTGCTGAGCTTCCGAGAGCTTGACACGACCGGACACATTCGGGGCGAGTTGGTCGCAGGCCGCGAGACCGCCGCGGCACTTGGGAGCGGAATGTTTGAGAAACAAAAAAAGAGAAAACCAAACTGGAACTGGCGTTGGAAATGTTCTGATCAGCGCTATCTGGCGACGCATCTGCCCGGTGCCATTCATGAGCCGGTGGTCATTCCTCTAATTCGGCCTCAAAGTATGCAGGCCGATCCCTGCATAGGGTCACCGATGTCAGTCTAAGACGCACGGTGCACACAAACAAACCCCATCGACTCTCGTCTCCGTTCACGCGAGCTCTTGTAACAACCACGCTCAACTTAAGGCACGTGTCAACTCTCAGCCCTTACAACGTTCATTGTGCTGCTTGCTGCTGGCCGCGTTGTGTTTTGGGCTTTTGGGGCCTCTGCTGTGATCGACAGAAATAAATAAGTACGCGCTCTGACCGAAGCAACTTCAATGGGACTGGACCTCGCCAGATCTTGAAAGCTGAGTCGGCTTGAACCAGGATAGGGACTGGATGGGAGGCTGCCTGGAAATACAAGGTGCTCAACGCTCTATAATTGGTTGAAAACATCTCAATATATTGAGGAGCACAGAGCTTGGGCAATTGTTGTCATCGGCTCACCGCGTGGCTGCTGCTGCCTTGCCCATTCGTCTGCGGTTCCTCCTCGAGCCTCCGAGCCGTCCTCTCTCTCGCTCTTGGAGAGCGAGGAGTGGATGCAGTGCGGCGGTGGCGGTGCAGCGTTTCGAGTTGAGTATTATTGTTAACATATTTTATCAAGGACGCAGTCTACGTTTCCACCTTTCACCTTCGCTCTCAGCCTCAGGAATTCACCTCTGATCTGACCATGCTGCTGCTCTCTCTCGATATCGCGTTGAGCGAGCTTCATTTCTCATGCGATATTCTCTTCCCAGGTCACCGGTCGTGTCGCTGTGGTGCCGAGAGGTATGTTGGACGTGGTGTGCCGAGTGCATACAGATTCTCTGCCCGACGTTCACGAATGTCGCCGGTGACTAAACCACCCATCTGACCCCAGAAGCCAAGCAGTTTAAGCCTGGATAGTGCATAGACGGGGGACCACCACGCATCAGCAAAACAATCAAGAGTTTGCTGCGGAATACTTCGCGTGATGCAGAGGGCAGTTCAGCCAAATGCAATGTTGTGCTGTACTTCTGTGCTGCCCGCCTTCACATAACCCGCGCCGACCAGCGTGGTCACGTGTAGACGGGCGACAATAACCCCCGTGATTGGCACGGGCTGGATTGACACACAGCCCTCAGTGCCGGCCCGAGCCTCTTGGGGGCCCTAAGCAGAATTTGATTTGGGGGCCCCCCTCCCACCACGCAGACTCATCTGTGCTAGAAGATTATTGACACAAATGTCACACTATAATGTTATAGCGAATATTATAAACGAATACAGTGAGGTTTTCACTTGTTTAAGTTATTTAATTGTAAAAAAAAAAACGATTCGGGGGCCCCCTGGTGGCCAGGGGGCCCCAAGCAGCCGCTTAGTTCGCTTATGCCTCGGGCCGGCCCTGACAG
Source organism: Lampetra fluviatilis (assembly GCF_964198595.1). Lineage (NCBI taxonomy): Eukaryota > Metazoa > Chordata > Hyperoartia > Petromyzontiformes > Petromyzontidae > Lampetra > Lampetra fluviatilis. The sequence continues at coordinate 1,014,261 of NC_136310.1, forward strand.
CCCTCATGGCACACAACACTCACAGCACTCAGACACAGTACTCAGACACAAGCACTCAGACACAGTACTCAGACACAGCACTCAGACACAGTACTCAGACACAAGTACTCAGACACAGTACTCAGACACAAGCTCCTTGCTGCCACAGTGGAGACCCAATGGACACATGTCACGTTATCTATCGTTCCAGACACGCGTACACTGGCAAAGAAAAGCGATGTTGAATTGTTAGATGATATCAGAGAAAATCATTTTTTAACAAGACATTCAGAAATGTCGATGTTTGTGACATAAACCCAAATTGTGCTCTTGATATTTGTAATAAAGACATCCGCAATGAACACAACGATGTCCTTTAGTTATCCAGAAAAGCATCACTGAGCCTGAAGGTCCTTTTCGAGAGGGCCCTGCCCTGAGACGTTTGACCACTTTAATTGGTCAGTGTTCAGCTTCACGTGGCAGGAAATCAGGGTACCCAGAGAAAACTCAACAGCGTACCCAGGGGGAGCGCCGCACAGATGTATTCAAGAATATCTAGTGCTGTACTGTCATCTCCTGACCACCTTGCAGCCTGCTGGTGCTACGCACCTGGACTTTAACGTTTTCCTAATTAAAACACTTGAACATTTCTGGGTTTTGACTCAATTGCCACTCATCAGTGAACTGGAGCCAATTGTCGGCTAACCGATGGCTCTAACTCACAGCATCACGGCTGGGGGGGGGATTTCTTAAAGAGCAAAACAGCCGCACACATTCTCCCGTCTGGGAGACAGAAGACGCCAGGGTGTTGTTTATAGTTTAACTTAACCCGTTGTCTTTATTGCCCAAAGCCCCCCCCTCTCTGTATACGCGGCCAGGATTAAGAAACGCGGCAGAACGCTCCCATGGAAGAGAATCGAGTCACAGACAACAAGGCAGGACCCTCTTGAACAAAGAGGCCTTGAATATTCGCCGAGCCTTCCCAGAAATAAACGAAGGGAACGCATTGTTCCGACTCGCCACTTTGTGGGAGGTCAACAAGTTGCCCGAAGCCTACGGACTGTGCCGCTGCCATAACAAGGTGGAATTTCCGCACACCGATATGACGATCTCGGCTTATGATCACGTCATCCTTCAATGCTGCCGGTCTCATCGAATCTCGGAAGCTAAGCGGGGCTGAGACTGCTTTCGTGCAGGACTTGGATATGCGATGTGATGGCATTGATGTCACGCGGTTGTGTTTGCTTCGTTCCGATTTCGATTTGCCGCTTCGTGTGTACGTACCGTATGGCAAACTTCTTTCGCACCGTACGTAGCCATCCGTGCTAATCGGAGGTGCTTCATTACTGCACTCGACTTTTATTTTTAATTATTTTGGTGACAGCCCAGTGCCACTTGCAACTGAAACATTTCCTGGTCGATTGAGTTCTCAAGACCCCGTTCACACAAACTTGCAACTTGATGCGGTGTCGTAAACTTGGGATGGGAGGTGGCCACGAGATGATGGTAAAAGAGTGGATTCTTGAATCTATATGTGCGGAGCTTTAACTGCGACACCCCCCAGTATGTGTCCTACGGGTTCTCCAGTTTCCCCGCACAAGAGACGAACCAATGGGCCCCACATCCCTGCGTAGCAGGACCCTCCTCGAAATGAGTCTTGAGACTCAGGCTCTCGAGGTTAAAGGGCATCTGGATTATATTAGCAGCACTGCTGTTCTACTCTTGATGGTGCCGAGAGGTTTGGATGGACTTGCCCTCGCCATAGGAATGAGGACTGCTTCACCAATGGGCCTAGATGCCCCCAGCGGACACGAAGAACAGGCGGAAGGAAGACAATCGTCTGTGACGTGGAAAATATTTCATTGCCCGGCACACCACATCATGTCCACCTCTCGCTATATACACATGCCCACTCCCGTCTGCAAACGACATCGACAATATTCATTGTAAATGTAACCCCGGACTATGACTGTAACGTTTGATGCTGGACAGTGGAAATATCCTTCACGAGTTAGCCACCAAGCGACTTCTGATGCAGCAGCAGCAGCAGCAGAAGCGGAGCAGAAGCATCATCATCAACATCGTCCGAGTCATTAGACGTACAATGTTTGTGCAACGTGTCATTGTGGCAACCGAGATTCGTGCAGACGAGATGTCCCGTGATCTTAAGGGATTATATCCGTAGGGGAAAAATATTGTAATGGTCAAAAGAATCGTCAGCCTCACCTCCTCGCTGTTGGGTCCCGTCACGTTCAGGGCCTCGGTGTGCTGCTGGTTCACATCCTCAGAGGTCCTGAAGCCTCTATCGCCTCCTCCTCCTGCTGCTGCTGATGCTGCTGCAGGCCTTAACGCCCCGTTCCTCCGTCCCCCCGCGCCTCCACCGCCACCACCACCACCACGCCTCGCCTCCACCACCACCAGCGTCGTCTCTCCCAGCAGCAGCAGCGCCACCAACATTACCAGGGGCAGTAGCAGCTCGAGTCGCGACCACATCGCCATCACGACCAACACCACGCAGCCCTCTCTCGCTCTTCAGCGCGCTCCAGCGGCGATGGGGACTGCAACTCTGCCGACTCCGCAGATGATCGTGGTGGGATGATGATGATGGTGCCGTGATTATGATTGTAATGGTTATGATGGCGATGATGGTTAATTTGGCGGTGGAGGTTCGAGTCAGGCTGCGCTCAACGTGTCCTCGTGAGCTCCACGCGTGTGACTCCTGACATGGCTTCTCAACAACGTGCTGGTCGCTCCCAGGAGAATGATTTTAATGTAGACAAATTGTAGAACAAAACTAAAACCAACACGAAATGAAAACAAATCTGAAAGCGCTTTCAGTTTCACGCGAGCTGCATTTGGGATATCAACAACGACACGGTGACGACGGAGTTGGACTGGATCCGACGGTACGGGCTGACGGCCTTGACAAGTTACGGATAGCGATGATGATGCTGTCGATGAAACTGAATATCAGCAGTCAATGGCTCTCAGTTCCGCTCGGCGTTTATGACTTGAGAAGAGAGAGATGGAGAGAGAGAGAGAGCCCAAGTACGCGCTCAACCTGCCGAGCTGAGACGGCACGGTTCGACTCCACAATGCCCCTCTGTGCGCGAGACGCGCAGCGCTCTCCCCAGGGTTCACGATCTTCAGATGTCGCAGGTATCTCTTCAGATGTTTCAGATATCTCTTCAGATGTCCCAGATATCTCTTCCTCCGCGCGTCGAGGCCCTTGCCGTCGTCAGCGTCGCTTTGGAAAGCACTCGCCGCTCGTCAGCACCGGGACGGTTGCAACAACATCTATGAGAATGGATGAACAAACCGGTCACGAAGAACGAGACAATTTCAATAAAATCCCAACGTGGCTTTGTTCGTCACGCTAATCTTGCATCTCTCTGCCTCTCCCTCTCGTTCGTTCCCCGCGAGACAGCTACTGCACCGATCCTGCTTGCTGCGTGGAGCCCACGGGGCGCGAACTGATGTGCGACGGGTGTGCTGCTCACTGGACATGCGGCGGTCGTGGTGTCGGCGCTGATGAGTCTGTCGCTGCGCTCTCGCTCGCTGATCGCTTTAAGTCGGCGCACTCCGAGGGGGGTGGCTGCTCTCCCCCCTCCCCCCTCACCCACGGAGGCGGGTCTCGCCGTGGGAGGAGTCCCACCACCAACTTACCAATTCATCACCAGCCATGGTCAATCCACTGCTGGATGAAGGCCTCCCCAAAGCTGCCTGCATCTCCCGCGATCTCGCGCTGTCGTAGTAGCAGCAGCAGTAATAGCAGCAGTAGTAATAGTAGCAGCACAGTAGCAGCAGCAACAGCAGCAGTAGTAGTAGCAGCAGTAATAACGACCCCCCCCGGGCTGATTTCATCGCTCCGTCTCCCCTTCGTGGACATCGTCTCAGGCGCGTTCCATCCCTTGGCTGCCACTACGATCCGTCATCATCACCGTCGTCGTCATCACCATCGTCGTCGTCTCTCTAACTACAGTGATGCAGCAATCGGTCGTCCAACTATCTATCGGTTCATAAGAGACGTTTGTGTTAGATCGCGTAAATATGAATGTGTCGTTAAACCCGCCACCACCCGACACAGCCAGTTAGTAAGGGCTGTCACGTAATCAGAACACGCCAATTCGTGACTAGTTCAGCTCACACGGGTGTGTTGGAGAGTGAACCTCACTAATTGGCTGTGTCGGGTGGTGGCGGGTTTAACGACACATTCATATCTACGCGACCCAACCCAAAGACCTCGCTGCGAGAGGCCGCTGCGTGTTCAGCTGTCTCGTTGGTGGCGTCTCACTCCACGGGAGGCAAGTTACTCGGTCCACTGCCGGCGCTGATGGCCGAGGCGGTGCTGTTGTGTGTCCACGGCGCGAGAGACGCGGGGAGGGACTCCCTGCAGACTCTCTCAGCCCGCACACTCAGAGAGGACACGCAGCGGCCAGGCTGCGTCACGTGTCGGGAGTCAAACGTCGAGAGAGTGAACCTCACTCGCGATGTTGCGCGTGGAAAGAATGTCGGTTGGTAAATGTCCCATCTGGAACGCCACCTGAATGTGCACGAGTCACTGACATGTCACGTGTTCCACCACGTGTTCCACCACGTGTTCCACCACGTGTTCCACCACGTGTTCCACCACGTGTTCCACCACGTGTTCCACCACGTGTTCCACCACGTGTTCCACCACGTGTTCCACCACGTCTCGCCGTGTCTCAACAGAATGTTCTAAGGAGGGTCCTGCAACATTGGGACGAGCGGCCAATTCCATGCGAGTGAATGACACTCTCGAAGTTTCTCCGCAGATAGATTAAATAATCCGTGGCTGTAGGGCCATCTCCTGGCTACATGTACATCCACACAAGAGGTCTTCATGCGTGAAAGCGGGGGGATATTTTCTGGTGCTCTGCCCCGGACAACTCCGGGCACAAACGAAGCCGTGTAGAGCGATATTGCACTGATAGGCGGGTGTTACAGACATTGATAATTGTAGAGCCGCTTTGAGTTGGGACTAAACTGTGAGCGGGCTCACAGAGCCAGACTTAGGCACGCCAACCACAACCCTCACGCTTTCACTTCGTAAAACATTACACTATTACAGTAATCATTATTTACGGCCAAACGATTTTTATATTTTGTTTTGGGAAAGAAAAACATTTGAGGTTGAGTGTACGGCTAAATTTAAACTCAGATTTAAATAAATAAAAATCCGCGCAGCGCCACTCACCTTTAGCAATCCGCGGAAGCCGCATGCTTTGTAATTGGTGCAAAGTAGTCATACAACGTCACTCCGCATGGAGAACCCCTCTCATTAATAATCATGAACAGGTGACGTCCTCCAAATGGACACCCCCACATTAATAATAATCAGCGGGTGACGTCACTCCACATGGGGGGGGGCGAGGCGCCTCCTCCCCCCTCCTCGGCGTCAACTTACAACCCTCACTACAAAGGCAGAACCCTCACGTCACGCGATCTCCGTCACGCTGTTGAGACATCGAAGTAAAAAGGACGTCGTGATGAACAAGGGATTATAACCTTTAAATGAAATAAGTCCGTGTCACCGCGCCCTTACAAATTCGCACACGAATAGATGCAATGAATATATCACGGCGCGGTCTGATCTTCGCTTGCAAGTTTCAGATGTACTGCGATACACCCGTCCCTGGACGGGCAAGAGGCGAGTTGGTGTCTATTGTTTTAGAGAGAGGGCGGTTCGTCGTAGCCAGAGAAACAAGGGGTTGAGTCTGGCCTTCAATTGGGGGGGGGGGCAGTGTGGAGTTGACAGCCACGGGTGGCTGGGAGAGGAAGTCCCAGAGCGAAGGCCGAGTGGCGGCTTGGGCAGGACGCGTGCGAGTTGCTGGAGCGGAGGGTGTCCACCCATGGGGTGGACATTGCACATTCACTTGGCCGAGGGGGAGTCCATCCGTTGAGGACAACCACGTATTGCCTGCCTGTGCCCGTGATGAATAGTGTGTGTCTCTGTGTGACAGTTTGCATGCGAGGCAGGGTGTCTGAGGGTAATTGAGTATGTGATATTACGTAACAGTGTGTGTGGCGTATACATACCGGGTTCACGGTTCGACACCATTGGCCGCCCTGATTAATACTGCGGTGGGTGTATTAACCATTACAAGAATTCGCGCAGTCTGCTTCACAGCGGACATAAACAAATCAGGTGCCTTTATTCCCAAAAGCAGGCCACTGTGTGCCGGCTGCATGAAAACGACTCTAGCAAGTCAGACGATGCTGATCTCCCGAGTTCTCACCTGGTCCCACGGATTGAACTTGAAACTTGACATTGTGGCTGTGTATATATATACACCAGTGTGTATGCGTGTGTGATATAGCGTGCGTGTAATTGTTTGGAGTGGTAGTGCAGCGGTTAGCGTGCCACGCTACGAATCCGGCGACCCGAGTTTGATTCCCGCTCACGGCCAACACCAGTGACGAATATCTGCACCGGTCCGGGACCTCCCCCCTAGGTCGACTCAGACTTAAACTAGTGCCTGGTGCGGTGTGTAGTAAACATCGCCACGAGGGAGACAAAGGCGGTCGGGCGTAGTCCTGCCCACCCACCCACCCCCTTGTGTACCATGCCGGCATTCATAGGTGGTCGATTCAAGGCTATACGGGGGACCTTTGTCTTTGTTCACCGGCAAATATTTCCCATGGCACGGAGACAACACAAGCACCTACAGGCTGTCCGTCTCGGGCATTCCTGCGAGATGTGATTAGCAATCGAAACACGGCGGTTGGCGGCAGAGCCCGAGGCGTTACTCGACACGCGGTGCAGTGCCCGTGGGATCTTCCCTAAGTTCACCGCAGAAACCCAACATCCCGTCCACTTGTCTACGCAGGGCTTGTTCAAAAAAAAAAGTTGTCTTTAGGAAAAACCTGCCCCCCCCTCTCCCCGTCCACTAATTGCCAACATATATAGCGGGATAGTCGGAGCAACTGCAAGTTTATGATTAGCATTGGTCCGAGGTGGAGCGGTGGCGCTGTGGTTAGCGCGTCGCGCTAAAAGAGAGTGGCCAAGAGAGTTTGAGTCCCTTCCACGGATAACATCACCCGTGATATCTGAAGCGATCCTGCACCCCCCCCTCCCTTCACCAATAACAATCAATCCACTGCTGAATGAGGGTCACCCCAGGCCGTGCGGCTAGTGGAGAAGGTTACTGAACCATACTTCACCACGCTGGTCAGTGTGGGTCGGTGAAGGTGGGGAGCATGGAAGCGGGGGCATACAAGTACTGTACAATAATGGATGTTGATGCAAATCTGTCTGCTGAGCACCACGTAGCCCAGCCCTGCATCCGCCGATCGCAAGCCGTTTGTAACAATATCGAGACGTAAAATATCGAGACGTTAAATAATCCGCCCGTGTTTCTCTAAGGAACGCGTCTCAGAATCTCAGGACTCCCCTTCAGCAGGGCCCCGTGAATGGGATTATTTGAACTATTTCTCGAACGAGTGTTTCGTGTTTAAATGAAGACGCAAACACAGAACAAACCACACAAACACATACAATATACACGCGCAGTATCTCAACGTCTACACAGAAGCAAATATCGATTGCGTACACAATCATCTTGTTCGAGTCTTCACGAACGAGATCAACCCTACAGGTGTTCTGTCGCTCAAGCGACGCGACGATGTGATGTGCTATGAAGAAGGGTCATTGCCCGAAACGTCGCCTATTATATAGGCCTCGTTGTAAGGCCACGCACATGGCTGTTGTTGTTGACGCAGAGCTTGCAGCGCCGTTTGCTGTGCCCGTGCACCGCTGCCAACTCGGGCAGCAGCAGTCGGCAAATATTTTATTGCGCGGATGTCCTGAAAATAAAAAGCCCACAACCCTACATTGGGCGATACGGAGCGACGGGTCTTGTGCGTGACGTTAGGCGATGTTTTTGTTATTGTGAGCGACAAATGATTCGTTCGGGTGAGCCCATTCAGTGCCACCGTGGGAGTGAGCGAGTGACTTCGCGAATGTTGTGGATGTGGAAACTAAGGGTGAAGGCGCCCTCTGCCGGACGAGTCGAGTATCTGTCAACACGGCGGCCCGACCGCTTCTATCACGAATTGCTGAATAAAATAAAAAACTTTAAATAAACTCTTTTTTTTTTTAATTTAACCAGGTAGGGCCCTGCTAAGCTATACAGCTCCTTTTTTCAGAAGCGACCTGACTCTCATAAATGACAGCTCAATGAAGTGGCGGCTTATCGTGTGGAAATGTTTAGCGGCCAAATCCTTGAAACGTGTGTTTCTAAATGTGATGGGGAAAAACCGGAGGACCCGGAGAAAAATCCACGCGAACACGGGGAGAGAGACGCGCAAACTCCGAATAAACAGCAGCAGGCGTCAGAGTCCGGGTTGAACCCACGACCCCCTTCATCCCAGGCGAGGTGGTGAACATCATCTCGCTTCCGCGGCGCCCCAACTTGCTGCATCCCACTGGGGTTTTTTGCACACAGCGTTGAAATACGGTGCTTTTCTGGAAGACTTTGCTGTCGCGTGTAGTCACTTTAAGATGTTTCTTGTTAATATTTGTGTTTTGTTGCGGTTTCACCCGAGTCAAGAGCCGCATGGCTCACAGGGTTATACCTCATGAATGAAACTGAATCTTTGACCTCCCACCAGTGACCTTTGACCTAGGTTACAAACAAAAACAAGTGGCCATAAGAGATCGCGACCACAATATCGGCCGTGGTCAGTCCCTTCGCCAGTCCACTGCTGGATGAGTCTCCGTGGGGGCTGGTTGAGTTTGCTGGACCAGGTGAGAAGCCACGAGACAAGCGTTGGTCTCAGTTGTGTGGGTGGCCCGTGTATCTTCATCATATCTGGGCGTGTGTTGTTGTTTTGACCATACTTCACCACGATGGTCAGTGCGGGTCAGTGGTGGATCCAAGAGGCGAGGCGATTTGCCCAAAATGTGGTGTTTTGTTATTTTGCAGAGAATACAAATGTAACGTTTATTGTTATTATGGTTAATGGCCTATTTATGTGCCATGAAGTAGGTCCGTGGCCCGAAACGTTACCTGTTATATATTTTTTCTTTTAGGACCCACACAGTGTTACCGACGAACGTGGCGATTTTGTTGTTGAGTTTTCAAAATCAGAATCTTTATTTAGAGTGCAGGAGGAATCCGATGAGCGATGAAGCTCTTTCACTCAGACTCCTGTGGAGGGCTTCTTGGCGTGTCGCCTTCACTGATGTCACCCCCCCCCAATGTGTGCAGATACTAGTCAGTAGATACTACTAGTCAGTAGATACTACAGTCAGTAGATACTACCGTCTACTTGATACAGTCCTGAAATGCGCTTACCATTTAGTTGACGGACACACGGAACGCCGGGCTTTATAACACAAGTCCAGTAGGGGAAGGGTGGTCATTAGCGAGTTGCAGTTTGTGTACGAAGTCTAAACGACGAGTTTGCCTGCCCTTTGGGTGTCGCGTCGCGGACGAGGGGGCTGGTTGTGTACGGCGACAGACAATTTGGCAACTGCTGGGGGGCATAAGGGGGGGGGGGGTTGGGGGACACTAGGGGGGGGACACACGGGAGGGGGGGTGACCCCCACCCCGGGACATCACGGCACCACGTGACTCACGCTTTCTCCATTCTTCTTCTCTGCACCGCTCGGACGTTCTTCGTTGTATAAAAAACCCCCCTGAGAACGCGTTTACGTTAATTAAATAACAATAATCGATGCATGCGATCAATAGTCTTAATAATAAAATAAAAATCGAGGCGTACGATCGATACTCGGAATAACGCTGCCAATATTTTATTATGACCATTATCCCCGAGCACCAATCTCTAAGTATAAAATCAAGGATTACACCCCGTGTCGATTCTCCCGTCGGTTGACATCGTCGACCGCGCTCCTCGTTTTCTTCGTCTGTGATCGTCTCGCCGGGCACTGCCCCGCCACAACCCTCGCGTCACCTCCATCGCCCGACCCCCACCACGACAAAGAGAAAGATCCCCCCGGCATAGCCTCAACAGACTGTTGGGGCAAGTGCTGTTAGCGAAGGCACAGACCAGTTATCAAAGTTATCAAAGAATGTTGGGCAGCAATGTGCCACGTGTTGGGTGACGGGCGTTGCAGGCTGTCACGGGACGAGGGCAGATCGCACGGTCAACACTCGCGGCACGCGTCATCACTCATGGCGTGTCACATTTCAAAGCTTCAAATCTAGAAGTGTAACATTTTGCTTAGAATTTGTTTAACTTTGACCGCGTGGTGACCCCTCTCCCCCCCACTCCCTCCCCTGTAGTCAAGGTCACGATGTGGGGTTGACCAAGGCACGACAAACGAGTTGGAACAGCGTGGCAGTCACCAATCTAAAGCTGCTCGGAGTACAGCAAGACCCGTCGCGAATCACTCCATACGCATTCTGTCGTCACGATTTTTTAAAAAAGAGTTAAACGATTTTATCACCACGGATTAAACGCTCCCATGTTACGCAATTCCGGATACATTGCAGAAACGCGGCGTCCGCAACATCGTGGGGGCAATGAACGAAGAACGGCGTCGTGAAATGTCAAAAGCTGAAATCTGGATGGAGGGAAAATTAGTGTTGATATCCTCGTTACTAATCGAGCGTCTTTGGGTTTTTCATCTACGGCTGTAATTGTCGCGGGCGTATTTGATTGATTCTATATTCCGCACAGAATTTGATTAAACACCATTCCCCCCCGTATTGCTGGCGTTTCTAAACTCGCAGTGTGTGTGTGTGCACCATCTCTAATCTCACAGTGAGTGTGCACCATCTCTAATCTCACAGTGAGTGTGTGTGCACCATCTCTAATCTCACAGTGAGTGTGTGTGCACCATCTCTAATCTCACAGTGAGTGTGTGTGCACCATCTCTAATCTCACAGTGTGCGTGTGGATCATCTCTAATCTCACAGTGAGTGTGAGTGGACCATCTCTAATCTCACAGTGAGTGCGTGTGGATCATCTCTAATCTCACAGTGAGTGTGTGTGCACCATCTCTAGTCTCACAGTGAGTGTGTGTGCACCATCTCTAGTCTCACAGTGAGTGTGTGTGCACCATCTCTAGTCTCACAGTGAGTGTGTGTGTGCCCCATCTCTAATCTCACAGTGTGTGTGTGTGTGCCCCATCTCTAATCTCACAGTGTGTGTGTGTGCCCCATCTCTAATCTCACAGTGAGTGTGTGTGTGCCCCATCTCTAATCTCACAGTGTGTGTGTGTGCCCCATCTCTAATCTCACAGTGTGTGTGTGTGCACCATCTCTAGTCTCACAGTGAGTGTGTGTGTGCCCCATCTCTAATCTCACAGTGTGTGTGTGTGCACCATCTCTAGTCTCACAGTGTGTGTGTGTGTGCCCCATCTCTAATCTCACAGTGAGTGTGAGTGGACCATCTCTAGTCTCACAGTGTGTGTGTGTGCACCATCTCTAATCTCACAGTGTGTGTGTGTGCACCATCTCTAATCTCACAGTGAGTTTGTGTGGACCACAGAAATGTTGCACAGCAGTAGCAGCAGCCCCGAGTCTCTGCACCACCACCACTACGTCAAGGACTACAACTTGCCTTCAGTAGTGGAACTGTGGCACTCGGGCTCCGAAATGTTAAAATGAAATGTCGCTCCACTGGTCACAGTTCAACGGCGCTCGCAGGCAACAACAACAACAACTGCCTCGAGAAGCAATCGTCAACCTGCAAAACGGGGCTCTCGCCAACCGCCACCAAAATCCCCTCCCTCCATCCCCCCCACCGCTCGCTCAATGGGGTCGACTCCGCTCAGAACTCTGCCTCCTCGCGTGCCGACTACACCACATCGCGTCCGATCCTCCTGCGGGCGATCATCCCCACCGCGTGCCCCCACACCCGCCACCCCGCGCGCCGATCGGCGGCGTTCCGTTCGTCGCAGCCCGGAGCGCGAACCCGCGAGAGTTTACGTCGCACGATCGGCGAGCGGGCCGGGCCGGGCCGACCGGCCACTCGACCTGCCCACGATTCAGTGAACCGTCACGGTCGTTAGTCGCGAGCAATTTCGAAAGTCAATCCCGCAATTCCATGACGGCGCGGTCTTAATTTGCCTCGTACGCCCCTCCCTCGTTCCGTTCTCCGTCGCCCCTTCCTGCTGGCGCCTACGTGCGGGCTCGGCGAGTTGCGCGCGCGCCTCCGTGTCACGCGAATCGTTTTTTTAACGGGGCGCAGTTTCACGTGGCGTGTTGTTTTACGTGACGTATCGGGAGCAAAAGGATCGACGTTGATCGTCGGCACGTCCGCACGCACGCCGCCTTGGCGCCACGCAGCGCGTTTCATCGCCGCGATGTTCTCACCCGGTGCCGTCTGTTTTTGGTTAAATCGGGGAAATCGGGTTCTACAACACCCCGTCTGGGCTGGCAATGTCATGCTGAAACACTCGAGTTTCACGAAACGTTAGGATGATGAATTGGAACCCACGAGCAACTTTTTTCACTGTGGTTACATCGCAGGAAGGGAGTGGAGTCAGGGATGTAATGGATGGAAACAGAGAAAGGAACGGGAGAGGGAAGAGAGAGGGGAGTGGGAGAGAGGAAACGGATGGGGAAGGAGCGGAGGAGGAACGGGAGTGAAGGGTCAGGAGAGATGAGGATGGAGAGGAAGAGGCTGCATCAGGGTCTCGACGCTGCTGCCGCTGCACGGAGAGGAGTCCGTTCTCACAGTGGGCGGGGAGAGGGGCAGAGTTCAGAGTGGGGGCGCCCACGCAGACGTCACGTGATTTACAGGAGACGCGAGCTGATTTATATAGAGCGGTAAATACAATTTAAAAGCACAACAGGTAGCTTGCATTACACAATTTCTGTCCTTAAATTATACTGAAAATTATGCATTTACAATAAAGTGAGCATCATTCTCACTGATATTGCAAGAAATGTTGATTAATTTAAGCTCGCCGATTGAACCCGTTATTTAATTAGCGTGCGATTTTGCACGCACACGGGAAACGCGTCGCGGCTCCGAGCAGGAGCCACCGGTGACGCAATTTAGCGTCTCGATTCGGGGTCACAGCTGAATTCATGAACAAGACGCCCCCTGCCTTGCGTGGAGATGGTAAAATTTGTCAGAAGACTACAGGAGGTATAATCTGCAGAAACGTGCGAATCAAAAATGATCGACGTTCGCACAAAACGATTCGACGCAAGCGTGGCGAGCGTGGGGATAGATTTGAATCGATTATCCGGTGACGTTACGCGTACGTCGTGTGACCGGGTTGCATGAACCCCGCTTATACGGGAACACGATGGGGAGCACTACCCGCGGCAACATTTATTTGTTCATTTATTTGAATCGGCTTTTGTCAAAAGGAACCCCGAATCGGCACGTTTCACCGCGTCGCACGGCGATCAACCCTTGGGTGGCGCGACGTCGCAACGCGGCCCCCCCGACCCCTTCGGAGACCTGGGGGGGAAGGGGGGGAACCGGTGTCACGCGGCCCCCTCAGGCCTCCTCGATGGCGAAGGACACGACGTTGAGCGACGCCGAGCGGCGCCGTAGAACCTCCTTGCCGCTCGCCGCCAGCGCAGAGACGCGCGGGGAGAGCAGCGGCGCGCCGGCCCCCCCCGTGGGGCGGCCCGCCGGGGTCGGAGCTCACGGCGACGTACCCCTCGGGCACGCGCCGCAGGGAGCCGTAGTCCGGCGGCAGGGCCTCCGGGGCGGCGGCGGCGTCCTCGCGGGAGGCCCCGACCGCCGGCTTAGCGGCCGCCGCGGGAGGGCAGCTGATGTCGGCGACGACGCAGAAGGAGCAGGCGTTGCGCGTCAGCGAGCCGCGTCGCCACGGGGGGGGCCGCTCCGTGGGGCCCCCGATGGCGACGCCGCCGCCGTCGCCGTCGTGGCCGTCGTCGGCACCGTCGTAGGCCGCGTTGGCGCAGCCCAGCGCTTCGCGGAAGCTGGGCGGCGGCGGCGGCAGCGCCGCCACCTCGGAATCTTCGATCGACGTCGCGACCCAGCCTCGCCCGTGCGTCTGCCGAGCGCCGCCCGCCAAGGCGCCGCCCGCTCGCGACGGCTCCGCGACGCCGCCGCCACCATCGTTGCCCGTGCCGCGAGCCCTTCGGCGCTCGGCGCACGACCGGCGCCGGCGGTAGGCCAAGACGAAGACCATGATGCAGCAGTCGATGCCGAGCTCCCCCACCTCGAGCCACGACAGCACCGAGGAGCCGAACCACAAGCTCCACTGGCTGCCGATGTTCGACAGCAGCCAGATGACCTGCGGGCACGAGCGGTGAGCGGGGGTGGGGTGAGATGGAGGAGGAGAAGAAAAGAGATTTGAGCGGCGTCGGCTCGAACGTCGCGTCGACACGGCACCGATGGCGCGCACCCGCGGAGGAGCCGTCGACCACGCAGGCGACACCACGGCACCGGGGCCTGTGGGCCGCGGGGGCCCGGCCCGCGGCCTACGGAGGCGAGGCCAACCGGACAGGGGTTGGCCCACGCCAACCACGCCACTGGCGGCCCGGCTGCGGAGCCGGTGGATTACAACGGGATCATCGCGCGATACGCGAGACTCCCATCATGGTGGGGATCGGATGGCCAGTAGGCCACTGACCTAACGGTTCGGATTTTTGAACATCCAAATGCGAGACCCCACTGCGATGTTGTGTCAAGTTATTTTTATCGTCCACTCTCCGCACACGCACCCGCGACCAACTCGCTCACGCGCACCGACAACTCATCCCGCGCGTTGCGGCCGTCGCGAGTGTGGGACTCACGTTGGTGGCGGCCGACTCGCTGATCGTCTTCATGTTGAGCTCCCGGAAGTAAACGTTCAGCTTGGCCACGTCGTTCCTGACAGAGGGAAACGCGGCAGCGCTCGCCAGATTACTCGCACGAAGCTGCTGGGAGTCAGCGGCGCGTAAGGCCCAGAAGGCCGATGGTTGCGTGACGTTATGTTGTCGTAACACTTTTTTTGGGGGGATTTTTGTTTACTTTTCTGGGTGCCGCAGTGGCGAGATGTTAACTACCTCGCCTGGTATGCAGGAGGCCGTAAGTTCAATCCCGAACCTGACGCCTGCTGTATATTTGTATTGTTTGTGTCTTCCAGTTTTTCCATCCACATTTAGAATCAACGTGCGTTTGGCTGTGGAAATGTATCACAAAAAAAAATGTGCGTCTTACCTCACAGTGGTGACGGAGTAATTATTCTGCAAGGAGAGGAGGTTGAAGATCCATTTCTATGGAATAAAAACGCGCACACGTTACACACGACACGTTACACACGACACGTTACACACGACACGTTACACACGACACGTTACACACGATGCGCGAGGATGGAAAAGTCGCGTGACCGTGCGTTCGTGTTAAGCGTAAATTATTGTTGTCATCATTCTCGAACACCTCCGATGGCCAGAAAAAGCCACGGTGCATGGACGAGGTTGACGGTGCCAGGAGGTTGTGGGCCTCACCTCGGAGCTGCTGTCAGGCCAGGTGGCGTATCCTGGGGTCACGGCAAAGCGCTTCGTACTGGGAACAAAACATCGAAGCAAGCGGGACAAAAGCCTTTGTTGTCAATACTCATCAAGCAGCCACGGTCTATCCATTGCTGGACGAAGGCCCTCCCCAGGCTACCACCGCCTCTCACGATGTTGCGACGTAATATTTGGATACCGCCGTTTCCAGCTCACTTCCTCGCATGCGAACGCAAGGCAGATGGGGTGCGGGGGGGGGGAGAGGGTGACGTACGTGCAGGGCTGTGCACATTTGTCAACGCAGCCGAGCTCGTCGGAGATGAATCGTCGGTAGAGTTTGTAGTAGCAGTGTCCTGCAGGCAGACACAGAGGGAGGCCAGCGCACACCCCGTCACCAACGCCCACAACCCTCCCCCTTCGCTCACAGCGTCACCACCGCAGAGCGACTCTGCGGTCTTCACCGAACCCGCGGAGCGCCACGTCCCCAAGGTGGCGTGGTCCGAGCGGGGAGCGGCAGTGCAGCGAGTGGCGGTGCAGTGGTCGTACATTTGTATATCGCACCGTGCGTAGCCAACCGAGCTAACCGGGAGGTGCGGGGGAAGGACAACAAGCTAAACAGCTCTAAAGGTCAGCGAACCCGAGTTCCATTCCCAGCCACGGCTACTGTCGGCGACATTGGCACCGGGACTGGGCCTTGTCATAGGTGGTCAGGTGTGGCGCTGGCTCGTGTGCCACCGTGACCGCCCCGCCCCCCCCCCCTTCTTGCGCTGCGCCGGGACCCTCATCAGCGTTGGCTCAAAGTGCCGGCACCGACGGTGCACTGAAGGCTCCCCGGGGGATCTCTGTGTGCGTCGGTGTGAGCGTGGAGAACGGCAGTTTTGCAAGCGGTTAGCACTGCACTGCTCTACGAACCCGGCAACACGAGTGATGATTATGTGAACCGATCATGGACCTCCCCTGGGTCGACTCAGCCTCACATGAGTATCTGGTGCAGTGTGTAAGCATCACTACTCGGAGACAAAGGCGGCCGGGCGTTGTGCTGGCCACCCGCCCCCTTGCGTGCCGTGCCGGCCTTTCATAGGTGCTACTCGCTAACAGCACTTGCCCTAACAGTCTGTTAAGGCTACACGGGGGATCTTTGTCTTTGTTACCCCACGCCGTGTTATTGTAGCTGCAGTAGGCGGCGTTGGGAGGGAGGGGGTAGAAGTAGTGACCACAGCCACACGCCTCCACCAGCGCTAGCTGGAAGCAGGAGCGCACGCACGCCTGCACACACGCACACACGCACACACGGGTAAATACGCCAATCCCTGTCTGCGATATCATCTTCGTTAACGCGTGGCACGGCGTCTGTGGTTTGGCGGCGATGGCGGGTGGGCGGGGTGCTCCGTCACCTGCACGGTGTAGGCGGAGGAGTAGAGGTTCAACACGGGAACGTCGCTGCCGTCCTCCGTGCAGTTCCCGTACGGGTCGGGCATTCGAGTCGCCTCCAACTGTACAGGAACAGGGCATGCGTCTCACCCCACGTCACACACCGCGCGTCACACCGCACATCACACACCGCGAGTCATACACCACACATCACACCGTGTCACACACTACATGTCACACCGTGTCACACACCACACGTCACAGACCGCGCGTCACACCGATTCACACACCGCACGTGACACACCACGTCGTGCACCTCTGGGGTGCCATAAAGTGATAACAAAACAAATAAGGGAAGGAGAGTAGTAATGTCAATCTTGTGTGTTTCTGTTCAAAATAACATTTACCAATGGCCCACAACGTTCATCCCACAATGCTCTGCTCCATCCCACAATTCCCTTATGCATCCTACAACGCCGTATAAAGTCGCACGATGCCACGCTCCACCGCACAATACCCAGGGCGCCCCGCTCTGCCCGACGCGACCCACAGCACCCTGCAGCACGATGCCCGCGTGGCGCGCCCCGCACCATGCGGATGCCGAGCGAGGTCTCGATGCCGGGGCGCATGTCGAAGCCGCCCTCCTCCATGAAGGGCGGCGACTCCTGGTCGTGCACCATGATGCGGGCGCCCGCCACCGTGGACAGGAAGGGGATGTAGTCGTTCTGCTCTGTGCGCAGGATCAGCGACAGGCCTGGCACGGCAAGGAGGGCACTTACTCTCACGCGGCGACGGCGGCGACGTCCCACGACCCGCACGTTCACGCGAGACGAACGCATCGCCCCGTGCGGCCCCGCGGCCGCTCGCGAGCGGCGCCTAGGCACGGCCGGCACGGCGCACGAAGGGGGCGGTGAGGCCAGCACCCGGCCCGACCGCCTTTGTCTTCTAGAGCCGCTGACGTTCTTAATCACGCCACCGAGAACTCGTTTGAGGCTCGGTCGACCGAGAGGAAGGCCTAGGACCGGTTCGGATATTCGTCACCGGTGTTGTGGCCGTGAGCGGGAATCGAACTCGGGTCGGCCGGGTCGGGACACGACTCGTGCTGCGACGCGGCGCTCGGGAGAAGCCGTGAGAGCGCGGCTCACCGTAGTCTCGGCCCGGCTTGGAGGCTTGCCACAGTTTGGACGAGTTTGCGCTGTTGAACGTGTAGCAGTTGCCGTAAGTCGGGTGGTGGAAGCGGCTGTATTCACTGCGCGCCGGGGATACACAGATGGCGTGGACAGAGAGCCGCGCTTAGTGGAAGCGAAACACGCGCACACGCTCGTGGACACGTGTCGGTGTGCGTGTGCGCACTTGTGGAGAGCGGTGGTGCAGCGGTGAGCGCACTGCGCTACGAACCCGGCGATCCGAGTTCGATTCCCGCTCACGGCCAACACCAGTGATGATTCTCTGAATCGGTCTTGGGCCTCCACTAGGTTAACTCAAATTAGTACCTTGTGTGATGAGTAAACATCGCCACTAGGGAGACAAAGGCGGTCGGGCGTGGTGCTTGCCACCCACTCCCTCGTGTGCCGTGTCGGCCTTCACAGGTGCTACCCGCTAATAGCACTTCTCCAGACAGTCTGTTTACGGCTATGCGGGGGATCTTTGTGCAATAACTACGACACTCCACACCGTCTGCTTCGTTCACAATGGACGTTAAAGACGCCAGACTGGGAAATTACTCGACTGGAATAGACAGCAGCGGCAGCCGCAGCCACCGCCCCCCTACTACGGAAAACCTGGTAGGACCCTCCTGAAAAAGCCGGATGGCGGCGGCAGTGGTGGTGGTGGCTACGCTGCTGCACGGGCCCGCTGGCTCGACTCCAGCGCGATCGAGGCAGCAGCAGAGAGGGTTGATGGATCACCGCACACAGGTGTTGTTGCGAAACTCCCTTCCCGTGGGCATCGAGGTGCGACACCCTTGATTACCAGGAGAAGGCGGTACAGCAAGTGAACTAATCGGCATCTGTTTCCATCTGCATGGGGATAGAGCGTTGCCCCCTCGCACGCATGTGGATTTTCTCTGGGCGCTTCGGTTTCCTCCCACATGTACAATAAACACTCGTCGTTAATTGGCCGATAACATCCTAAAATAAAAACTCCAATGCAGCGGGAACCCAGTTGAAATACAAAGAGTCCTTCAACTCACTCCGGCATTCCTGGATGAATAAGTGCATTCTAATGATCATTCTTAATAATCACGATGCGAACTATTGCAACTCGCGCCATGCGAAGTGCGAGTCGACGCGCGCTCGCCTGTCGCTGCAGGGCATCCCGCTGAACATGCAGGAGAAGATGAAGTCCCCGATGTTGGCGTCATCAGACTGCTTGATGTAGGAGGGCACCTGGCTCATGATGCTGACGTACTGGAAGGTGTACCACTCGGTCACCGCCTGCACGCCCGAGCCGTACGACTGGTAGAAGCAGTCGCCGCCCGTCGCGTTGCACTGCACGGGGGGCGGAGACGAGCGGGGGACAAGGGGAGGGGGGGGGAGACACGGCCGACGTCAGCCCGAGACACGGCGGGACGAGGGCACTCGTTGGTCGTTGGTCACGCGCCGGAGACGTGGCGAGGAGGTGCGAGAAGACGACGTGGGCGCAGCGAAGACGCAGGGACGCACGGGGACGTACGACCCTCGGGGCGGGGACGGGAAGACGCTAGGTAGATGCGGCGAGCGGCGGGAGAGCGCGAGGAGACGTGGCAAGACGCCGGAGGAAACGAGCGTGCGAGAGCCGACGCAGCGACTCGTGGGAGAGGCGTCAGAATGAAGGCGACAGGGCGAACCCCCGAGGTGACAGCGGCGCACACACACACGCACACACACACGCGCACACATACACACACACACACGCGCACACATACACACACACACACACGCGCGCGCGCACACACACGCGCACACACACACACGCACCAGCTTGAAGCCGACGGTGTCCGGCCCGGTCCTCTCCAGGACGACGCCGGTGTCGAGCCGGATGCCCGGGGCGGCGGCAGTGCCCGCAGCCTGCGTGGCGGGCGGCTGGTAGCCGTAGAGGCGGTGCAGCGCCTGCCCCGTCATCGAGTCGAGCTCGCGCAGGGAGCTTTGCACTACCTCGTACCTTACGCACACGCGGGGGGGAAACAAAGGTAAAGAGAACGATCCCCCCGTGTAGGTTGCAGTGTTTTTAGACACGTGTCTGTCCATCTGTCCATCGGCATCCAGTGTTCCTTCTGTCTGTGCATCGTCCATCCATCTGTTTGTTCATGTGGTCATCCATCTAACTGTGTCAACGTGTGCGTACATCAGTCAGTCTGTCCATCCATCTATCCACATGTCCATTCGTCCTTCTATCTATCCGTGTCTGTATCCATCTCCCTGTCCGTGTCCATCTGTCGAGTCTGAGTGTCCATCCATCCTTCTGTCTGTGTCCACCAATCTCTCTGTCTGGGTGTCCACCTGCCTTCCCCATGCAGCAACTAGCACCAAACTACGCACCCACCACACTCACCGCACCCAACCCAGAGACCACAACTCAACCACCCACGTAGCCAACCACCGATCCACCCACCACACTTACCAGAACCCACCCACCACACTCACCACACCACAACCCAACCCACCCACCACACACACCACAACCCAACCCACCCACCACACACACCACAACCCAACCCACCCACCACACACACCACACCACAATCCACCCACCACACACACCACACCACAATCCACCCACCACACACACCACAACCCACCCACCCCCACCACACCACACCACTACCCACCCACCCACCACACACACCACAACCCACCCACCCACCACACTCACCACAACCCACCCACCCACCACACACACCACAACCCACCCACCACACCACAACCCACCCACCACACACACCACAACCCACCCACCACACCCACCACAACCCACCCACCCCCACCACACCACACCACTACCCACCGGTACGGGTTGAGGCTGCAGACGGTGATGGCGGGGAAGGTGCTCTGCTGGAACATGAGGCCCATGGTGACGGCCACCGTGTAGCTGTAGTACTGCAGGAAGACGAGGGCGCTCGTGTAGTAGAAGAGGATGACGGTGACGATGAAGAGCAGCGACCAGAAGGCCGTCTTGAGCTTGTTGCGCTTGGAGCACACGAGGCGGATGGCGCCGTGGATGGTGGTGTTGTCGCAGAAGAACTCGAACATCTCCTCGTACGAGTCGTAGAAGTCCGTCACGCTGCCCCTCCAGAACTCCAGCACCGTGGGCGGACGGCGCTCCGGCGCCGCCGCCGCCGCCCCCGTGCCCGCCGGCTCGCCCATCGCCTCGCCCATCGCCTCGCCCGCGGGGGTTGAGCGCGGCGGGGGCGGGTGGAGGTGGTGGTGGTCCCTGGCCGCGGGTGCCTGCGGGGTTGCCGAGGGGTGGTGGCGGCTTTTGGTGGAAGAGGTGAAATGGCTGCCGAGGGGTGGGGGGGTGGGAACGAGGTGAGCGGGTGAGAAACACACAAACGATAAAAAGCAAACAGACCCTCGGAGATTCTCTGCCGAAAGCCACTTCCTTTACAACATCGATTGGGAAACATATTTCATATTTCAGAAAACATTTCATATTTATAAATATTATTTATGAATAAATATTCATATTTCAGAAAACCACGTGCACATTGTTTTTATTTTCACTGGAAAATAAATAATAAAGAACTCACGACGCGCGTCTGGAGCTTTCCTTAGGCCGCGCCGTTCAGCAAAGAGCGCAACGCTCGTGGGCTCCTCCCGTCCCCACGGCTGACGCTCAGATTCTTGAGTCTGGGTGGCTGCTCGCACGACACGGGTATAGGGGACAGCGCGGCTGTTACCGGGCCGGAGATCGCCGCTCTGGAACACGGCGGCGAAAAAACCCGGCCGCACTCCGTCCTGAATTCCACCACCACCACCACCCTCACCCAGCCAGCCATCAGGAGGCCACCTGCCCCCCCAGCAAGCAGTGAGCTGCCTTGCATCGCTTCTGAACCGGCCACGACAGGTGCAGTCACCTTCTCCACAAATTAAAAGTTAAAGGATTTCTCAAATGTGACTGTGGCCAACGCAACAGTGGAACAAATTGCCAGTCGGTGGGTCTTTGTGTGATGAGTCTGTGGGTCTCTGTGCGATGAGTCTGTGGGTCTCTGTGCGATGAGTCTGTGGGTCTCTGTGCGATGAGTCTGTGGGTCTCTGTGCGATGAGTCTGTGGGTCTCTGTGCGATGAATCTGTGGGTCTCTGTGCGATGAGTCTGTGGGTCTCTGTGCGATGAGTCTGTGGGTCTCTGTGCGATGAGTCTGTGGGTCTCTGTGCGATGAGTCTGTGGGTCTCTGTGCGATGAGTCTGTGGGTCTCTGTGCGATGAGTCTGTGGGTCTCTGTGCGATGAGTCTGTGGGTCTCTGTGCGATGAGTCTGTGGGTCTCTGTGCTATGAGTCTGTGGGTCTCTGTGCGATGAGTCTGTGGGTCTCTGTGCGATGAGTCTGTGGGTCTCTGTGCGATGAGTCTGTGGGTCTCTGTGCGATGAGTCTGTGGGTCTCTGTGTGGTGAGTCTGTGGGTCTCTGTGCGATGAGTCTGTGGGTCTCTGTGCGATGAGTCTGTGGGTCTCTGTGTGGTGAGTCTGTGGGTCTCTGTGCGGTGAGTCTGTGGGTCTCTGTGCGATGAGTCTGTGGGTCTCTGTGTGGTGAGTCTGTGGGCCTCTGTGTGAGGAGTCGGTGGGTCTCTGTGTGATGAGTCTGTGGGTCTCTGTATGAGTCGGTGGGTCTCTGTGTGTCCGCCGCGAGCGATCTCCGAGGGTACGGGTGGTATCGACATTCGCTCTCCGCTGAAGCCAGCAGCTGGATTCACAACTCGGACATCGATTCACAGTCGCTACCCGACTCGTATCCATACTAAACCGCTCGCCAAGGCGGCAGGCACAGACCACGCCATCGGCTTCAACGGAGACCGCTCGCCGCACGCAGCGCACCAGAAACTCGACGGAGACAAACGTCGCTCACACGGCCGTCCAGCTCCCTCCCCGGGGGATCGAGTGCCGTGAGCGAGCGCCCGTCAAGGCGGCCGGCAGCGCGATTGGGCGAGCCTCTCACCCACCTTGCCTTCCCAAAGCAGCCACCTTCTCATGCCGTCGTGGTGGATCACGGAGAGGGCGGCGGTCATAGGACGAGCTGGCGAGTCAGCCCGCGGCGGAGGTGGACATGGGCCCACGGCCTGCTCCACTGCCACCAAAGACAAAGATCCACCGTGTAGCCTTAACATCTCCTCTACTTAGCCCTGAGAGCGGTGGCAATTCCACATTCTTATGGCGGGGGCGAGTATATCTATATCACAACCACCGTCGACTTTACCACAACGTGGTACTTGCTTTGTTCACACTGGAGAGATGATGGGCTGTCACCCCCATCAACCAGGATACGAAGTTGCAACCTTACGATTGCTGGCTGCCCGCGCCGAATGACTCCACTTCTCTACCCAGGGGCTGTGCTGCCAACAGAGGCCAGTGCAGCAAAGTGCATCGTTCTGCTCTGTGCTCTACTTCCAACGTCTAGCTACGTTGACCAGCGCGGTGAAGTATGGCAAAACAAACAAGTCACACATGACATGGGTAGGCCCTCATCCAGCGGTGTATCGGCAAAAGGGCTGTGCTTGTTTATTCAGAAAATCATCACCGAGTCTCAAGACTTTTTTTCAGGAGGGTCCTGCTACGGTGGGATGACCGCCCAATTCCATGAACGAGACGGAGCGACGACAGTAGCTCGCGTGCAAGGGGCTACACACACGGGTGAGCTCGCGAGTGATGGCGACAGCCTGACGGACTGGGGAGGCATTGATCCAGCAGTGGAGAGATCATGGCAACTGGGGCGGCACGGTGGCGAGATATTATCCGCCTCGCCTGGTACGCAGGAGGTCGCGGGTTCGATCACGACCCTGACGCCTGCTGCTGTATATTTGAAGTTTGCGTGTCTCTCTCCCCGTGGTCGCGTTTATTTTTCTCCGGGTCCTCTAGTTTTTTCCCTCCACATTAAGAAACGCGCGTTGTAGAGGATTTGTCTGCTTATATTTACACCCGATAAGCCACTCTTCGTTGAGCCGTCATTGGTGATGGCCAGGCCGCTTCTGAAAGAGAGCTGCACAGCTAAATGGGATCACAGCTGGTAAAATATAAAGAGTTTAGCTGCGTTGTAGAGTTGGCTGCTGCTGCTGCTGCTGCAGACTGTGCGTGTACAACTTACCCTTCCCTCTGCTCTGTATCGGAGAAAAACAAACACACGGGGGAGGGAGAGAGACGCGCAAACTCCAAACGTACAGCAGGCGTCAGGGTCGGGATCGAACCCACGACCTCCTATATAGACAAACACGCTTAGACATACTACTGGGCTAATACAGATATTCATCACCGCTGTTTCGGCTGTGGGTGGGAATCAAACTCGGGTCGCCGGGTTTGTAGCGACACACACAACACACACACACACAACAACACACACACACAACAACACACACACAACACCGCTCTGCACACACGGACACCCGATACAGGTGACGGACACCGCCATGGCACTGAGCGAGTGTAAGAGGAGCAGATTGTTGACTTGATTGGATGAACAAACAACAGATTAACCAGGTGAACTTTTTAAACGGGGAGAGAGTGGGAGCGGCGGAGCAGCGGTCTGAACCCGGCTGCCCGTGTTCGGCACCCGGCCACGGTTGTGAGTGGCTACGGGATAAGGGGCCGTCCATAAATGACGTCACGCGATTTTGGGCGATTTTTGACCCCCCCCCCCCGTTCGTCACACGGCGTCACAAAAAGTCAGACCCCCCCCCTCAAATATGACGTCACAAAGCACAAAGCTCTGCCCCCCCCCCAATTAAAACATGCTTCAAATCGCTTTAAACTATTGTCATTGTAGTGCGTATTTAATGTGCCGCTGCACTCTGATGTTGTAGGAGAAAACATTTAGAAAAAAAGTATATTTTATTAACTAGAACGTGTTGTCTATATTTATTTAAAGTTGCGCATTTTTATGTGACGTCACATTTCTCACCCCCCCCCTTCGTCACAAATGTCTGACCCCCCCCCCTAGGTGCGTGACGTCATTTATGGACGGCCCCTAAGTGATTGAAAACAAACTTATTTGAGATTTATTCTCAACAAATATGAATGGCAAGTGATAGTGTCAACTTCAAGTTGTCTATTCATCTTCTTTTGCTTATTACTATTTAAAATACAATATTCTGTATCCTTGCTGACAGCTTTTTAAAAAATATATAAACTCCAACAGTCTCGACTCGGTCACGAATCGTTCTACTGAGCAGCCAAACCGCAGATTCCTAGCTTCGCGAACGACTCATCCACACGCGCAACACAACACACACCCACCCATACACGTGCCCACCCATGCACGTGCCCACCCATACACGTGCCCACCCATACACGTGCCCACCCATACACGTGCCCACCCATACACGTGCCCACCCATACACGTGCCCACCCATACACGTGCCCACCCATGCACGTGCCCACCCATGCACGTGCCCACCCATGCACGTGCCCACCCATGCACGTGCCCACCCATACACGTGCCCACCCATACACGTGCCCACCCATACACGTGCCCACCCATACACGTGCCCACCCATACACGTGCCCACCCATACACGTGCCCACCCATACACGTACCCACCCATACACGTGCCCACCCATACACGTGCCCACCCATACACGTGCCCACCCATACACGTGCCCACCCATGCACGTGCCCACCCATACACGTACCCACCCATACACGTGCCCACCCATACACGTACACCTTGATTGGAAACATTTCTTGAGAACTAGTTCTTGTTGTTTTTAGTTTGCTGTCCTTCCACGGCACCTCCGATTAGCGCGGTTGGCTACGTACGGTGCAAAAGAAGTCTAACAAACACGTAGAGTCGTAGACGCGCCCGTGTACGCGTACCAACGTACGAACTGCGTTCTGCGAACTCGTCTCTACCCGAGTCGCCTGCCATCATCGCCTTCCTTTCTTCCGTGTCGCTCTCTCTCCGTGAGATTTACTCCGGAACTTTGCACTCGATTCTCCTCACAGTCACCATCCACATTGTCCACGTTGCTGCTGGAACCCAATTCGCTCGTCGCCTTACCCGGCTTCTCGTGGCACTGATACATGTTCCCAATCGAATCCACATTCGTGTCGAGTCTCTTCTTGAATAATTGCACACGTCCCAAGACATCTAAAGCTGTGCCTTTCTCTAATTATGCTCGTGAATGAGCGTGTGGGTTGTCACCCTGCTGCTGTATATCGCCTTGTGTGTGAACAGAGGCAGCGCGCACATCCGTGTGGAGATGGTGCGTGCCCTTGTCGCCCACAATGCGGCACCGCGGTGGCGAGGAGATGTCGACTACCTCGCCTGGCTTACAGAAGGTCGTCGGTTCGACCCCGACCCTGACGCCTGCTGCTGTATTATTTGGAGTCTGCGTATCTTTCTCCCGGTGGCCGCGTGGATTTATCTCCGCATTTTCCGGTTTTCCCCTCCAAATTTTGAAAATAATATCACGCTTTTAGAGTTGTTTGGCTGCTATAAATGTGCACAAATAACGCCACTGCGTTGAGCTATCATTTGTCGCTTCCGAAAAATAGCTTTAAAGCGCAGTGGGCCTTTCCTGGTCTAACAAAGGTTTTAAATCGTTTAAATATAGCACTGTACAATCCAGCAGCATTTGATTAAACAGCCTGCTGCTGCTGATGAGACCCAGAATGGTGAAACTGATTCAGAGATCTCGCGATTAAAACCAATAATAATGCTCCTGGGAATCGCGTCTGGCCCGCTAAACTAATCCAGGGCTCATGGGACACCGACTCAATAATCTAGCTCCACCACCATCGCCTCGATGTAATACTTATTACCGGCGCGCCTCTTACATCAACATCAGCCGTACGAAGATCGAGAATCGAATTAAATGTCAGTGCTAAGCCGCGTAATGAGTTTATAACATGCAATCCTGCAATGGTTAGACATACAACTACACTTGACGACTATATGATGAGTGTATTTAAGTTACGCATTAGACCGTCATAGAGGTAGCATTGTGTGTGTAGTCGGGGTGTGGTGGTCAGTGCATGACGCTAGGTACCTGGCGACCTCAGTTTGATTCGCGCTCACGACCAATATCATTGGAGAGATACCCGGTATGTCTACGGGTCTCTCTGTGTGAGTCTGTGGGGTCTCTGTGCGAGTCTGTGGGGTCTCTGTGCGAGTCTGTGGGGTCTCTGTGCGAGTCTGTGGGGTCTCTGTGTGAGTCTGTGGGGTCTCTGTGTGAGTCTGTGGGGTCTCTGTGTGAGTCTGTGGGGTCTCTGTGCGAGTCTGTGGGGTCTCCGTGTGAGTCTGTGGGGTCTCCGTGCGAGTCTGTGGGGTCTCCGTGCGAGTCTGTGGGGTCTCTGTGTGAGTCTGTAGGGTCTCTGTGTGAGTCTGTGGGGTCTCTGTGCGAGTCTGGGGAGACAAAGGCGGCCGGTCGTGGTGTTGAACCACCCAGCCGGAGCATTGCGCTAAGAAGCGCTCACTAACAGAACTTGCCCCGTCGGTGCGTACGGAGAATGAACGAGTGTGTGAGTGAATGAGTGAGTATATGAGTGTATGGATGCGTGAGTGTGTGAATGTATGTATGTGTGGATGTGTGTGTGTGAGTGAGTGTGTGAGTGTGTGCGTCAGAGAGCCTCACCTGGGACTGAGGGCGAGCGAGCGTCTCGCTCGGGCTGTGGGTGCGAGGCTCTGCAGCCAGGAACGACCCTCGTCTCGCCTTTGAGCGCCACCCGAAACCGGTCCGGCCTGCCCCACCCCAGCCTCGCACACAGCCACTCGACAAAGGCCTCCAGCCCCCCCCCACCTCCTCCCCCTCATCCCCCTCCAGCTCCCCCCCACCTCCTCCAGCCCCCCCACCTCCTCCCCCTCCAGCCCCCCCATCTCCTCCCCCCCCGTCCACCTCCCTCCCCCTCCCGCCCCGCTATACGGCCTTTTAACAGAATGTCGGGGCAAGTGATTTTTTTTTTAGCGAATACCCATGGAAGCCGGCACGGCACGCGAGGGGGTGGATGAGCAATACCCCACGCCCCGGCCGCCTTTGTCTCCCCAGTGGTGATGTTGACACACCGCGCCAGGTTCTACATCGCACCAGGGGAGACTTGGGGCCGCTTCGGATCATTCTGAATCGTCACTGGTGTTGGCCCTGAGCGGGAATAGAACTCGGGTCACCGTGAGGTCGCGAACATATATTGCAGTGCTCCTCACCACTCGCTGTGTGTGTGTCAGGAGGTGGAGTTGTAATCCTCACCACTCGCTGTGTGTGTGTCTATAGATGGAGCTGTAATCATATCGTTGTTGCTTCACAGTGGAGGAGGCTCCCACAACCGTGAAACGCGGAGATCTCCACATTGTACGACGGTGCATTGTGGGTGCTAGACTGGGCATCTCGGAGGTGTCCAATGGCTTGAGCCCTTTGTCTTTAGTAAGACGAAGATGGTCGGCAGTGCCGGCCAGCACGTCGCGTCTGTAGAACTGCTTTGTGTGCTTAGTTTGTTGTCATTCCCCGGCACCTCCGATTAGTACCGTTGTGGCTACGTACGGTGAGAAAGAAGTTCAAGATAACTGTGCATACTCCACATGCGCGTGTCGCTTGCGGGTCGTTGGGAAGTCGTTGACCTCCACGTGGCACCCACGTGGCTGTGGCCCGCGTGCCACGTGTCCCCGAACTGCGCTGGACACCAAACTTTGTCGTCCGATTTGAGGAGGTAATCGAGCAATGAGCCTCCACTCGTCTGCCCCTCCATATGCAACATATGTGTTTCACTCATCCCACCAGCCGCACGGCCTTCTGCGAGTGCACACTATCGGCACAAGCACAATTCTGGAGCGATCTGTAAGTTATTAATCAGCAGTCAGGCTTGCTGGGACTAATGCTGAACTGCCGGATGTTCATATGTCAGGAGCGTCTCTGTTAGATTTGGGTCCTAGATGTACGCAAAACGATCGACTACACAACATGAAACAACATTTAGCCTCATTCTGCAGAAGATGAATAACAGAACAAATAAGCAGATAATCCGCCTCCTTGCTAGATCCGTCCATCCGCAGAAATGAAAGTGTCTTGTACACATCCTACTTAGACACGTGACGGGGTCTACAGTTCCTGCGCACACACGTTCTCCGATGTACAAACAAAGACACAGATCCCTCGCATAGTCTTAACAGACGGTTGGGGCAAGTGCTGTTGGCGAGCACCTATGAATGCCGGAACGGTACACGAGGGGGTGGGTGACAAGCACCACGCCCGACCGCCTTTGTCTCCCTCGTGGCGATGTTTACACACCGCACCAGGCACTAATTTGAGTCTGAGTCGACCTAGGGGAGGCCCAGGACCAGTTCAAATAATCGTCACTGGTGTTGGCCGTGAGCGGGAATCAAACTCGGGTCGCCAGGTTCGTAGCGCAGCGTAGCGCTAACCGCTACACTACCGCTCCCCACTCTCTGATGTACACGCGCACACAAACTCACACCATCCCCTTTCTCCAATATTTACACAATAGCTTTTGTACAAATGGACGCTTTATCATTAAACATAGATTTAAAAAATGATGTTTGGGAATGCGTTAACTACTGGCGGAGAAGTGACGACGCAGTGGTTAGCACACACACAGACACACGTTATACACACACATACACACACGTTATACCCACACAGACACACGTTATACACACACACAGACACACGTTATACCCACACAGACACACGTTATACACACACACAGACACACGTTATACACACACATACACGTTATACCCACACAGACACACGTTATACACACACAGACACACACGTTATACCCACACAGACACACGTTATACACACACATACACGTTATACCCACACAGACACACGTTATACACACACATACACACACGTTATACACACACATACACGTTATACCCACACAGACACACGTTATACACACACATACACACACGTTATACCCACACAGACACACGTTATACACACACATACACGTTATACCCACACAGACACACGTTATACACACACATACACACACGTTATACCCACACAGACACACACGTTGTACCCACACAGACACACGTTATACACACACATACACACACGTTATACCCACACAGACACACGTTATACACACACAGACACACACGTTATACCCACCCAGACACACGTTATACACACATATACACACACGTTATACACACACAGATACACGTTATACACACACACAGACACACGTTATACACACACATACACACACGTTATACCCACTCAGACACACGTTATACACACACAGAGACACACGTTATACACACACCGACACACACGTTATACCCACACAGACACACGTTATACACACACACAGACACACGTTATACCCACGCAGACACACGTTATACCCACACAGACACACGTTATACCCACACAGACACACGTTATACCCACACACACACGTTATACCCACACAGACACACGTTATACACACACACAGACACACGTTATACCCACACACACACGCATCACGCACACACACACGTTATACCCACACAGACACACGTTATACACACACACAGACACACGTTATACCCACACAGACACACGTTATATACACACACACACGTTATACCCACACAGACACGCATCACGCACACACGCACACGCATTGTACACCCACCGAGACCGCGCGTTCTCCGCCCCCACCTCCCTGGCCCGGCGCACGAAACGAGTTTTGCCCAGCGCGTACCGGATCGTGCGCAACTCATCACGGCACACACACGCACACAC
This sequence comes from Lampetra fluviatilis, assembly GCF_964198595.1. Taxonomy (NCBI): domain Eukaryota; kingdom Metazoa; phylum Chordata; class Hyperoartia; order Petromyzontiformes; family Petromyzontidae; genus Lampetra; species Lampetra fluviatilis. Next base: position 1,044,914 of record NC_136310.1, read on the forward strand.
ACACGCACACACGCACACACACGCACACACACACACGCACATTCCTTGCTTCAGGGCGCTTCACCCCACTCGCGGGGTCGAGCCAAGCCAGCACAGCCAGCCTCCTCCTCATCATCTTCGGGGTGGTGGATAAAATGAGTATCGCTTTGTGGGGAACGTAATCGGTGGCTCCTTTGTGGATGGACCGCATCTACGCCGCAGGAATGTGGAATTCCCACCGCTGGCTCCGGGGCTGTGAACAGGGGATGAAACCACAGCTCCGTGAATGTTTTGGGTGGGAAATCACTCTGACGTCATAACAACAATCAGCCGTGGTCAATCCACTGCTGGATGGAGGCCGACTCAAGCCATCAGCATCTCACACCGTTCCGCGACGCAGCAATCCCGTCTCGAACTACCGCACGCGAGCTGAGCGCATCGCTCCATGTGTGGGGGACGTTTTCTCGAGGAGCTCTGTCCTTTGACTGCCACTCCCAAGTTAGTCTCGATCGCCGGCCTGTATTCTTGTTCGAGACGCGTCCTGCTTGAGTCCCTTCACGACTACAGAGGTCACTCTCGCAACTGAGACTATCCTGGTCGCTTGAATCCTCACCTGGCTAAGCAAGATGTCAAAATGATGCAGTATCTTTATGTATCCTGGAGAAATCCGATGAGTTATGAAGGTTTTTTTCACGGATGTCCAGAAAACTGTAGTTTATTTCTGTTTTTCTGATTCGCCCACACTGGACATCTGTGAATAAAGAGCTTCATAGCTCATCGGATTCCGCCAGTGAAAATCAAGATTCTGATCCGCGTGTTCCTCCTCCTCCTCCCTCAGTGGAATCATTCCAAGCGCGCATCTCTCCATCCCCTCTGACGTCTACACTTCGAATGTCCCGTCATGCTCGTTCGCTCCGCCAAATAAGCGTGACTCTCGTTTCTTTGTCAAATCAAGGAAATGCAGAACTGCGCTAAGCCACATTGCCACTGCACACAGAGCTAAGGCATGCCGCCACATTGCTGGCAGCGACGGGGCCATTGACTCGGAAAAGTTGCTGAGTTTTCTTAACGCCCAAGAGGGTTTATCCACACAACGCCACAGGGTCTGTCGTGAACAAGCTCGCCACATTTGCCATTACCGCCGCGTTGTTGTCGCATCGGCGGCTGTGCCGTGCACAGTTGCTTGTGGATTGGGTCGTTGGTGTGTTTTTGCGCCGCTGTAGTAACCAGGTTTTTATTGTGGAAACAAGTCCCCATCTAAAATGAGCGTGTATTGCCCAATTGGTTTAACCCGAGCCAACGTAAAACCTAAAATAAATAAGAATGTCGTGGAGCAGTGGCGCCGCAGCAGCGGTTTGCGTGCTGACCTATGAACCCAGGGTAGCGAGTTCGATTTCCAGCCACGGCTAACATCAGTGGCGAGCGATGTCCGAAACGCTCCCGGGTCTCCCTCCTTCACCATCTCACACTGACCGGCGTGCTGAAGCTTCGTGTGCTACTGTGCATGCCCACTCGATAACATCTGCATATATAAATAACCGCAGAGCTATGAGGTCTGGCTGTGAGGGGTGGTTGGTGCCGGCTCCTCACCGCGTGGCGGCTGCTGCTGCCTTCCCCACTCGTCTTGGGACGCCACGGTGGCTAGGAGATGTTAACTACCTCGCCTGGTACACATGAGGTCGTGGGTTCGAGTCTGAGCTCAGAGGACACCGACGCAGCAGCAGCAGCAGGAGCAGCAGCAGCAGGAGAGCGTGGAATGTGGCGAGGCGGCGTGAGGTCGCGGTGTGGCCTCCTGGCAGTGCGAGCCGAGCCGCCCATCACAATGAATCACAATGAGCCGAGGCAGACAGGCGGCCGGCGTTGCGTTCCGCTCGTCCCCAACGCACGGAGCAGGGTCCCTCCCCGACTGCCGAGCGTCGCCCGTCTCGTGGGGCGGCGACGCTTCTTTAACGTTGCCTGTCTGGCACCGGGCTGTTAGAACATTCACATTGACATAATAAAAAAGTCGTCAGCCGCGATCCCTCCACGACTGGATGAAGCCCTCCCCGGACCCCGTGAGTGGCACGCCACTCAGTGCGGGCTTCAAGGTGAGGTTCTGTTTCACCAGCTGAACCGGGACCAGGTGAGAGGCTCAATCGCAAGGGGGACCTGGGTCACCACATCGACAAACACGACCGCACAACAACTGAACAACAACCCAGAACGGAGCAACGCGAACCGCGGCACGGACGATGTCGAAATCTGATCTCATTGCTCCATCTCCGAGGCGGACGTCGTCTTGAGTGGAGCTCTTCTCCCCCAACCCGCACTGACCAGAGTGGTGAAGTATAGTCACGCACCCTTCACACAACGACGGGAAGACAATTACCAAGGCTGAGGCGCTTCGCTTCACTTACTGACAAATGCTGTTCAGTCTCGTGGCCGGCATGCTTAAAGACATCAATATGCTCACAGTAGGTATCATGTTTATTTAACAACACGCCGAGATGTGTATTGCGTGTACAAAAGCCTTACATATGCGAAACCACGCGCTCAGAAGAACTGCATTGTGGTCACAGTGTCATCCGGAGTTGAAATGCAAACAATGGCCACCTGATCACTGCCATGCTCATAACCATCATCTCTTGGTGGGGGTTAAAATGAGCACCGCATAGCGTGACTGCGCCACTCGCCAGGCAGCCAGCAATGCCTTCCCTATAGACTGGCTTTCGCCATGGGAATGTGGAATTTCCACGATGCAATGACACTTCAACTCAATTACAACACTGCGTGTACACGACGGGAAACTCGTCGGACAGAGAAGCGCGTGCAGGTTGCAAACAAAGAAGGGACGAATGTCCACAACGTGGCCCCTGTTTTGAGTTGGTGGCCTCAAGCGAGGCTGTGGTGTGCATCTCGTTCACGAGCTCTGCTGGTTGGTGATCACACTGCACTTGCACGACAGCGCTTTCAATGGGTGCACGGCAGCGAATCGCTCGGCAGGTCACGTGTGGTAGGGTGAAAAGCGTGGGGACTCATAACTCTCCCAAGCCGTCTGGCCAGAACGGAAGAGGAGGCCAAACCACCCATCGAGCGGGGGTCCTCTAGGCCCCTTCGACGGCTGTGGCATGAGCAACCCACTCTCCAGCTGCACCATCGCCTTGATGTGATAGTGATGTGATGGTGATGTCATGGTGATTTCATGGTGATGTGATGGTGATGTCATGGTGATGTGATGGTGATGTGATGGCGATGTGATGGTGATGTAATGGTGATGTCATGGTGATGCCACGTGGCGTGTGACATGCGAGGCATACTGGGAAGGATCAGGAGCCGAACGAGCGTGGGGGCAGGGGGTGCCTTGACTCCACCCTGGTGGCCACAGCTCAGAGTTGGGGCCCCCTTGGCAACCACCGCGAGATCTGTTTTCAACGATATTGGGTCGCCACCTGCCCGACTGTCGCTTCCCCGGAGCCGACAATGTCGTGGCGACGCCACAGGGAGGGACTGATCCTCTGGGCTCACAATCGTCCCACGCGTTACTACGGGGGGGGGGGGGGTGTGGGGGGCACTTTGTGTAGCCGGGGGGCGCCTCCCGCCCCTCTCGCTGGGCCGTTCATCGCTGGCTGTGATTGTGACAGGTATGGCTGTGAGAATGCGGAGGAACGCGATGTTCCAGAAAGCCGAAAGCCCTCATCGTCTCGCGATGAGATCTCTCTCTCTGCCTGTGTGTGTGTGGGTGCTGTCGTCAGCGACAGCTCTCCAGAGCGGGGCAGTGACACCCACGCAGCTGGGTGCCGCAGTGTCAGCAGGCTCGCGAATACTCAGCCACGACAACACGGAGGCCACGACAACACGGAGGCCACGACAACACGGAGGCTACCCATGAGCAGGGCTCGGCGACCTGCGGATCGGGAGCCGCATGCGCTGGCTCTCTAATGACTCTTGCTTCGTGACGTTATTCATTACGCACCACACCGCCTCGTGTTCACCACCATCACCGCAGTGCATTGCGGCTCCTGAAGTATCGAGGTGTTTTTTTGACCGAATTCGACGTAATTTTGTATTGGTCTCATCTCGTTATTTTGATTGCCCAGCCTGCCCACGAGGCCGACTCTTGTCTCGTGGTGCTCGTCCCGTGTGGGCGCACCCCATCGCGATGCCCCCGGCGATGTGAATTCGGGTTCTCAAACTCAACGCGTTTGTGACCTCGACCCAATCCTCGAATTACCATGTCGGGGGTTGTTTTTGTTTTAACAACTTCACGTGGTTGATTACAACTCGAAACCGCATCCGCACACACCATGGCGGCAGTAGCAGCGGATACCTGATGAATACATGGTAAAAAAACCCTCTCCAGTACTAGTGGTGTGCGACTGTGATCATCCAGAACACACCGAACTATAACGTGCAACGACCCAATGCCCCATTCAAAAATACGGAGACATCAAAGCGATGATACACGACGACTCCTGACGCGGCTGTCTGCCTTGACCCCCCTGAGTGTGACACTGCAGGTGTCTCTCTGCCTCTACCTGCACCACGTGGGTGTGACACTGAAGTTGTGTCTCTGCGTCTACATCAGCAGCTGTACCAAAGAAGAAGACGATTACAACTCTGAGAAGTAACATTTTCGGTTGGAATGACATGTAACACATACTCGTGGCAGGCCATGTGTACGAGGTTTTCCATCGAGAGTGCTTTCAGAAGTAGTTCTGCGATGCCATCTTCCAGGGATGTTCTCTGACACCAGGTGGTGCACTGCTCGTTGGAAACGCTCCGAATGGGAATGTCTTCACCTCCTGGTGGTGACTTGGAGCGCTGTGGGGAGCGGTGGTGCAGTGGTTAACGCGCTGCGCTACGAACCCGGCCACCCGAGTTCGATTCCCGCTCACGGCCAATGCCAGTGACGATTATCCGAAGCGGTCCTGGGCCTCCCCTAGGTCGACTCAGCCTCAAATTAATACCTGGTACGGCGTGTAAACATCGCCAATGGGGAGACAAAGGCGGTCGGGCGTGGTGCAGGCCACCCACCCCCTCGTGTGCCGTGCCGGCCTTCATAGGCGCTCGCTAACAGCACTTGCCCCAAAACTCTGTTCAGCCGATACAGGGGATGTCTTTGTTTGTTGTGTGTGGGCTGTGTGCGGTGAGTCTCTTTCACTGCCTCCATCGTGACCATTCCCTCTCTTCCACCCTGAAACTCCACACGCCTCTCCGTCACTGTGCGATGCGATGTTTCAAACGAGAATCTCCCTCCCCCCCTCCCCCAGGCGAGGGAGAGGGTTCCGTGTGACCGCTGGTGGTGACGGGAAGGTGTCGAATGGTCGTTCTCGCAGTGGCCGCTATTGTGCCAGGGACGTGGGAAGCGATGATAATAAGGCGACGTCGCGGAAACCGGCGGAGCCCCAGGCGACATTTCTGTGCGTCTGTCGGCCCTGTACACACGACCAATCCATTACAAAACCCCGCGTCTCACTTCTATAAAAAATCACAGTCTTGTCTTACGTGGAACTCTCTTCTCGTTTGACACACCCCTCACCTCTTCTGACATATACAACTCTAATCCCATCCAATACGGAAGAGTTATTGTAAGATGTATGTATTGATTACAGTTGCCTACTTGGTGTTGTAAGCTTGGGGTTGCGAGGTGTCAAGAACATGGCAATGCAGCAATGGATTCTTGAATCTATTTGTGCGGAGCCTTAGTCGTTGTGCTGAGCTGTCTCCAACCACTACTGCTTCCTCCTCCGCCGTGAACCCAAGGGGCTCATTGCACCTCATCCTGAATCAAAAATACGTCTTGAAACTCATCAGGGACGACCGGACATCTGTAAACAAAAAAATAGCTTTTTAGCTCATGGGATTCCTCCAGTATTAATACAAAATCAGATTTTTAGTTGCGCGTGAAAGTGGAAAATTACCATAACATGACGTGGAGGAGCGGTAGTGCACAGGTTGTCTGTAGCTCGAGGCTTGCGGTTCGTGGCACGGGCCTCCCTGGTTAATGCTGCAGGCGTATTGCCAGTAGGCGCCGTGCCCCTTCGCAGTGCACGCTGTAGCTCCCGTGGCGTCACTCGAATTTAAAAAAGAGTCCATTGACAATGAATGTTTGACTCTTAAGCGATATTAATTCGTGGATTTAAAACAACATTAACGGGTTAATGTGTATATATTTCAGAGGGCTAATGTACATATACAACACAGTCATCAATAACACTGTAGCCTTAAAATATTAATATTATAATATACAATCAGCGATGTGTCAAGCAATGGCGCTTATTCATAGCACGGGTGCTGAGTCCCCTTGTGCCACACAGGGACAGCTGCCACTGGGGGTGCCCTGCCAAACGTTGTTGAGATTGAGACGTCGAGAGCTCTGAAGCGGCTCGGCGTACAGGACACACAACAACAACAACAACCGCTGGCGCCCTTCACCACCAAGTGGCGGTGACGTCTCCACGACGCCTGTGCCAGGCCAGGTGCACTTTGCGGAAGGGCTCGCTGCTGGCAGGTGACTGACTGAGATGACTGGCAGATGCGACAGCTCTGTCTCAAACACAAATCATGATCATCGTGATCACTATGTACCTGGGCCACCCTGAGCTCGGTTCCCAGCCACGGCTGCTATCCTCTTATGTCCCGTCTCTGAACACGTGGTTTTCAAAACACGCGCTGCACCAATGAACGCGTCCAAGGTCGCACCTGCGCCACCAGGTGTAGGGTCGCACCTGTGCCGCTAGGTGCAAAGTCGTACCCGTGCCGCCAGGTGCTTGGTCACACCTGTGCCACCAGGTGGCCCTGTAACGACACGCAGCTGTGGTCCAAGGCGCCATGATCCACGCATTCTTTCACCAGCAGGCGAAGGTCGTCGTGCGGCATCGAGAGACCGTGCGTGTCGCCCGATCACTTCCTGACGATTCACCCTCCCACCTCCCCCCCTGCTGCCTCCCTCCTACACCGGCCTCTCGCCCACAACTCCTCCCGGAATCGCCGTGCCGTGCGCCGTGCCCGGTCGATGAGGGTGGTTGGAAGGAGGACGAGAGAGAGACGGAGGGGTTTGAAGGACAAAACTTTGTTTCATTTGCCTCCCCCCACCCCCCCCGTTGCCGGCAGCAAGCAGCGTGTGCTGGCCGATGATCATCGCCTAGCCACTTCAGATCGAGCGCTCGCGGACCTGTGCCGACAGGCTGTGGACACCACGAACCCCAGAGGTATGTTACGGGGGTGGGGGGCCACGCATCGACTTGCGATGCAGAGGGTCGCCGCTTCGATTCTCGTTCTCCCGGCGCGGCAGTCAAACCGACGGTGGTGGGGGGGGGGGGCTTTAACCCCCCCCGGCGTGAGCGAACAATTGCAGGGCCGCGCGCGCGCCTTTAACTCTTACCACACCAACAACACAAACTCAGCACATTCCAATTACTTAATCAGATATACAGTAGAATAAGAATAATAACTGTGTGTGTGCGGGGGGCCTGGTAAAGAGAAATATAGACGACGTTTCGGGCAAAAGCCCTTCTTTATGCAACATCGAGACGACTTACATCGCTTTAAACTAAAGCACGTGATGATCCGCGCAGAGCTCAGGATCCCCTCTGATTATCCTAATCCCCTTCTTCCTTGCTGCTGTTGGGAGACGTCACGATTAATGGGTTCTCTGTCAGGTGCCTGTTGCAGCATTTGACTCTTTAGCAGCGTGTGCTCTCTCTACACACACACACGACTTGGGGATCAGGCCTTCATCCAGCGGTGGACTGACCTTGGCCGATGATCACGATATATGTGCAACTCTATGCCCGCTGTACTTTAAACACTTTATTTAAGTGCCGTGACCACGCAAACCGAAACCGAGCGACTGGGTTCAAACTTTCAGGAACTACGAGCGTGCTTGTGTCTGAGTGATGGGTTTCACTTGGCCCATCACCCCCTCCAGGGTCGGTAAAATCAGAAAATGTATTGATACTTGGAGGAATCGGATGAGCTATGAAGCTCTTTTTCACAGATGCCCACTCTGGGAAGCAAGTCAATGGCGGCCATCTTACGGATATACGGACCCCCGCCACATGAATGTGGACATTGTGTTAGAAAGCAAGAACACCGTCGTCTGTTGGACGCCACTTCTATGCTGCCACTTATCTGCTTTTACCAACGCGGACTGGCCACGACGTGGGGAGACCCACACGCAGCAGTGGAGTGACACCACAGGCTTGCACGTGTCGTACATGATAACAACAACAACACTGCGGCTGTGATTGATTCACGTAACGAGTTAGTAGATTACGGTGGCCAGTAGATGGCAGTTTGGCAATGGATTCCTGAGTCTATCTGTGCGGCGCTTTGAGCGTTATCCCGGCTTTCATCCCACAAGAAGCCAACCAAACAAGTCTGGGCTCGGCTAAACAAGTCCCGCTGTAGCGTGACCATCCTTAGAGAGGCGTGCTTGAGACTCGGTAAAGGCTTTTGGGAGTTAAACGCACGACTACCGTATTGTTATTGTTACCACTGTCCTGCTATTTACAAAATAACGATTGAATGGTCCGCCTTGGGTTTCATGATCAAAGTGCGGTGAGGTTTGTTGAAGGGGTTACTACTTTCCACTGCTGTGGGATGCTGGGTCGTGTTCCACGCGTTTGGTCGTTGTGTTCTTGTTGTACAAGTCCTGGGTGCTGTGTTACATTCTACTATGCCACTGGGATTGTGCTATAGCAGGGCCTGGTGAGTGTGTGGGTGATTGGTGAGTCTCATCTGAGTGGACCAGCGTCTGCTGAGTGGTGACGTATCACGAGCGTGTGGTGAGTCGCCATGCTCAAGTCCGTCGTGTAAAGGTGAGCGGTGAGTGCCTGGTGAGTGTGTTATGAGGGTCAGGTGAGTGGGATAGTGCCTGGTCAGTATCTTGCTGTCAGGCGAGTGGTGAGTGTCCAATGAGCGTATGGTGAGTGTCGCGTAGCCACCGCTGTGTGGCAGGCTCCGTACACAGCAGCGACACGCGCCTGCAATCAGAGATGGAGGCTGCGAGACGCGTGGACACGCAGGGGCAGCGAGACGCGTGGACACGCAGGGGCAGCGAGCCGGTGACAGTCGGAGACGTTCTGCTTGCAAACCAGAGTTGATGGAGTGATTCTCTCGTGTGGCGGCTTCGCTGTCATTCAGAAATGCCCCGTCTTGAATGGGTGGGTACAACGAAACGAAACTATTTTATTTTACATTTCACCAGGCAAGTCCCACTGAGCTAAGGAGCTCTTTCGGAAGCGACCTGGCCACAAGTGATAGTTCAACAAAGTGGCTTGACGCGTGTGAAGGTGTAGCGGCCGTAGGCTGAACTCGAAACGCGCGTTTCTAAATGTGGAGGGACAAACCGGAGAACCCGGGTAGGAGAGAGGCATGCAGAGAGACGTGGGAATGGACAGAGTGATGGAGAGATCAATTAACGGACACAGAGACTGACATGAAGAGGGTCAAGCACAGACTCACGGGAACGCACGAACACAAAAACAAACACTAAGATCCCCCGAATAGCCTTAGCAGACTGTTGGGGCAAGTGCTGTTAGCGAGCACCTGTGAAGGCCGGCACGGCACACGAGGGGGTCGTTGACCAGCACCACGCCCGGCCGCCTTTGTCTCCCCAGTGGCGAAAGAGAGATGAGCAGAACATGGCAACATAAACGGGAAAAAGACGCACAGAGGACATGAAGAGAGACACACCGATCAATTTTGGGGGGCACCTAAATACATTGGGGGGGAGGAGGGGTGCCCTTGATACATTCTTCTGCTGCCACACGGTTGACAAAGACAAATGCAACAAAGTCTGAAAAGTGCACAAAGCACGTGTGGAGGGGAGCACGCTTGGACTTTCCCACAGGGAGAGAGAGAGAGCTAAGGGAGCACACGGATCAGGAAACAAGCTCGCTTCCGAGACGTCATATTGATCATAAATCAATGTAAATGGACTTGGGCAGGAAAGATCATTGGTAGATGGTATGATGGCCAATAGACGAGGCTGGTGATGGAATGGCAGTCGGAGGAGAGACCGCGTCCATGAGGACAGCCCCCACCACGTGGACGGAGCGGTGACATGAGCTCGTGCACGGGAATGAGATTGACGCTCACGGCGCTGGCCTGCCAGGGACGGTGTCGGGGAGGCCTTGGGTCCAGCAGCGGATAGACCCAGGCTGATGACGATCACGACGGCGGTGAGCCATGCCGGCTCTTTTGCAAGCGGGAAGGGATATTTTGGGAGCGGTTGCGTCGCCTTCAAAAGAGGGGGCCCATCGCTTGTTTGTGAAGCGTTCCCCGGCGTGTTCGTCACTCGCGGTGAGCGTCACGGCCTCGGCTCATTTCTTCACGCGATGTGGCTGAACACGGGGAGTGGCTCATCACAGCGCTGAGCTCCGCGTGACTTTAATCAGAGGAACGTGGACGGACAGCGGTGACCTTTTGACCCTGCATTGTTTTTCCCTGGCGCGGCCCTCCCCCGACAACTTTATTACCCTGGGGTTGTTTTTATATTATTATTTGTACTGCACTGTACTACTCGGTTAACTTGTACATTCGTCAGAGAGCTCCACTGTAGTATCGCACACAAGGTTATCAGTTTACATTCCGGTCATGATTCAGCTCGGCCTATATCAGCTCTTTCACAGTCGGTAAAAAAGAAGCAGCTGCCACTCCTCATGCCTGGTGTTGTCCTGTGGAGAATGAGAATATTTCAGTATCAGAAAAGGTATTCACACTGAAGGAATCTGATGACCTATTAAGCTCTTTTTCACAGATGTTCAGTAGGGGTGGGTAAGAACGTTAAAACAAACGGTACAACAACACGACAGTAGTGAAGACCCATCCCCCCACTACGGAGAGACGGAGAGACGGGTATTCACCAGATGAATGTGGAATGTCCACCATTGGAGACGGGTGGCGCACCACGTTTGTTTCGGCTGTCCGTGAGTCCACTTTTAGCGCAGAGGCACTTTGGTTGAATTTGAGAGCCCTATAAACACGCCCAGGTGACTGGTGCTGGGAAGTCCGCCTCGGAATTGTTGCACAATCTCGATGTTTCTCTTGAGTCACGGCAAAGTGGGCTCGGAGTTCACCGCACGGGGACTACGGAGCAGGGCACAGGGAGGGGGCTGGGCGGTCGGAGAGGCTGAGCCAAACACCGCTGAGGAGTTGGGTTCGAATCCGGGCCTTAGCCAATCGCACCCGCTATGCATGCAAGTCGCCCACCCAAGCTGTACCCAGGCTTGAGCCTGCTTAGCTTTGTGGGCCCTGAGCAGCAGAGGGCAGCAGCAGCAACATCCACCGTTGTACTTCACTGCTATGATCCCACTGCTGTGCCCCCTGCCTTCACCTACAGTCCTACACCAACCCACACTGACCAGGGTGGTGAAGTATGGCCAAATCAAACCTGCACGGAATGGAAGGAGGGGGGTTGCCTCATCCAGCAGTGGATTGACAGGGGAAGCTGCACGTTTACATTTAGTTGATGACTACAAGTGGAATGCGATCGGTCGCTTTGTTTAGCGTGACTTTCTCTGACTTGCTTTGATACTTTTTCGCGTCGAGCTTCCCGTGTAGGAAGGAGGCCCTCTCTGTGTGAGTGTTGGGCTGTGTACGGCCGGGAGGGCGACTTTGGCACTTGCTTGTTGACACAAAGGGGAGGCGGGTCTCGACTCATAGCGGCTCTCGCCCTGGGCTCGCTCGAGACGAGCGGTCCGAGAGCGTGCGCGTCACTCGGTAGCTACGCGACCGTGTGGAAGTGTGAGCAGGTGAGAACCGATGGCTGTCGGAAGCGATGAAAACAGACGGCTCGTCCCCAAGTGGGGGTTTTATAGCGATGATCGACTAGTGTTTTGCATAAGTGCTGTTAGCGAGCACCTATGAAGACCAGCACGGCACACGAAGGGGTGGGTGGCCAGCACTACGCCCGGCCGCCTTTGTCTCCCCAGTGGCGATTTTTACACATTGCACCGGGTAATCATTTGAGGCTGAGTCGACCTAGGGGAGGCCCAGGACCGGTTCAAATAATCGTTACTGGTGTTGGCCGTGAGCGGGAATCGAACCCGGGTCGCCAGGTTCGTAGCGCTAACCACTATACTACCGCTCCCCACTACACAGACACAGACACACAGCGACGATCATCTGAACCGATTCTGGGCCTCCCCTAAGTCGACTCGGCCTCAAATGTGTACCTGGTGCGGTGTGCAAACGTCACCGCTGGGGAGGCGGCTGGGCAGGCGTGGTGCTGGCCACCCAGCCCCTCGTGTGCTGTGCAGGCCTTCAGCAATAGCAGCAACACAGTCTGCTAAAGGCTATATGGGGGATCTTTCGTGTGTGTGTGTGTTCTGCTGCTGACGTACCAGCTAATCGCACGCGTGGTGGGCTGGTGGGGGGAGCTACAACTAAAACAACCCTCGCCCGAGCGAGGTTTTACAGAGGCGACGCATCTGTGGGGCGACACCCAGGATGAGTGTTTGTGGTAAAACGCGGAGTTTTATGACGACCTAGTCCCCGCGGCACGCACCACGGATGTCAATCGTAACTATTGCTGTAAAGACGCACCGCGCCGCTTGACCCAGTCAGTCTGGGGAAGGCAGCCGGCGAGGTAAGGTGCAGGTTGTTGGTATCATTTAAACAAATTATATCTGTGTGCGTGTGTTGCAACTTTAACACAGTAACAATGTGGCTCCCTTGCGGTGTCTTCCTGTGGCCACGACTTGGGATGACGCTGTCGAGACAACGTGCCGGTGGTGTTTTATGGAGCGAGGGAGCGAGAGAGGCCGCCAGTCGTAGGCAAAGGAGGAGAGGCAGGACTTGGACCGGCCCGTGAACATGGCAGGGGGCGGGGGGGGCAGGGAGCTGGGGGAAGCGAGACTGTGGGAGCAGCAGAGGAGAATGAGCGACCCTCCCCACCGAGCACAGGCTTGACAGTGGGGAGGGGGCTTCGACAGAAAATCCATCCGTGAAAGTTTGTTTGAAAGAGACAGAAAGCCGGTCTCTCCGCGTCGAGTGACACGCGTCTTTGCTGTCCACCGACTACGGTCGCCAGCTTTGAAACTCAACAACGTTGCGCCGCGTAAATGTTACGCGGCGCAAAAAGCGCCATTACTTCGGAGTCTACCCATTTTGGAAAATTTGCTTTTCAGAACGTCGGCGTCAAATCGCAGGAACGGAACGATTTGACGCCGTCGATGATAATAGCGCTGTGAGGAGACCTGTCTGAGACGTGCGCTGCTCAAACCCAACTACCGGCCCAAGTAAGCTTTGCGCAGTTTACCTGCTTGAACGATTAATGCTTCAAAACATTGGTCTGGAAGGCTAATAGGCTGATGGATGGAAAAAATCTTCATTTTAAATGGACTTGACTCCCTGTAGGAGAAATGTACTTCCTGTCTGTTTGTTATTCATCATCCACGATGTTCCACCACGGCGCACAGTGAGCCTCATTGATCGCTCGCTCATTCCGCTGATGTGAAATCTCCTCCTCTGTTGCAGATACATTCCGTGACGTCCTCTGCCTAAACGCCCTTCGTTGAGCGACGCTCGGAGGATCTTATTTTGCGCTCGGAGCGTCCAACGTTTCCTGGTGTCACACGGTCTTTCACTTCACCTTTCCAGCTTTGGTAACCCCCCACGGACTGCAAATAGTCTCTGGAGAACTGCAGCGGGAATCGAAACTGTGGAACAACGTTGGAGCCCTGTGACCACTGACGCCACTCGGCACGCACCCCTCTCCCCTCCTCCCGTCGTCCACCAGCGCTCGCTACCCACCCACCCACCCCACCCACCCACCCACTGACACCACACCCACCACCCACTCATTGACCCACCGACCCACATGGAGCCAAGGAGCGGTCCTCCGCACGGCCACAACGACCGCCGTGCGGAGCCCGGCGAGGAGCTGGCAGGCCGTCTCGAGCGCTGCAGCATCACCTCGTCGCTCTCGTCGCTCTCGTCGCTCTCGTCGCCCTCGTCACCCACGTCGCCCCCCGGTGGCTCCGGAGCCAGTGATGATGGCGGCGGAGAAGAGCGCAGCGTCAGGGTGACGCTCAGCACCTTCAGCGAGGCGTGCACGAGCCGGACGGGCAGCCAGCAGATGATCCCCAAGTCGCTGGCGACCGCCACCGCCGCCGTCGCCACGGCCACGGCCGCCAAGAAGGGGAGGTCGGCCTCCTCCGCGTCGGCCTTCTCCAAGAAGGGGGTGCCCGCGCTCAAACCGCTCGTCCCGAGGGGCCACAGGGCCACGGTGGCAGTGCAGTTTCCGGTGAACTCCGGCGGGTCGGCAGCGGGGTGGACGGGACAGGTGGGGCACGGGGGGCAGGCCGGGCAGGCGGGGCACGGGGGGCACGCGGGCTCTGGCAACGTCCGGGCTGCGGGCGGCGTGAGGGACAGGAGAGAGGAGGTGGCGGTGGTGGAGCGGGGCAGGGACGACGATCGCGGGGAGCACGACGAGCCCGAGGAGGAGTCGGAGGGGAAGCCCGACGCGGGAGGCGACGACGACGTCGACGGGTTTGGGCCGGGGCTGTCGCGGGGGCTGCGCGCCCAGTCGTACCGCCGCGCCGTCGACTTCAGCGACGTGATCGAGGGCCGCGGCCGCCGCGGCGGTGCCAGGCCCGGCGGCAAGGGCCCGCTCGAGGCCCTGTCCGAGGAGGAGCAGCCGGCCGCCGCGACGGCGGTCACGGTGGCGACGACCAAAACCCGCGGCAAGGTCAAGGTGAGAGGCCGAGGGGCAGCGGTGATGTGGGCCGCGAGAGGGTTACGTTGCTCCCGTCTCCGCGCCGTGGAGGGCTCCTCGAGAGCGTTTCTTACCGTGGCTGCCGTCAGTCTCGACTGTCGGTCATCGGCCCTTCTGGCCTTCTAGCCGAGCCCTGCCCAAGCCCCCGCTCGCTAACAGATCGGCCTCAGCCAAGGTAAGGTCAAAGGTAAAAACAACGAGCCTACCTTTACCCTACCTTTTACCCTTACCGCATACAATCACTCTACCCTTACCTTTTGCCCTTTAGCAGGTCAGGTAAAAGGCCAAAAGCAACGAGCCTACCTTTACCCTACCTTTTACCCTTACCCCATACAAATTACCCGATTACAGGGTAATTACTGGGGTACTACACATGAGAAAGGCTTATAACAGGTAAACGCTAGGCAGAGCGCTTTATTCATACAGAATACTCTCGATGATTCCAATTTTAAATGGAGGCCATGGACTGCGCCATGAAGCTTTTAGCGAGCAGTAAACAAGGTAGTCGGTAAACAAGGTATTTACCGGGTAATTCTTCCGCGCTACCTTTACCCTACCCTTTACCCTTTTACCCGGTAAAAAGGGTAAATTACCTTACCTTGCCGAGGACTACTAACAAAGTGTTGTCTTCGACCCGTGCCTGTTCTCATTCGTATGTTCCTGTTGCTCTCAACGTCATCGCGAGCATGTGTTCGGAACCTCCGCTTACCACGGTTGGCTATGTACGGTGCGAAAGAAGTTCAACATACGTGCATACGGCCGATTTTGAATATGCGACCGGCCCGGCGATCGGTCGCTCGTTAGCAGCATCGCTGCTGTGCGGGTGGCGCCTGGCGGGCGTCCGTGCCACCCGCCCACTCACCGCGGCTCCGTCGTGCCATCCTGCCCTGTGCCGCAGGGATTCCAGATCATGGACCGACCCCTGAGGAGGAGAAACACCTTCGACAAAAGTAAGCGACTTTCCCATTCATTCATTTATCGTGCTTCGCCGGTCACGCACTCGCACGCACGCACGCACTCGTGTCGATGCTGGTGCTGTGATTGTGTCGGTGGCGGTAGCGGGGACGTTGTAACCGAGCCGAAGGTATAGGCGCGCCACGCGACCATCTCATGAGCCATACGTATTTGAACTGAAAGTGAGTTAGAATACTCAGAATGGATAGCGTGGGAGTGATGCCCTCTGTAGCACATCACCACGTCCTACACCTCATTGCTGATCCTCGCTGCTGTGGTTGTTGAGTATGATACATTGCGGTTGTGTAGGCGTGAGTGTTAATTGTACCCGATGTGACATGATGATTATGATGGTGTCGTTTATGGTTATGTTGAATGTTACGAGAAGAGAATTGGTTGCTGTGCAACGGGAAATAAGAGCCAGCTGTGAGGTTTGTGCTCTTCTCACAGTCCTCCTGTACTCGGAGCACTCAGAGTTGTCTGCATTTTCTTAACATAATAATAATATGCCAAGATAATATGTATTGTGAGGTTGTTTTATTTTTATTATATAGGATTACAAAGAATACTCTGGTGGGAGGTTGCATTCATATGAGCACAAATTGAAAAGGTAGAGCAATTTAGCCGTGCTCAGTCTTCTGTATGTCTCACCACCTCTTCGCAGTATCAACTCGATGTTGATTTGTTCGACGGGAAATCGCCTGTAGCCAGTTACCCAGCTAGATTCGGTGGCAACGGCCCCGCAGCAGCCAATACCAACGGTGGCTGTTGGGGTAGAAAGGAGCCCAGCCAGCAGCCAGCCAGGAAATTCGAGGCATAGATAATTTTTGATAGCCGTAACGATCGGTGAGTTCTGCCCCATCGGGCTTTGATGAATTGTCGTGATTGAGGGGTCGCGATTCGACTCGATGACACGCGCTTCCCACTGCCCCGTTTAGTGCCGTCTAAGTGGGTACTGTCCGTCTCGTTCGCTCCCTCTTGCTGGTTCCGCGTCGTCCACGGCGGTGCTCTGAGTGTCATCGTTCCGTGTCGTTTCTACAAATCGCATGGGGATCGACGCTTTCGCGACGCGACGCGTATCGTGAGCGCGAGAATCGTTGCACGTGCGCTCTTGGTAGCCGCGCTGTCGGCGTCTGTCTTTTATTGTTGGTGTTGCCGTCATTGATGTGGACGTCGTCTTGAATGTTGCGTCGTGCAGCGCAGCGCAGCGTGATCTCGCCGTCGAAAAGTCGCACACGGCCAGCAGCAGCAGCAGCCACTGTCTCACTTCGTGCACCCCATGCCGTACTTTTTAAGAACGCACTGTGAAATATGATTATTGTGGGGTAAAAAAAAAACCCCGACCATTGACACATTGTAGCCAGAGGGTCTGGCCGGGCAGTAGAACCAGATAATCAGGGCAGGCCTCTGCTTGCACAACGAACAACACAAACAACACCCCAACAGGGCTGGATGCACTCACACTCACGAGCACACTCACGCACGCCCAGTCACTGTACAGCGACGCACAAGCACACACGCACGCATTCACACATGCACGCACGTACACGCACGCACACACACGCTCCCACACTCATACAACACACCAACATGGCCACGCGCAAACACGCTCGCACTCAAACGCACATTCGTGCGCACGTACACACACACAAAATCGATGCATGCACACGTGTTCACACGTGCACTCACGCACTCACGCAGTCATGTAGACAATCACGCAAAGATCCCCCCTATAACCTTAGCAGGCTGTTGGGTCAAGTGCTGTTAGCGAGCATCTACGAATGCCAAAGCGGCAAACAAGGGGGCGAGTGGTCAGCACGACGTCTGGCCGCCTTTGTGTGAGCGGGAATCGACCTCGGGTCGCCGAGTTCTTGACCCACTGCCCCAACCACCATACTACCGCTCCCCACTGTACAATACATAACCCTCATACCCCATACACACACACAGACACCACACGCACGCACGCGCCCCCCCCCCCACGCGTAAAAACGTGGACGAGAGACGAGCACCAGAGGTCACAAATACCCCCCCCCCTCCCGCTGCATGTCGCGTACCTGCGCTGCTGCCACCGCTGATGCGTGCGGCACAAAATGGGCATCCCGGCGCACAAACGAAACACGAGCTGCCGAGTGCCAAGGTGATTAGCCCACGAGTGCCAAGGTGATTAGCCCACGAGTGCCAAGGTGATTTTCCCACGCTTAACCAGGCCATGCACACCTGCGTCATTCGCCTGGACGCGTGCAGAGTGTAGGTGACGAGGATGGGGCATGGGGGGTGTGTGGGAGATCGCGAATTGAAATGAGAGAAATGAACATCGAGAGTGATAAAATTGGAACTCTAAATGAGAATGAGCGAGAGACTTGATTAGCGGCGGCGTTTGTTTCTAAACGAATTGTCGCTGCGCTCGCTTCACGAGTTCCGTCCCTGGCGACCGGGCGTGTTTTGCTCGTTGCGAAAGCGTGCCGCAAATATTTCTCGCGCGGCTGCCAAAGGCGGAATTTAATTTTCTCTCGGCCGAGGCCAGCTGGCAGACGGCGTCGCGAGCGAGCGACCGTGGAGAAGCGATAGTCACGAGCGTGCGCGCGCTCGTCGCGAGCGAGGGATCGTAGCTCGTGTGCGGTAGAGTTGATGCGAGCGAGCGCTTGCAGTGATTGAGCGGGCGAGTGAACGACAGTAAGCGGCGATAGTAGCGAGTGAGCGACAGTACAAGAGTGAGCGGAGTCGGCGTCGTAGCGCCGTGCGGGACCCAGCAGCGCGCCATGGCCGTGCCAGCGCGAGCATGAGCTCCCCGAGGGCCCCCTCGCCGCGCGTGCGGGTCGCCGCGAGGCGAGCGTCCGACTCGGCCCTGCTGGGGGGGCGGCCGAGGTCGCGACCTCGCGAGAGCTCCATCCTCAGCCTCCTGGGGTTCTCGCCGAGCCGAGGCGCCGACGGCGGTGGCGGCGGCGCCGACGGCGGCGGCGGCGATGGCACCGACGGGCGAGACGGGGGCGGAGGGGCCGACGGGGAGGGGCCGCAGCAAGGCCTGGGCGACGTTCTAGGGGGCCTCTTGTCGGCGATGCAGTGGCCCAAGTGGTTGCCTTTCTCCGCAGATCCGGGCCTCTACCAGAACTTCACGGAGAAGGGGCTCTTGGTGAGCGACGCGCTGCGGGAGGATGTGGAGGCCGAAGAGGCGGAGGAGGCTACCGAGAGGAGCTTCCAGAGTGTGGGCCTGCCCCGGGCGGGAGGAGAGGAGGAGGACGTGGAGACGGAGACGGTGGCGGTGGCGGAACCGGAGTCGCCGGATCCCAGGATCATCATCAAACACCGGCCCTTCCGCACCACCTGGAGCCAGCTACCAGAGGTGGCGCTCACGTGGACAATTGTGACGATGGCGACGAGGATAATGACGATAAGGATGATGACGATAAGGATGATGACGATAAGGATGATGACGATGATGGTGAAGATGATAATGACATTTTTGCTGATGGTTTTGACATGTGGTGATGGTGATGCTGATTTTTCGTGGTGATGATTGTGATGATAGGAGATAATGTTAAAAATGATTGTGATGACAGTTATCACAGCATTGGCGATGATGACGATGTTGGTGGAAATTACAGCGATGGTTATGACGATGACAATTTGCATTGACTATGCCGGTGACAACCGTGTGATGGTTGTGACTGATTGATGATGGTGATGTTGGTGGCGATGGAATTGATCACTATGGTGACATTTGTGATGACTGACAGCTGTGATGATGATGAAGAATATTTTTTTATGATGGGGTTTGTATGGGCTTCTCCCGGGTTCTGTATGGGCTTACCCCAGCTAAAGACACACACACAAGCACACTGTGTAATTGGTGTTGCCTAAGCATCCCGATGTAGCAGGACCCTCCTGAAGGAGAGTCTTCAGGCTCTCAAAGTGACGGTGATGTCACCGCAGCGCGTCTTGCCTTACTAGGTGCACTTTGAGGCTATCACGTGAAGTGTCGAAAGCTCCCTGTCAGGAGGTCACTGGACAGACCCAGGGGTCATGGGTTGACCGACTGAGATGACTGGCAGATGCTCCACCTGTGCTCCCCACCATACTAACAGAAACACACACACATGCACACACACACATGCACACACACACATGCACACACACACACACGTGCACACACACATGCACCCACACACACACAAAGATACCCCTCGTAGCCTACACCGACTGTTGGGGCAAGTGCCGTTAGCGAGCGCCTGTTAAGGCCGGAACTGCACACGGGACAGTGGTGCGGCCACTCCTTGGCCCCCTTTGTCTCCCCGCTGCTAATGTTTGCACACCGCACCGGGTACTTGTTTAAGGCTAAACCAACCTAGGGGGGGTTCTCGGGTTCAGCCGTCACCCGCCATTGATGCGAGCTGCGGTGTACACGCACACACACGTGCACACGCACGCACACACGCGCACACGCGCACACGCACACACGCATCACAGAGCTCCCCCGCTGCTATTTTGTTGACGCTGTAGCAACGCCTCGCCGTGCGTGTGAGAGTTCACGTG
The DNA here is from genome assembly GCF_964198595.1 of Lampetra fluviatilis. Lineage (NCBI taxonomy): Eukaryota > Metazoa > Chordata > Hyperoartia > Petromyzontiformes > Petromyzontidae > Lampetra > Lampetra fluviatilis. Next base: position 1,065,084 of record NC_136310.1, read on the forward strand.
ATTCCATCCCCCCACGCCCCCCCCCCAACCACCGCCCCCCCCCTCCCCCGTGCCCCCCCCCCCCACCCCGATTGCTCTGCCAGGTGCGAGGCAGCATGGTTCTGCACCAGCTGACGGCCGACGAGCGCAAGCGGCAAGAGGTAAGCGGGCAAAGTGAGCGCCTCCGGTGGGCGCGTGGTCACAGCTGCTGCTGCTGCTGTTCACTCGCCCACTCCTCACTCTGCAAGGCGAAGCATGGAGTGGCGGGGTGGTCACACTCGTGTCTCACAGTGACGAGGTGGGGGGGGGGAGTGGTCACGTGTCTCACAGTGACGAGGTGGTAGGATGGTCACGTGTCTGACAGCGACGAGGGGTGGGGTGGTCACACGGCCAACTTCCAGTGACGATTATCTGGACCAGTCCTGGACCTCCCCTAGGTCGACTCAGCCTAAAATGGGTATCTGGGGCGGTGTGTAAAAGCATCACCACTATGGAGACAAAGGTGGTTGGGTGCGGTTCTGGCCACCCACCCCCTCATGTACCGTGCCAGCCTTCATAGGTGCTCGCGAACAGCACTTGCCCCAACAGTCTTTTAAGGCTATACACGGGGGATTTTGCTCCCATAGATTGAAAAAAGAAGTCACACCTTATCACTGGCATTGGCCAAATATCTGCATGCTGAAAAAATGACCTGCTAATGACTCCATTGGGATTACACAGCAGCAGCAGTGGCAGTAGCAGCCCCACTGTGACAGCATGGCAAGACCCTCCTGGAAACAACATCTTGAGACTCGGGGCTTTCCTGGGCTAACAAGCGTGTGCTCTTACGTGTCCGCGTCCGCAGGTGATTTTCGAGATCATCACCTCGGAGCACTCGTACCTGCACAGCCTGGAGGTGATGATCGGCCTCTTTAAGGAGTCGAGCGAGCTCAAGGTGACGATGAGCAAGCTGGAGCACCACCACCTCTTCTCCAACGTCACCGACATCCGCGACGTCAGCAAGCGGTGAGGCTCCCTCGCCGTCGGTGGGGAGCGGTGAGTGGTGAGGGTGAGGGGTGGGCTGACGGGCGAGGATTTTGGGGGGGGGGGGGGGTGATAGCAGCGGTTCTCAAGGCCTTTTGGAGGCTGGGTGGTGGGGGCGGTGGTGGGGGCGGTGGTGGTGGAGAGGTGGTGGGGGTGGTGAGGGTGGTGGGGGTGCTGGGGGCGGTGGCGGCGGTGGGGGCGGTGGGGGCGGTGGTGGAGGTGGTGGAGGTGGTGGGGGCGGTGGGGGCGGTGGGGGCGGCGGGGGGCGGCGGGGGTGGCGGTGAGAGCGGTGTGAGGGTCAGAGTGAGGATGAGGGTCAGAGTGAGAGTCAGGGTTAGAGTCAGGATTAGGGTTAGCGTGAGGATTAGGGTGAGGGTGAGCATGTGTTAGAGTGAGCGAGAGTTAGGTGAGAATTATGGGAATGATCAGGTTAGGAACTATCTGTGATTGAATGGAATCCTTAACATGCAGTTTAGAATCCTGTAAATGTCTCTCTGGAGACGCAAATGTTATCGCTCCGATCATTCCTCCTCGTACTGTATCAGCTGGCCAATCAATAGCCCAGCCTCACCATGAGATCTAAACGGCTCGGGTCACCGCCGTGGTCACATCGATGACACCAAGGAGGTGAGCAGTGCCGTCGTCATCAACATCACCAACAGTGATCACTCTTCATGCATCGCTTGGGAGGCCTTCCCGTACCTACAACCGCCCGTTACGACCCTACGAGACATCACAACTCGCCACGTTCGTCAATAGCCCTGCACTCTCTCTCCACAAGAGCAAGCACATACTGCGCATTACGAGTTGAAGTTCTGTTTTATTATTATTATTATTATATCCCAAATAAACAAGTGACAATTACAGTAAATAACACAAACTACGACGTTTCGTTTCGGTCGCAACATAACCGGTCGTCATCATGATCATCATGATCGAATCGTCGTAGTTTTTTTTTCTTTGAACCTATCTACGTGACTTTAATGAAAGACCCAAAGAATATGAATTCCTGCAGTCACGAAAGCTTTAAGTCAAGTAATAAGACTTCACAATTCTGGCAAGTCGCCTGATGATGTTGGTTGATGTAATCACCAGCGAAACGTCACGGTACTCACGTTGAAAATATTGTAGTGAGTTTACTCTCCAACACACAACCGGTGTGCTGTGCTAGTAACGAATTGTCATGCTCTGTTTACGTGACCAACCTTACTAATTGGCTGTGTCGGGTGGTGGCGAGTTTAACAACACATTTATATATTTAAGCAATCTAACCCCAAAAAAAACCTTTTTTATGGATGATATTGGTCGCGAAAGCCTACTACGCATTAAACTACAGTTTTAACAGTTAATTAAGTGCCTAATGGGATTTTAGTTTTTATGAATTATTTCCATGCGGGGATTGGGAGCCCTGTTCCATGTGACAGGGTGCATTGGCGCTCGAAACGTGACACCGCCTTGGAATTTGGAGTCGCGTGTCTCCCCTCCCTGTCCCGGTCCGACCGAGAGAGCGGCGGGGGGGGGGGGATGGGAGGATGCAAAAATAGATGGCGCCTTTCACGCGGATTATCTCGGGCGATGCCGGTGTCCTTGCCCAGTGGCGCACACCGACATCGTTACGCATTGAGGCCGAAAGACATCACGGAGGGGAAGGGGCGTCGTGTTCTGCCCGTCACGCGCGCCCCGAGCGTGCCGGTGTTAATGTCGCGAGCAAAATTATTGATGAAAACGTGGTCGTCAGCCTTGACGCGTTTACTGTTGTCATTGTGATCGACGCCGGGCGTGTGGGGATCGTCCGGTGCGACGGAGTCGAGGACTGGCTCGAGACGATGACGACGACGAGGCTAACGAGTCGGAGCGAGTTCGTTGTTGAGCGGCGCCAATGGAGACTGCGGTGCGCTGAGGAAGACCAAACGAGCTTATCGGCTACGTCTGCCCACTAAGGGATTTACCCGGCGGCTAACTTGAAAAACTTTCATCAACACCAGAGCGTACATAGCAGCATCGGCACGACCGCAAAAGTGAACGTTTGTCATGTTTATGGGGTTACGTCTGACTGACTTACGGCCGATTGGACGTCTTGTCTGTGCGTGCGTGGGAATGCACACACAGACACGCATGCGTGCACATCTATGCGCTCGGGCCAAAGCTTTTCCGTGTAGCCTGCACAGTCGGTTTGTTGCAGAAGTTTGCGGTTCGATCCCAGCAGCCGCCCCGGTTAATACCGCGGGTGGATTAACCATTAAATACGAAGTGCCGACTGCCTCTCCCTGTGACGAGTAGGCCTCGTGCAAGGCATCTCGAGCTGGGCTATTCGATTAGGCGATGACTCGCCAACGCTACCGATAACCGACTCAATTTGGTCACGTAAAAAGTTGGGGGAAAAAAGAAGTCTCAACGCCGTTACCACACGTGCCGCTGTACGGGAGGTTACGAGTTGGGCTCAATTGGGATTGTACTGTATAGGGTAGTACAATTAGGGCACGGGGTCAGGGGTAGGGTTGTGAGTAATTGGGTCGGGGTATGGTTAGGGTCAGGCAAGGTAAGGTCAGGGTTGGGCACGGTGAGAGTGGTTGTGCACACGGCACCAATCATCGCCCACTGCTGGCAGCAGACCGATGCCCCCAGGGCTCTCTTGCGAACGAGACTCGTCCTGGCCTCCCGAGTTTCTCGCCTCAAACTCAACTTGAGACGGAACTTCTCAGCGGCGTCACTCGAGGCGTGGCTTGTAGGGGGTTTCCTGCCTTCGGGGAACAGCACGTGGTGGTGGCGGCCGCCATTTTTGAAGGGGCCACCAATAATCGACATAAACAAAAGTCGTCGATTCAACTTTTGGCTGATTAAATTAACTTCATCGACTTTATCGACCCACCCCACTTGTGGGTCCAGCGCCGGAGTGCATCTTGGCGACACCTACCCACGTGATCACCCCCTACCCCCCCCCCACGCGCCCCTCCCGTAGCTACAAGCAAAGCTGTTGACGTGTAACCGGGTGGGCAGGTGAGTGGGTTGGGCAGGTGCCCTGTCCTGGGCAGGGACGTCATGATTATTCCTTTACTCGATGCGGCACCGCGGGCCTGCAGCCAGTGGCGTCACGCTCGCTGAGCCGCCAAGAGCGAGCGCTGCTCAGGTGAGCGTGAGGGACGATGGGGGGGGGGGGGGTGCCTTGACCCCGTGACCCCGCGACCCGCGATTGCCGTTCCCACCAGCCTGCAGTGACCCCTGCTGCCTCTCCCTGCAGCTCTGTGAAAAAGAGCTTTATAGCTCATCGGATTCCTCCAGTATGAATAAATATTCTTATTAAAAAATATATATATATTCTGTGGGCTAGTGTCATTGCTCCCTTCAGCGCCCACTCACCATCGCTGTTGCTGTCGTGTGTGTGTGTCAGTGCTTTTGTGCGTGTGTGTCGGTGTGTCAGTGTATCTGTGTGTGTGGGGAGTGGTAGTGTAGTGGTTAGCGTCACTGGCCAGCATCAGTGACGATTGTCAGAACCAGTCCTGGGCCTCCCCTAGGTCGACTCAGCTTTTAATGAGTACTTGGTGCGGTGTGTAAACATCGCCACTAGGGAGACAAAGGTGGCCGGGCGTGGTGCTGGCCAACCACCCCCTCGTGTGTCGTGCCAACCTTCATAGCTGCTCGCTAACAGTTCTTGCCCCCGACAGTGCATTAAGGCTGCGCAGGGGATTGTCGTCTTTGTGCATATAGCTGCGTCTGCAGGTGTTCACGTGTATATACGTGCGTGTGTGTCTTTGTGTGTGTCTATGCGTGTGTGTGCGTGTATGTGTGTGTCTATGCGTGTGTGTGTGCGTGCTGCGCGTGTCGCAGCTTCTTCGACGAGCTGGAGGCGCGCCACCAGGACAACGTCGTCATCGAGGACATCAGCGACATCGTGGAGACGTACGCGGCGCAGTACTTCCAGCCGTACGTCACGTACTGCACCAACGAGACCTACCAGCAGCGCACGCTGCAGAAACTCTGGTGAGACTCGCACGCTCACTCACTCACTTGCTCCCTCGCTCGGCGAGACTCGGTGGCTCACTCAAGGAGACCTGGTGGTTGCCTGATGGGAGATTCGCCTGCTCAGGGAGACTCGCCTGCTCGCTCATCCGTAGCAGCCTCTCTCGCTCGTAGCAAACTCGCTCGCTTACAGCACAGGGTCACTCACAACAGACTCACTCGCAACAGACTCACTCACAACAGACTCGCTCGCTCACCGTGCACTCACTGCAAGCCCTCTTGCCGCTCACAAATGGCGTACGCGCGAGTCGGCCACGCTGGATGAACAGCTAAAGTCTTTTGTTTTACGGCTGCAGACTTTTTTTTTTAAGTTCAAGAATTATTGTTGTTTATACTCAAGAGGAGGCACTGTCCCATTGTCGCCCCCAGGAGCTCGAACCCCCAGTTCAAGGAGACGCTGCGCAAGATTGAGATGAAGCCGGAGTGTGGGGGGCTGCCCATGATCTCCTTCCTCATCCTGCCCATGCAGCGCATCACGCGGTTGCCCCTGCTCATGGACGTGAGAGAGCGCACAGAAGCACGTGGAGACACCGCACAGCAGCGCGGGGTCAGGTTGGGGTCAGGCTGGGGTCAGGCTGGGGTCAAACGGAGGTCAGACGGAGGTCAGATGGGGGTCAGACGGAGGTTAGACTGGGACAGAAAGGCAGATGTGCGATGCAGAAGGACCAGTGCCCAAAACGTTGCCTATGATACATATTTATATTAAAAAAAGATATATATTTAAAAAAAAATTTAAGGCCACAATGTTGATGATGGATATGTAGAATTATTTTGGTTTTAGGTTACTACAGTTAGGGCACAGGGTTAGACAGGGTAGCGTTGTGGGTAACAGGGAAGGGTTAGAGGGGTATGGTTCGGGTCAGGCAGGGAAGGGTGAGCGCTAGACACGGCGAGATGGGTTGATGCTGGCGTCGTTGTTATAATCGTCTCCCCCTCGTACGTTCTCACGACGCAGACGATTTGTCAGAAGTCCAAGCCGAACACCTTCCAGTACGAGACGGCGAAGCTTGCACTAAAGTCAGTGAGCAAGGTGAGGCCCTCACCATACCGAGACTCATTACACTCACCACCCCTGACCCCACTCATTACACTCACCACACCCTCACCGCCCCGCGTAACACCGCTGTACGCGACACGTGACAACGCTGTACGCCCCACGTGACACCGCTGTACGTGACACGTGAGCGCGTCTGTCTCTGGCTGCAGGTGGTGAGGGACTGCAACAATGGAGCCAAGCGGATGGAGCACACCGAGATGATGTGCACCCTTCAGACTCAGCTCGAGTTCAAAATCAAGGTGACGATTTTGCCGACATCGCCGGCATCTCCCACGACATGTTGGCCGCCGCGCTGTCGCCCGGATGCGCTGCGCCGCCCGTGCTGTCGGCAGTCGGACGTGGAACGATTCAGCCCCCCCCCCCCACCCCCACGTTTCTCCCTCGGGGGGCGGGGGGGGGCTCGAGCTCCCTGTGTCGCACCCCCCTGCCTCCCTTCCTGTGGCGTCTCTGTCTCCCCTCGGCTCTCCGCATGTCTCTTCCCATGTTGCTCTCCACGTCTCCCCGTGTCTCTCCCCGCGTGTCTCACCGCACGTCTCCCCGCGTCTCTCCCCGTGTCTCTCCCCGTGTCTCTCCCCGCGTCTCTCCCCGTGTCTCTCCCCGCGTCTCTCCCTGCGTCTCACCCCGTGTCTCTCTCCACGTCTCCCTCTGTGTCTCTCCCCACGCCTCTCCCCGCGTCTCTCCCTGTGTCTCTCCCCGCGTGTCTCACCGCACGTCTCCCCGCGTCTTTCCCCAAGTCTCCCCCCGCGTCTCTCTCCACGTCTCCCCCTGTGTCTCTCCCCGCGTCTCTCCCTGCGTCTCACGCCGTGTCTCTCTCCACGTCTCTCTCCACGTCTCCCCCTGTGTCTCCCCCCGCATCTCTCCCCACGTCTCCCCCTGTGTCTCTCCCCACGTCTCTCCCCGCGTCTCTCTCCAAGTCTCCCCCTGCGTCTCTCTCCATGTCTCTCCCCTGTGTCTCTCCCCGGGTCTCTCCCTGCGTCTCACGCCGTGTCTCTCTCCACGTCTCACGCCGTGTCTCTCTCCACGTCTTCCCCCGTGTCTCTCCCCGTGCAGCCGTTCCCATTAGTTTCCGCGTCGCGGTGGCTGCTGAAGCGCGGGGAGCTCGCCACCATCGAGGAGGAGTCGAGAATCTTCCGCAAGAGCCACAACAAGCAGCTGGTGCATCTCTTCCTCTTCACCGATGTCCTCATCGTCACCAAGAAGAAGAGGTGAGCGCTCGGCCCCCAGCTGAACTCCCGCAGTTAAACTTGCCCCGCAAATTCGGTGTCATATTTCCTTGCCTGGCTTCCCCTCGTTGGGGCTCCTCGGTATTCAGGCAAGAGGGGAGGGCGGGGAGGAGCGTTGGGGCCTTGGCGCAGCTCCACAACGTCGTAGACGGGTCCCTGCCGGAGGGAGCTTCTTGCGAACTCCTCTGCAGCGTATTTTGGTCTACTCTTCCACACCGGCCCAGACTTCTTGAAATGGGCGTGAGACTCCGCACTTTACCCCGCCACGTGTCGCTCTGCCTGTCGCCTAACTGAGGCGGTGGTGGGATTTAAGAAACCTCGCGCGGCCACTGTTTCAACTGCCTCGCCGGGGCGGGAAGTCGATTGACGATTGGGACGTGGGCTGGGACTGTAATGGCGCAGTGGCCTGTTGGCTGTGTGACCGAGTGTTTCACTCATTTTAAAATCGAGGCTCAAGACCTGTCTTAAAGATTTAGATTTGTGACTGTATTATGGGATCTTACGAGTATTCTACTGTTTTGTTGATGCTTCCGTTCTTTCTACATAATTATTTTTGTCGTGGGAAATGTTTACCTTGAACATGTGCGTGAAGTCGCCTTTCACCTTGCGGTATGAAAAGCGTGCGATGAAAAAACATTTATGTAAATTTCTTGGGTGATGACAGTGCGGTGCGATTCTGACCCAACAACAAATAACGCCTGCCATCGCATCCACCCCTCTCATCACATCCCTCCCCCCCCCCCCCCCCCCGTCAGCAACGAGAGCTACCTCGTCACGGACTACGCCCTGCGCAAGAACGTGGACGTGGTGGCCATCAGCGGGGAGGAGCTCGCTACACAGGGTCAGGGAGGAGCCGGGGTCGTTGGGTCGCGGCCGTCTGCCGGGGAGGGGGGCGGCGGCGGTGGGCGGCAGGGCTCGGCCAACCACCTCTTCACGGTGACGATGAGGGAGAACCACGCCGGCGAGCACGTGCAGCTGGTGTTCGTGGCCGAGCTGCTGTGAGTGGCGCACGACGGACCGCGCTCGTGGCGGGCGGGGGGGCACGTTGATAGCGAGCGGCAGTCGGGGCCGGCGCGGCACAGAGGGAGTGGGGAGGGGTGGCAGCACCGACGCCCCCCGCCGCCATCTTAGTCTCCCGACGTTTTTACACACACCATACCGGGTGCTCATTGTAAGGCCGAGTCGACCTAGGGGAGACCCAGGAGTGGTTCAGATATTCGTCGCTGATGTTCGCCGAGCGGGAATCTCACTACGTGACCCACCCCCCCCCCCCCCCCCCCCATTTACGCGCTCGCTAGCTCACTTTGTAAAAATGAACAAATCTTAACTTGCAGAGGGGAGGGTGTTACGACTGAGACACCCAGGGGGGAGGGTGCCTGCTCTTGAGTCTCACACTGAACCAGGCTTCGCCTCTCTCCAGGCGTCCGATACCAACACCCACCATTCGCCACCAAGTGACGGATACGTCACCACGGTGCCTGTGCCAGGCCCGGTGCACCTTGAGGCCACGTGAAGTGTCGAAGGCTCGCTGACAGGAGGTTATGGGACAGACCCAGTTGCCATTGGTTGGCTGTGCCACTTACTGTGCACAGCTGGGCAGTGAATCTGCGTCCACTCACGGTCATTGCTCACGTAGGCGCCGACCGGCACCAGCGGCGCTTGGCGTGCCAGCCGGCGCTCTGAATGTGTTTGCCTGTCTCCGTTGCTTTGCCGGTGACCTCTGCCCACTAGGAGTGACCGGGCGCGGTGGATCACCGGCATCCGGGAGAGCCGGCAGGAGGAGCCGGATCTCGTGCGCAAGACCAAGGAGCTGGAGAGTACGGAGAACGCACCACCGATTCATCCGTCCCTCTTCCGTTGTTACATTAATCGTCACAACTCGGAATCTGAAGTGCAGGGTGGCATGCGTAGCCATCGCAGGCACGAAACCATAGCTGCGAGCGATCGGTCTCTCTGCGCTTCTCTACGGACAGTCGGCGCATCATTAAGCCTTCCACCTTAATTCATATCCATCCAAAAATGTTGTTTATTCTCACTAAAAACGTACTTGTACATACAACTCTGGGTTTTTCCATCCACATTTAGAATCAACGTCACCACGCTTTTAGAGTATTTCCACGTGATGAGCTACTTCGTTGAGCTATCATTTGTCATAGCCACGTCGCTTCTAAGAAAGAGCTCATTGGGCCTTACCCGGTAAAATATCAAAATCGCCGTTGACCTCTCACGTCCGGTTCGGCGATGCACGTCTCGGCGACCACCGGGGCGTGCTCTCTCTCTCTGTCCGAGCCGTGGCTCTGAGCGCTTGCCTGAGCGGCGCCGCCGCCCCTGTGACTGCGACGCCACCCACACAGGCCGCCCGCAGGTGGAGGCCGTCAAGACGTACGGAGCCAAGCATCCCGACGAGCTGAGCCTGCAGAGCACCGACGTCGCCATCGTCTTCCAGAAGGTCCTCGACAGTGAGTGTCGCCCCCCCCACCACCACCACCACCACGAGGGAGCGACGGCGGCCGGGGCCCGGCGGCATGCCCGCGCTAGACCCTGGTGCAAGGCCCCCACCGAGGACCGTGGTGCCACGGCCGTGTGTTTTGCGAATCGATTTACTTGACGATTTCTGAAAATTATAATTGTTGTCTATCATTGTCACCATACGGCGGGAAACCGAATTCTGAATTTGTCAGGCACATGGAGTTCAACGACGGACATCGTGTCTAACGATGCGCGGTATGAGCCGACAACCGCGGAGAGCCGTGCAGCAGCACGACCGTGCACACCGACGCAGCCAGCCGTGTGGGTGGGGAAGGGGAATTATTTTCCTGCTCGTGGCCAACTGACTCCTGATCCCCACTTGCCGTCGCCTGACTCCACACCTCCCTGCAAATGTCAGCAATGACCAACTCCTCCCCTACGAGTACCCTTACCCACGTGCATGCGCGTATTCTTATTCACGTGTATGCGTGTGCCTGCGTGTGCCTGCGTGCGTGCGTCGGCGCCCCAGACGGCGAGTCGGGCTGGTACGAGGGCGAGCGGCTGCGCGACGGCGAGCGGGGCTGGTTCCCGACCGAGTGTGTGCGGGAGATCACCAACGATGACACCATCAAGAGCAACCTGCGGCGTCTCGAGCGCCTCATGGGCATCGAGACCGTCGTGTGATGCCTGCAAGTAGCCTGGCACGGCCGGCGAGGGTCCCGACGGCCGCGGCGTCGTCGCCACCCTCGCCCGGCGCGCCGCTTCCACCGTGTCGGTGCCGGACGGCCCCGAGCAACGCCGGCATTGGCGTCGCCCGTGACATCGAGGGGGCGGATAAGGACGCTTGGCATTCGGAGGAATTCTCAGCCGAAGGAGCAAATATGGCTTCGGTGTTTTTTTTAAACCGGCGGTGCTCCTGGAACGTTCTTTTATGAAACCTCAAAGTGATCAGATCAATTTTGCACACGTGTAGACATGCATGTAAACAGCGTCGGCCATGGGGGGGGGGGGGGGGTGAGAGGCCTGGGGCAAATCCCACTTCAAACTAAACTGGAAGTATTACATCTGACACCGTGACGTCGAAGCGCTGGGCTCCCCAAAGCGAGGGGCCCGGGGCGGTCACCCCTATGGACGTCTCTGCAAACACATTTACACACGCACAAATATACACACACATATACACACAAGTGGCGGTGACGTCACCACGACGCTTGTGCCAGGCCATGTGCACCTTGAGGCCACGTGAAGTGTCGAACGCCTGCTGGCAGGAGGTCACGGGGCAGACCCAGGTGCCACGGGTCGACTGACTGAGATGATGATATGAACACGTGTGTGTACAAGTGGACAGTCCACTTGTACACACACGTGTCCATATACATACAAACACACAAGACTAAGACTGCATTCTTTGTAAGCCTCACTAGACCATACGGGCAAGTGCTATTAGACTAATTAGGGCTGACAGTGTAGAAGGTGGTGATGTGGCCAGCACCATTCCTGGCCACCTTTGTCTCCCCACTGGTGACGAGTATACACTGGCACCCACTACAGTGCTCATTGAAGTCCCACGAGCCCTGGCTGGGAACCTATAAAGCGGGTTACTCCTGCCTGGGTTGGTCACGCAGCAGTGCCGCTCATCACGACCACATGCACACACACAAAGACCCCCCGTATAGCCTTCACAGGCCTGTAGGGGCAAGTGCTGTTAGCGAGCACCTATGAAGGCCGGCACTGCACACGAGGGGGTGTGTGGCCAACACCACGCCCGGCCGCCTTTGTCTCCCCAGTGGACCTCGTGGAGGTCCAGGACCGGTTCAGATAATTGTCACCGGTGTTGGCCGTGAGCGGGAATCGAATCCGGGTCGCCGGGTTCGTAGCGCAGCGTAGTGCTAACCACGACACTACCGCTCCCCACACACACACCTACACACGCGTGCACAAACACAGTTGAAGTGAGATGCTTAGACTGTTATTTAATTACAATGTAACAATGCCACATTGTGTTCAGGTTGCCTTCCCCCGCCTCACCTCCGATCGGCACGGTTGGCTACCTGCCGTGCTAAACAAGGCCAACGTCCACACGACACCATCCATTTCAATGTTGCATTTTACTTTCGAAGCTTCCTCTTTAAGAAGCCTCACGAGGTCTTGTTTGTATATTTTGTGCTGTTGACTGTAAAGAGGGCGCTGGTTGGAGGGGTGGCTTCGACTGGTCTCGGAAATGCACTGATGCTTGCGAGTTGTAATATTTTACGTGATACTTAACCCTGCGCTCACACAATCATTATGAAGACGATTTCCTGCAGAAATGAGCAATGAGGTGGTGGGTGCTCATCTGTTTACAGCGCCTGATCTAGTGGGTGGGAATCTCACTGTCCTTTGACATCCCCGTAAAGTGGTACCCGTTTTTATCGACCCTGAAGAGATGATGACTCAATCCTCAACCAGGAATTGAACGTGCATCCTTCTGATTGTGAGTTCACCCAACCGCAGAGGCAAGTGGCAGAATAATCGCATTTCTGTAAATGTAACATATTTGCAATACGCTTGGGGCAGGAAAATGTCTTCGGTTAATTATGAACTATATATATTGTGAATAAAGGTCGTTAATGACTTAGACGTCAACCCCCAACTGTTGGGAAAGCCTGTGGGATGAACAATGTGTCAAAGTTACCACTAACCCTGAGCTTACTTTGTCTACGTGCCAGTTCACCCCTCCCAAGTGGAGTGGTTTGCTCCGATTTTAACAGAGTCTGTTCAGTGTGGAATGTACCACGTGCCGTGGGCGATTTAGGCAGGGGCGTGGAAATGTTGAATTCTGGGTTGCCACTGCTTGAGCTTTCGGAACAAATTTTTTTTAAGACATTCTCATTGTTGATAAAACTGCTACTAGAATTGTTTTGTTCCACGGATAAAAAATATGCATTTTATTTCTTTGCCTTTAATAATAATTGCTGGGATTAGCTTAGGCGCGGTTTTCCGTCGACTCTGAATGTATTGAAACCCGCCCGCCTCGCGTGTTCCACGCAGCTGAAGCCTTAATCCATGGCTGCGTGTTCTTCATCCACGACGAGAGCAGCCTCGGGACTCACTCTCAGGAGGGTCTTGTCTGAGGGTGTTGGGCTAATTGCCATCGAGGAGCGCTCGTTTCACTTGCGGGCTCCCCCCACTCGCACACCGCGTGGGGTAACTACGCTGGCAAGCTCTGCCCGGGTGGAGGGCACGACCACGCCTGCCGTACTGCCACCTCCTGCCCACCTCGCCCCCCCTACCCTCCCCCCGGGTGGAGTTGGATGTTTGTTTCGGCAGTTCTGCTGCCCAATCCTTGCCTCCCGAGTCGCCGGATCACGACCACGAGCCGTGGGGGATGATGCGCTTACAGCTGCTGTCGCTTCCACTTGGGCCAGTGGTGATCGGATGTCCACGTGCGATGAGGGTCAGCCCGTGCCCAAGGTTTAGAATATTTGTGAGCCATTGGGAAGCCAAACCACCTTGAGCGAATTTTGCATTTAAGGGCTCCCAACTATGTGCCACGAGAATCCGCGGCCACGAGTGTAGAAATGTGTGGAATCGTCGGTAGCGATGTTGATTTTGTTTGTTGGGGTGATTGCTTGCCTCCTGCGAGTCGGCGGGTAAGGAGTTCGATGCATTCTACCAAACTTAAAATGTGAATGCACCATGTTTTAAAAGATTGCTTCAATAAATGGCATTTTTCAATATCGTCTATTTTCCTTATTTTTGGAATGGATGACTTAACAAAGATACACAAATGTTGCTAAAACTAATTGACTCCGTAAACGACCAGAACCCCCAGTAACAATACAACCGCATTATGCTCAAGGACACGCGGCCATTGTGCACATGCAATAAAAATATATCATTTCCTGGAGCAGTGCATTGTGGTCCTTTATTTTGTCTCGGATCACCATCAAGGTAGATCAGAGCGAATGTGGCCGACTGATAAGACTCATCAGCACGGTGTCGTCACCAATTGGCTACTTTCCGTCAGTCCGCCCTTGAGTCCCATTTTTGTGCAGTCCCCAACAGGCACACACTGACAACTCAAGCGACACAGACCGACGGATGTGAATTGTGCCCTGTAATCGTGATCCATGCTAATCGGACAACCAGCGGGGAGTAACCCACAAGCGGGCTCAGGTTGAAGAGGAGAGAAATTCCACCGCGGGGTTTCCAGTCTCGAATTGATAGCGCGTCGTGCAGGTTGGATTTCATTCGCAAATTAGAAATGGGATGGCAGTGGTTGCATCATCAGCGCTGTCACAGGACGACGAGTCCCTCGACAGAATGGATGATGTATCGTGTGCATAGTCCACACCCAAACATGGGAGGAATTGGGCGTGGTTTGTCCCAAATATATTTTGAATAGTTGTCTCTGTGATCGAGCAGTGACATTTTGAATTGGGCAAATCCGCATCAAATTTCTCCATATGGGCCTGCAAAATTAATCAAATGTATCAATCATTCCGCAGCAGGATTCTTGCCCTGTTCCAGCACTTTCTCCAGCAGACGGACGCTCGCAAGCCCCACAACTCGGGTCGAGGCCAGCTCTGGTGCAGCGTCGTCGTCGTCATTCGCCACGGCCCGCAGCAGCAGCATTACTGCTGGGGTGGAGAGGAGCCCAGCGAGCAGCCAGCCAAGAAACTCGAGGCATAGATTGTTATTTTTTTAATAATAGTATTATGACGATACGATTTCGCGACAAGAGGGGGGTTTCTAGGAAATAACCTCAGCGGTCGACTTTATTGAGTGGTGGAGCGCGGCCAGAAGCAATCCCAATGCTTTCCAGTTCGGTGGAACACGGTGAGCGAGGTGACGCAAGTGTGAGTGACACGGCGCGGGGGAGGGGTGGGATGGGTGATCGAGCTAAATTGCACAAACGATTTGGAGGCGAAACTTGGGCGACGCGGTTGACGAGTACCCCCTTGGTTTATCTCTCAGCTACGCACCGTCACCATCCTGGTATTGGCCAATGTTAATACAAATACTGTTTAGACGACGAAGCTACAGTTAAAACGGCCGCTAGCATATTCCATGTAATAATCACAGTCGATGTAGTTAAGTTCATTTTCAATATGGCAATACATTGGAAGTATTTCAACGACTAAAGTGTACGTTTTTAAACGTTTCAAGCGGCTCGGCACCGTCCCCCAGCTCGGGGTTCAGAGCCACAGCCGCGTGAGCGATCCTCCCTCGGGGCGCCCTCCTCTCTTAGCCAATCGGAGCGCGCCCCGTCATGATGACGCGCGACCCGATTGTGACGCGTCTGGGGCGTGGCTGCGCGGACGGTCGAAAATGTCTCGAGCCGCATCGACGGTCGCCTTTCTCGTCCTTTACAGACGCGAAGCTACGCGTGGCGACGCACAGGAGACGTTCACCGGACACGTCTAATTGTGTTTTAGTTTAAATGCGTTTCTGTTCATCGAGCGAGCGCTTGTTAAAAATAAAGCATATTTCATCTCCGTGCACATCGTTTAAGAATTAAAATCGGATAAAGGAGTTGGCAAAAAATTACGTAACTTAGGTTAGAGATTGGATGGTTTGCTCATAAAACTATAAGACTCGGGTTCTCGAGTTACAACGTGGCCATGGTTTAGCCGCTCCAGTCGCTCAATTTGCGTTAAAATGACTCAACAGCTCGAAAGTAGCATGACGGGCGTCGAGGCATCACCGAAACACCAGCACAGGGCTCGACTGGTGACAAACATCGCCCTCGACTGTGAAACAAACTACACAGGATCAACAATAACCATCGTAAACGTGAACACATCTTCACACGGCTCTCAAACTATACATAGAATTATCTGGCTGTAATAAGGAAGTTTTGTTTATCTTGTAATGTATGCCGTACTACCGTCATGTACTTCTGACACAAAGATCCCCCATTTGCACACTCGCACTCACATGCGTGATGTGTATTCAACACAAACGCACGTATGTCTAAAGTCATAATCATGGGACGAGCACCTGAACACCACTTTTCTTTCCTACGAGCGACTGCCAGGCACGCATGCACGCACTATCTCACACCCGGAGAGCTACACTCGACATGCCCATTCTAAACGTTGCTGCTTTCACACGACAGCAGAATATTATCCCCCATGGACGTTCACTTCCGACGACGACGACGACCGCCGCGTCGAGCTTGCGTCGCCGTGCCCCCGCGGCGCAGCCGAAGTGCCACGCGGCCGTCAGAACGCCGCGAGCCGCCGCCGTGACCGCGCTCGCGCACCTCGGGACAATCCCCGCCTGCCGTCAGAAGCGGCGGCGTTAACCGTAGCCCCCGATGACCAAGATGCGCCGCTCACAGGCAGACGGCACCGCTGCCTCCGTTCCATCGAACGTCACCCAAAGAGTGAGGCCGCAACGTTCGAGCTGGGAGGCGCTCGCACCCCCCCCACCCAGCGAGTGGATGTCACACGGTTGCCTGGCGCTCGCCCGCAAACCCAAGAGAAAATCCCCTCGTTTGCCACAAAGAGCCGCGCGACGGCAACCGTGCCAAACCCACGCTCGACGAGCTTCCCCTGGTCGAACGGAACCCACGTGTGGGCGCACCTCTCTCTCTCTCTCTCCCGTCGTCGTCAGCGTCGTCATCGTTAGTGTCGTCATCGTTAGTGTCGTTGTCGTCTTCGTGGGAACGACGCATGTCATGCTCACCCGACCGGCGACCCCCCCCCCCCCTTACGGAACGCCACGGGCAGCGTTGTGCCGCGTGTGTGTGCGTGCGTGCGTACGCCGAGCCGCGCTAGTTTTTGGTGATGTCGCCCTTGCGCAGGATGAGCTGCCGTTGCCACGGGGCCAGCTTCTCCTCGTCGTAGCCCAGCTGCTGGATGCGCTCCGACTGTAGGCGCTGCACGTCCTCCTGCTTCTGACGCTCGATCTCCTCCTCCATTCTAGGAATCATCGCCACGATCATCGTCGGTACTATTCACGCCGTCACAATCATTGTCTCCATCATCGTCGTCATCACCCTGATCATTATCATCATCAAGTTATAGGCGTCACCAGCATCGTACCGTCAAACTCCCTCATCGCTGTTCTTGAAATGATCACGTCATCTAAATCATGATCAAGTATTGAACATGAGGCTGTTAAACTTAATAACTGTAAAGTCAAACAACAGCAAATATTGAGCAAACTGTCAAAAACATAACAATTAAACCTCATTGTAATGAATATCACTATAATCATCATTATCGTCCACAAACATTGACTATAACATTTTATTTGAAAATAACAGGATTTGTCACTACTTTCTCCAAATCCCTCTTATTATTGTTAATTAACATCTTATCCACTTCACCGAAGCATCTACTTTATAACGTGAACATAACACAATTAAACTCAACGTGTTCGTCAATAAAACTTCGTGGCCCTCCTTCATAGCACACAAAACATCACCAAATAATTAGCCTAGCATCTAATTATTGTCAATCATCGACTATCATCCCATCAAATACTGAATATTATCATGTCACCATCTATCATGCCATATTGCCAATGCCATCATTACCGCCATCGAATCATGGAACACGAATCAACACCAACAAACCCGACAGATCACTTCTACCAAATATGAGATCCAGTCATTACCAGTCAGCTGGCCGGCGTACGATTTGTGGTGAGCGGATTTCCAAACAATTACCGACAACGGCAATTAGAGCATCAAGGTGAGCGAGGTGAGCGAGGTGAGCGAGGCCGATACAAGTGGGGGGGGGGGGGGGGCACAGGGGCTTACCTTTTTTTCTCCCTGAAAGTGAAAACAGATAAGGGAACGAATGAGTAACAAGGGACGTGTCGTACAACATACCAAGCCAGGTCACTCTTTCAAACGCGACTGACTCATCCTACTCGCAAGTTCTCACTTGGTAAAAAAACAAAATCAAGTCGAGAGTAAAAACGACCGCGTACAAGAACACGAGGTGAGAACGACGCCCGCTCTGGACTGCGGACAGTGCCATCGTGTCTGCGCGGCGGATTCATTCAGCAACATTCTACTCTCCTTTTAAATACACGGGCCGATTTTGCGACTAAACAGCATTCATGTTAACATTTTAACTCGGGTAAACGTCCAACGATTCACGAAAAGAAAGACAAATCAATCCACTCCTCTTTGGAAGGCCCAGGGTCACCGGGCGTTATCACCCAGGCTGAAAGGCGCCCACAGCGACACAAGGCGCATATCACACGCACGATACATCACGCACGCGCGTAACGCGCACACAATGCTCCGCCCTGCGCCGGGTCCGAGCTTTGTTACAGGAGACACCCCGTGGCGGTGGGAGGGGAGTGCGACAAGACGGCGCACACTTTCACCTGCTCAATCACCTGCCCTAGCCACCCAGCGGCGAGTAAACCGTGGAGCGGACTCGACGCCGCAAGATCCCCCACGCCAGGTGCTGTTAGCGAGCACCGATGAAGGCCGCCACAGCGCACGAGGCAGCGGTGGGGGCCGGGTCAGCACCACGCCCGGCCACCTTTGTCTCCCCAGTGCTGGCGTTTACGCATCGCACCAAGTGCCAATTTAAGCCTGAGGCACCTTACGGGAGGCCTACAACTGGGTCAGAGACGCGTCACTGATGTTAGCAGCGAGCGTGAATTGAACTCTTGATTGTTAGTTAGTGCAATGCACCAGCCACCGCTCCCCACATGCACGCTCACGTGTACACACACACACGTACGCTCACGTGTACACACACACACGTACTCTCACGTGTTCACACACACACACGTCTACACACACACACGTGTTCACACACACACACGCTCGCTCGGTGCGGTGCGGCCCACGAGACGTGGCACGTACTTCTCATCCTCCAGCTTTTTCCGCACGATCTCGCGCCTCCACGCCGGCAGGTTCGCCAGCCGCTCCGCCTCCTCCACCACCTGCGGCACAAGCGAGAGCGATAAAGGGTACGGGCCGTCGTTAGCTGGCGGCCGAGAGGGCATCCGACGCGGCGCCCGATCCCCTCCGCTCGCCACGGCACTTCAATTATTCGGCGACGGTCGAGACTCGCGCGTCCGCGAGAAATCAAAATGTAAAACAAAAAGGCAAGCTCCGGTTTTGCGTTCTCTCTCGGTCCGTCGCCGGGTGATGTCGGGCGACGCGACCGCGACGGGGAAGAGACGCCACCAACTCATACAGCGAGGGAGCCATTTGATCGCGCGGGCGGCTCGGCGAAGCGAAAGGGGGCAAGCATCCTGGGACAGAAGTCACCCGACACCCGGGGGGGCTGATGAAATATTAATTAGAGCCCTGCATGGCCAGAGCAGCCCCGTTTGCCCGGGCAAATGAATCAATAAGTCATAGGGACGTGAATTATTGATGGTGATAATAAAATGTATAAATAAGTGACGGATACCCCCGATTTTCACAATGAAATTTATTGTCACGTCTGGGGGCGGTTTACATGGCGGGGGGGGAGGGTGGTGGTGGTGGTTGTTGTTGTGTACAGATACAGCCCTGACAGCGGCGGGCGGTCTCTGGTGGGCAGCAGCCACCGTCCACGGTGATTACCCGCCGCGTTGGAGGCCCGGGACTCGACTCCCCCCTTGGTGAACGACGTCCCGCGCCAGAGGGCTTCTCGCCCGCTATCAGAAAGGCCCCGGATTTGAAAGGGAAGACGTCTTTTTTGGGGCATGTTCCCAGTGACAAATAATGAGACATTTTAGGTATTTTTTTACTCTGAAAAAAAAAGTGACCGACACTTCATTTTTTTTAACAATTACGTTTGACATTTTAAAGTGTGTACTGTAATTGTTACTATTACACTTTAGTTATAAGAGACTGGGGTATTAAACATAACTCGCAAATCATGGTTAAATTGTGTTGTTGTGTCAATAAACACGATGCGTGTGTCTCCATCGGTGTTACAACGACCATGCTTCATGCCTCAAAGCATCGTCATCCACCAAACTATTAATTTTGTCCATCACTCTGCATCCAGACTCCGAAACAAAAGTATCACACGTACGTGAGCAACGCACCCAGAAAATCCACAAAAAACGTCTTCTTCCGGAATCCACGTTTCACGAATGAGAAAACGCGTGAGCTGAGCTGAAGAGCAAGAAAAGACATTTCAACAGATAGATCAGATTGACTGGTACCGACTAACTGAGTGGGACCAATTGTCGAACTGCTGCCATCTTCAAGCCGCGAATCAATATGTATTGAGCGAATCCCAGAGTGCAAACCAGGACGTGTATGGACAAGGCGAGGAGAGAGGAGTGGGGATTGCAGGCCATTCTTCATCCGAACATCGCGGCTGCAGAGACGGTGCCAAAGTTGCAGCCAAATGCAGTTCCTGCTGAATGTATGTGCGGCCATGTCCTGTGCAGTTCGTTCGGATGTCATAGGCAGGACATGAGTGAAATGTACAATTTTTGTGGAATAAAAAACTAATCCTGCAGGACCTTAAGCTTGCATTTCTGTAGACCTATGACATGATTTTAGTCGTATCTATACAAAGGACTTTGGATATAACTTTTTTTTAAAAAGTGTAATGTTCCATATTAAATTGCCCCATTATATGCACAGTACGGACTTGTGCAGGGTAACCCTGGTGCTGGTATTAATGAATGCTTATGAGCGATGTTTAATAGGGACATTTTACAAATCAATAAATACCGAATAAAAACCCCACCACAAACAGAATATTTATACCACCGTCAATCATAAAATAAACTCGTTGTTTATCAGCATCTTGACTTGAAGCTTTCGTGACTGCAGGAATTCATACTCTTTGGGTCTTTCGGTAAAGTAACGTAGATCGAAAAATAATAAAATAATAAAAAATCGATCGCAACACAAGCGAATTTCGGCTATATTTGTTCCTGTTTCCGCAGTCCGCCTGCTTGTGTTGTGATCGAAAAGTCGTGATTTTTTATTTATAATTTTTCTATCTACGTGACTTTACCGAAAGACCAAAAAGAGTATGTTTATCAGCATATTATTCTTTACCAAGCAATGTAACAAACCCACTGTGACCGGACGATCACAATGAGTAACACATTTTTTTTTGTTCCTTGGTAGTAAGTGTTATTTCATAATTGCTTCTGCCTCAAAAGTACAGAAAATGGCTATTATTCCCCACAAACTTTGCTTTTGTGACCAGGACAGTGATATTTAGAAATGTACCTATTTTCAATGAGAAAACGGGTGAATTTGTGTCTTTTCATTCACATAAAGTAAAAAACCAACATGTGAATAAAATTAACATGTATTTATACTAAAGTAATACAAAAATGACGACAAAAAATGTAGACACCAAGGCGCACTACCACAGGCGGGACTGGCCACAGCGGACCGAGTTCTCTGTGGGGAGGATCAATGTTAAGTGGGAGCCACTGGTGGACCCCCGAAGGTGCTAATGCCACCACTGCACATCAAATTGGGCCTTATGAAACAATTTGTCAGAGCTGTAGATAAGGAGTCGGCAGTCTTCAAGTATCTTCAAGACTTCTTCCCTAAGCTGTCTGAGGGCAAAGGTCAAAGCCCGTATCTTCGTCAGACCACAGATAAAGAAGATCCTGGAGTGCAATGAATTCCCCAAGAAGCTCACTAGTAAGGAGAAAGCGGCTTGGGACAGCTTTGTCGCAGTGGTTCGTGGCATCCTGGGCAATCACAAGGTCGAAAACTATGTGGAGCTGGTTGAGACTCTGGTGAAGAACTACGGCACAATGGGCTGTAGGATGTCCCTCAAAGTCCATATCCTTGATGCTCATCTTGATAAATTCGAGAACATGGGAGTGTACTCGGAGGAGCAAGGCGAGCGCTTCCACCAGGATATACTGGACTTTGAACACCGCTACCAAGGAAAGTTTAACGAGAACATGATGAGAGACTACATTTGGGGGCTGATTCGTTAAAGTGATTTACAGTATAATCGTAAATCTCGAAAAACTACTCGCTTCTAAATCTTTTGTAGTCATTTTGTATTACTTTAGTATAAATACATGTTAATTTTGATTCATATGTTTTTTTTCTGACTTTATGTGAACGAAAAGACACAGTCACCCGTTTTCTCATTGAAAATATGTACATTTTAAAATATCACTGCACTGGTTTGTGGGGAATAATAGCGATTTTCTATACTTTCTAGGCATAAGCAATTGTGAAATAACACTTCCTACCCAGGAGCAAAAATTGTGTTAAATAGTGTCATTTGTGTAATTGTGGGATAAATATTTCTAAAATATATGTATTTTTTTTACGATGCCACTCTTCAGTGTCAAAAATCTCAACGAAGCCTGCAATAGGCCTCAGCAATAAAAGACTCATAGGGCAGTGGCATTTTAAGAGAGGCATTTGAAATAGTAAGAGGCATTTTAAATGCCTCTTACTAAACATCATGAGGATCATGGCAATATCGTAAAGGAATAAACGATGTTAACAGAAGGTGGATTCCAGGGTTGGCGAGGCCTAAGAAAGGCCTCGTCTGTGACGCTCGACATTGCTTCAACCGTGACCGCTGTTTCTTGAGATAAATTTCACTTCTTAGCATTTATGTATGTATTCGTGTTGTAGGAGAAGTTAATAAACGAAAACCATGAGTCACAGTCACTCCACAACCAGATGAAGGCTTCCCCCAAGTTGCCGGCACTTTTCGCAACCCTCCACTCTGATAATTAATAATCCACCAAGCTCTTGAAGCAGAGGCGATTTCATCCCTCCATCTCTTCGTGGACATCCTCTCAGACTTCTTCTATTCATTTGATTTTAGTTTTTATTTGAAATGATTAAATAAATAATAAACTAAAACTAGAGGTGATTGTGCTGGCCCAGGATGTCACACACCCCCTGTGTCCTTTGCCCACCTACCCAAGAGGAAATAAAACATGCTTACATACAAAAATAACTTATCCAATGATAGAACTCTTCACTCGACTCGCTGAGCTTAAGTCTCATTATTGTTAAACAAATAAACCCCCCACGAAGCAAATAAGATGGTAAATGAAGAACGCAAAAAATATCATTATATCACCCCGAATGTGCTTGATCTCCTAGCCTCTGGGGAGCCAAGTCTTGATCTGCGCCATGCTTGGGTGGGTGCTGTGGGGCTGCTGCGGGGCTACGCTCTGGGCAACAGAGGGCAGTGCAACAAGACAACAAGATGCGGCTGGAATGTATTTCTATGACCCCCCCCCAATACAAAATACTCATTAATCGAGCTGGCCAAACATCCTAGTGCAGGACCCTCCTGAGAATAAAGAACCTTTGGTCCAGCGAGGCTTTCCTAGGTAGTAGTAGTAAAAAAGAAACAACACAAATCAGCATCAACATCGCCAAGTCACCAAAATAAATACGGTTTGTATGCGGCGGCGTGACACAAACGCGCTTGCGCGTCACGACACGCGGGGCACGAAAGGAACACGTCACGCGACACGGGGGGGCGTGCGCGTGCTACAGGTCGAACAGCTCGGCCTCCTTCTCCTTCCAGAAGGAGAAGCTGCGGTCGATGTAGCGGCAGATCTCATCGTTGCTGAACTCGCCCAGCTCCGAGATCACCTGCACCGAGTCGGAGCGCCGGCGCGCGCCGCAGCGGCCGCCCTGCTCCTCGCCGTCGCCGGCGGGCGTGTTGCCGCAATAGCTCGGCAGGCTCACTTCCGACGCCCGCCGCGAGTCCCAGTTCACGGCGTCGGCGCCGGCGGCCGCCGGGTCGCCGCGGTCGCGACCGGACCCGCCGCCGCTCGACGCGGCCGACGCCCGGCGAGCTGCGTCGCCGAAAAAGCGCCGCTTGGCGTCCTCGAAGCCGTCGCGCCAGTCGCGGCGCCCGCCCGACACCTCCGCGACGACGGCGCGGTGGAAGTCCCGGATCGTCTCCCACGGGTGGCTCGCGAGGCGGTCGAACATCTCGAAGCAGAGGAGGTGGCGGGCGCGGCGCTCCGCGCGCGGCATCGGCATCTCCAGCAGCTGGAAGTAGCCGAGCATGAAGAGGTCGAGGGTCAGCGAGTCGTAAGCGGGCGGCCGCCCGTTGACATGCGGCAGGAACTGCTCGGGGGAGTAGGCGGCCGGCGCGCGGCTCAGGTGGCGGATCTGGCGCGAGGGCACGTGGGCGATGATGAGGCGCCAGTGCCCGATGAGCTTGTTCACCACCTGCCGCTGCCTCATGAAGTAGAGGAGGCGCTCGTCCTCGGTGCGCTCGCGCTCCGCCTCGCCCGTCGTCGACGACGCCGCGGCCGCCGCGTCCAGCTCCGCGTACGCCAACGTGTCGCCTGCTGCGACGACGGTGCCGGAGCCCCCCCCCCGCCTGTCGCCCTTCACGCCGAACGACATCGAGTACACGGCCTTCTTCCAGTGGCCCAGGAACAGCAGCACCGTGCGCACCTTTCGCGTCTCCACCGACTCGCGCACCGTCGCCTCCGTCGCGGCGGTCGCGACGCCGCCCTCCGACGACGGCGGCGGTGACGGCAGCTCCCCGCCCAGCTCCAGGCGGCACACGTCATCGTCCACGCTCTTCACCGGCAGCAGCGGCGCCCGCGGCGGTCCCTCCGCCCCGGACGGCTGAGCCGCCTCGCCGGGTGGTGCTTCCGCACGTCTGCCTTCTTCTCCTCCTCCGCAGCCGCCGCCTCCACCCTGGCCGTTGCGCGTGACCGGCGCCGGCTTCACGGCGCCGGGCTCGAAGTTGGACTTGAGCATCTTGACCGAGACGCCGAACTGCTGAATCTCCCACTCTACCTCCTCCCTGGTGGAGCCGAACGACTGCGTCCGGATCACCGACGTGCTCGCCTTCCGTTCCTCGCTCGCGCGTGCTTCCTCCAACGCGACGGGGCACGGCTCATCGCGCGGGCTCTCTTGCCCGACGCCGCCATCGCCGGCGAAGTCATCCGGGCCGCGCTGCCATTTGGCGCCGCCGAAGCCGCCGCCGCCGCCGTTGCTGCGCGCGCCTCCGTTCTCCAGGCCTCTCCGCGCTTCCGCGACAGGCGGGGCACCGGCAGGCCCGACTTCGGGGCCCGCGATGTCCTTGTTGCCTAAGCTGCTGACGAGGAAAGCCATGCTGCGTAGGAGGCCCGACACGCGGCTGCACCAGCCGGGCAGCGCCCGCACGGAGTCGGCGCCCGTCGCGAAGCGGCTGTCCGCGACCTCCACGGTGGGCGGCAGGATCATCTGGTGGATTTCCTGCTCCAGCACCTCCAGCTTGGTCTCCACCTCCTGCACGTTCTTCAGGAGCTGCAGGCTCTCGATCTGCTTCTCCAGACTCGCAATGTCCTTCTCGGTGAGCAGCTCGCCAAAAGGGCCCAGCATGGCGTTGCGGTTGGAGGAATAGGTCCAGCTCTCTGGCTGGAAAAAGCCGTACTGCTCAAACTTGCGGCGGGGAAGAGACAACAGACGGAATGTTCAGGCTTTTGGGTTACTCCCGTCATCGTACCGTGCCTTCTTCTTTTAACGACTCGCCGTCGAGGCATGCGTACACGGCACGCGCATGCGAGAAAGACGCTGAAATGACGGTCCCGCGCACTGAGCGAGTGCTCGCGCAACATTCAATTCTGTGCGTGTACCGGCGCTTTCTGTGCGTGTACCGGCGCTTTCACAGCACACAACAACGCGGCATGCGGTTCATAATTATGTAGAAAATAAAAAAATCGTCACACTAGAAAAAATGATAATAAAAAACCCACACCAAAACAGAAACCGGAAATCACGACCAAAATGTCTAACTGGGTAAATTTTGGTATCGGATATGTTGGTTATTTACGATGAATAGTTTTGTAATCTTTAAATGGATTAACCGCTGTCATTCTTAAATCCCAATTAGGTAAAAGCAACGTGTGAGCACGGGCCAATTAGTAAACTAATTAGGCTTATGAACCAATTTAGGTTTATAAATCGCGCCGCGCAGGGTATGGGAACGGGTTCGGGCCACCGATCTGACTGAGCAGCCCGGACCCTCGTGTCAATGCACAGAGGCGACGCAGCCTCTCCGGCTGGTGCCAGAGCGTCGAACAGGAGGCAGCTCCACTCACAGGAGGCAACAGCAGTCGACACGACGGGCAAGGGCTGCCACTTTCACGTCTCTAGGGGCTACAGCGCCGCCTAGTGGACAACAGACGCCACACCGTCCGAGCGCTCTCGATGTTGGCACGTTCGTTCGTAAAGATTCAGTTGAGCGCTCTTTCTTTGTCCCTTCTACTTCTATTTCGAGTCTTTTTTCCGGAAAGTGTTTTTGTCAAACTGTGATAGCGGCACCACGGCGCGAGGCGGAGCAGTGCATCACGCCGCTGGCGACGTCAAAAGGCCCCGTGGAAGGAGACTTCACAGAACCGGTTCCGAGAATCTTTCCCGCGACCTTTTTTTTGTATCCTCGCACGAAAGGACGCGCTTTCCCGCATGCAGTCAAACTGCCATTTTTTTGGGCATTTCCCAAGTTTGGCAAACAAAGTGAAAAATCTTAAGTAATTTGTTTGATGGGGTTTTGTTTTGTTTTTGCGCACGCTAATTGGTAACCGGGCTGAGACCATAAAGTTCCCACGCTTGAGAATTCTGTTGGATCATTGCTGGGTGGATTAAACCCAGATTCGAACCCAGGCTTCCAAGCAGTGCTGGCTCAGTGACAACATTATTCAGAAAGCGTTCAATGGCCCCTGGACCACGAGTTACAGGGATGTTTTATAGAGACGTGTAACCAATATGGCCTGGATAAGACACTCTGTCAAAAAGATTTGGATTGACCTGAATCTATGTCACAGGAAGTGACATCACTTCCATGATGTCACGTCTGCACTCTCCCCGCCGAAGATGGTGGCACGTGGCATCGGGCGACTTTCGTTGGCACAACATTTTTACGCCACGTAAATGACCTTGATGTTAAAAAAACGCGCTAATTTAAAAATATAAATCTCACCCACGACGTGCTCAACAGAACACTCGTTTTGAGTCTGCGAGCGAGATTTGTCAATGGGGCCGCACGCCCAGGTTTATCGGGGGCGCTGTTTCCGCTCACGTAACACGGGGCCCAGCGGCGCCGAACGGGAACCAGGGTCCACGGACGCCGGATTACGCGGTTTAATCCCGGGGCTTACAGCGCGACCAGAGATGGGATCAGACTCACGCGGATTTGCCGCACTCACTGCTTGGCCGCATAAGCGTGCGCGATGTTGTGCTGCCTCGCCAATTCTGTGCTCATTTTAGCAACCCATGAGAGGCGACAATGGGGCCGAACTAACCCTCGCCGGGATTGCGACTCGTCATCCAACAGCCGAGAGCCCGCTGCTCCGTCGGCTGAGCTGTAACGTGACCTTATCGCCATCATCACGAGCCACGGTCTCTCCGCTGCTGGAGACGGTAGCGTAAACATTTGGCGCCGTCGGTGGACGCGCGCTGCGGAGGATGCGCGCCCACGCACGCCGCGCGAGTGCGAGAGATGCACGGCAACTGCAAAGGCTCGCGCACTCCACGACGACGACAACAACAACGCTGGAGTGTGGCCACTCGAACTGCCGTGAAGCACTCAGTGCAGCTGGTGTCATCGATTAGCGGGGGGGGGGGGGGGGGGGCGGAACCTCAAGTATTTTGTTTCGCCCTTAATTTGCACCGCTTTAGAAACGACAAAATAAGGGGAAAGTTTAATCATAAACGTTTTGTGTAACTGGCGCCATACATTATATATATATATATTCCTTGCAGTTAAAATTGTGCGTCTCAATGGAACGGACGCTGGACACCCTTGCAAACGGGATGTTCCAACTCAAATGATTTTCCAGGTAAATGTTCAATGTTTCAACGTTTGAAAGCAGAGTGCACGGTCACTCTATCGGCGCTGTTCTGGCACCAAGGAGAGGCTCCGAGTGACTGTCGAGATTCTTTGTCAGGAGGGGTTTGCCTCGGAACGTTGGGGCCAGGTCCTATCCGAGTCACGTTTGCAAGTGAGAGGGAACCAGAGCACCAAGTTGTAATGTATACAGCAGCTCACGCTTTAATAGGCGTTAATACTACTTTCTCGACTGTGTGCCGTACTCATCACTTTGCCAAATCACAACAACCCAGCGTTACCGAAGAAACAGCTGAGGCTTTCCGGGTTACACTCCCCGCTGCATGGAACTCACTCCACCGGCAAACACGGCACGCCACGGCACACAACACACGGGACATGCATCACACCAAGTACAGCACGCTCAACACAGGGCTCACAACGGACAGCATGCGGCACAATGCACCAAAGACAAAGGCCCCTCCCCGTATATTGCCTCTAACAGGC
Organism: Lampetra fluviatilis; assembly: GCF_964198595.1. Taxonomy (NCBI): domain Eukaryota; kingdom Metazoa; phylum Chordata; class Hyperoartia; order Petromyzontiformes; family Petromyzontidae; genus Lampetra; species Lampetra fluviatilis. Next base: position 1,093,064 of record NC_136310.1, read on the forward strand.
AGTTGGGGCAAGCGCTGCTGGCGAGCGCCCATTAAGGCCGGCACGGCGCACGAGGAGGCGGGTGCGGTCAACGCTGCGCTCGGCCGGCCTGTGGTCGCGAGCGGGAATTGAACTGGTGTCGCCGACTTCGTAGCGCGGTGCACGCCGACCGCCGCGCCGCCGCTCCCCACCGCTGGACGCGCGCCGACCACGGCGCCCTCCGCCCTCCGTACGGCGCGGCCCGCGGCGAATACCGCAAAGCCCGAATCGCTCCACGCGACGGCGCACCGCGCAAAGACACGGGCACGCCGAATGGGCCGGACGGGCCGGCGGCAAAAGAAGGCGCTCGGCTTCCGCACCTGGCGCCGCTGCTCCTCCTCTTGCTGCAGGCGCGTCTGTAGCTTGCGCACCATCACCTGCCGCTTCCACTCGGGGATCGGCCGGCCCTGCTCGTCCTGCAGCGGCACCAGCGCGTCCACGTCGAGCGAGTCGAGGCGCGACAGCGAGTCGCCCGCGCCGCCCGCGCCGACGCCGCTGCTGCCGCTGCTGCCGCTGCCGCCGCCGCCGCCCACGGCGCCGTGAGAGAAGCCGCCGTCGCCGTTGGTGCCGTCCGTGCCGGCGCCGCCCTGCGGCTGGTAGTCCGGGCTGGTCGGTCGCTGGTTCTGTTGCGGCGCCGTTGGGGAGGGGAGAGGCGCAGTCCCACACGGAGTTCGGATTTGCCCGTCGACTCAAAACACAAGATCCCCCCTATAGAGACTTCGACCGTTGGGGACAAGTGCTGTTAGCGAGCGCCTATTAAGGTCGGCACGGCGTACGAGAGGGTGAGTGGGCCAACACCACGCACGCCCGGCCGCCTTTGTCTCCCGCCAGTGCTGATGTATACACCGCACCAGATACCAATTTAAGGGCTAATCGACCTAGGAGGAGGCGCAGGACCGGTCCAAATGTTCGCAACTCTTACCGGTCGTGAGTGGGAATTGAACTAGGGTGGGCGGGTTCGTAGCGCACTGTTCTACACACAACACAGGGGGACACCACGTACACCACGTCTAACAGGGACGTTAAGGTGAGGAGCGGGGAGCCTCACCAGGTGAGCGGAGCCGATGAACACTGTGGTGCAGCCCTTGCTGGGGTGCGTGGGCTTCAGGCTCCTGCCCGCCTTGATCTCCGCCAGCAGGTCCGAGTTGTCCCCATTGGGTGAGAGCATGTTGAACGACTTGACGCCTTTACGGAGACACACACACACAACACACAACGACAACAACAGCCACCATTCGCCACGGCGCTTGTGCCAGGCCAGGTGCACTCCGGGGTCAGGTGAAGTGTCGAGAGCTTGCTGCTGGTAGGTCACGGGACAGACCCAGGTGCCAAGAGTTGACTGAGATGACTTGCAGATGCACACACACACACAAGACAATGATCCCCCGTATAACCTTAACAGACCGTTGGGGCAAGTGCTGTTAGCGTGCACCTATGCAGGCCAGCATGGTTCACGAGGGGGTGGGTGGCCAACACCCCAGTAGCGATGTTTACACAACGCACCAAATACTTGAGTCGACCTAGGGGAGGCCCAGGGCCAGTTCAGATAATCGTCACTGGTGTTGGCCATGAGCGGGAATCGGACGCTGGTAGCGCATCGCGCTAACCACTGCGCCACCCCTCTCCACATACATGTGAACGCACACATACAATCACACACGTGTATATAGTCTGGATATGAATTACATTGACAAGCCGGTGAGAGACAATTAAGGTCGATGTCTCCATCTCTGGGGAGACTTGGGATAGAATAATAACGAATATGCTGTATAGAATATATCTCAGCAGAGCATAACATAGATGCTTGTGACAACCATTGAAATTGAGAAAGTAAATATATTATATAAGCAAAATAAATATGTCCAACAATCTCGATAGCGATACAACCTTACAGTTAGATATTTCACACAAATAATGTGTCAGTGTTCTCCAATGGATCAGTGTACTTACATAACGCTACCACTTCGCGAGCCAACATTCATAATTATTCCATTCAGGGCAGACACAACAACCGCCATTCACGGCCAAGTCGCGGTGACGTCACTACAGAGATCGTGCCAGGCTATGTGCACTTTTACACACACAAACAGGCGGTCGGGGCAAGTTTTCTGAGCGGGCACCTATAAAGTTTGCCACGACGCACGACGGGGGTGAGCGGCCAACACCAGGCCTGGCTGCCTTTGTCTCCCCAGTGCTAATGTTTAAACATTGCACCAGGTGCTCATTGGGCAGGGTCAGGCCTAGGGGAGGCATGGAACCCGTTTGGATATCCGGCACTGATGTTTGCCATGGTTAGGAATTGAACTCGGGTTTACTGGGTTTGTAGTGCGGGTGTGCTCATCGCTACACGACAGCTCCCCAAACGTAAACACTACAAATTGACAGATGAGAGGTCAAAATATCAGTCAATTATGGCCAACATTAGTAAAAGTACACACTCAACTGCAGTATATCATTCAAATAAAGTAATGTTGGAATGTAGTGCAATATTCCGTGATTTTAGTATCGAACAATACGTCTTTAACGTCAGCGACACGTTAATCTAAGAAAAATAATCTTACACAATCCCACCACCTCGCGTGAGCACATCGGTGAGCTCTGGTAACAATGACAATTATTTTGTATGCAAAGAGGAAAAAAAGCTGCAAATATTTAAACGGCGTTTCGATAAAACTTTTAGGTTTTTACCGCTTTGTTTAATGAACATGAAAGCAGCATCTCTGATGTCCAAGTTTAAGCAATGATTACGCGCCACGTAATCTCTCCACGGGGTGGAATTTAAATCGTTTGCACGTTACCACCGTAAACCCCCGACCAAACACACACCGGCGACATTACAACTTTACAACGCATCCGCGAATCGCGCTGTCGGGAGAAATTAGCCACGGAATGCACACACACGTTCATTAAAAAGGACGACAAACCGCACGGAGAACAGCCCCCTGCATTTATCGCGTTGACGTTGACAACGACGCTGAACCGCGCCGTCTAGGGGCGCCGCGATGGCGAGGGAGATTTTATCTCCCTCGCAGGAGGTCGTGGGTTCGATCCCGGACCCTGACGATGCCTGTCGTCTATTTGGAGGCCACGCGTGTTCTCTCGCTATCCCCGTGGTGGTCGCGTGGATCAAATGAACACGCTGCTATCAACTCCTGCATGTGACGACGACGACGACGACGATGATAGAAGCCACTTCGATGAGCTAGTATGTGTTGCCAGGTCGCCTATGAAAAAAAGAGTCAACAGCTCAAAGGGCTTTCTCTCGTGAATAAAGCAGCTGAGTTTTGGCTTTAAAACGCAAACGCTACGCGCCGACAAAACTATAAGCGGCGTCCCTCCGCAGAAACGGAACCCGACAGCTCCACACGGGGGAAGCCGGCACGACGACCGCGACTGTCCGACGCGACGACTTAGAGCTGGCTCGCGGAGCGAAACGTCGGACAACGGTGCCGAACAACGCGTGGCACGGCCCCCCCCCCCAAACAAAAGGGCGGGGGGGGGGGGGTGAGCCGTACGGCACAGCAGCAGTAAGAACGCCCACGCGGTAAAAACCACAGGAACTAAAAATTCACGGACTCAACAACAACAACAACAAACACCTCCGCCGCTGATCCCGTCGTGGAACGAGCGGCGAGGACGACGACGCCCGGCAGCGTTGGGGACAGCGAGGGGCGGCGGCGAGCGGCGCGAGGAGAGGACGCACCTTCACCGAGGAGGCATTTGCGGCGAAGAAGACGCCGGGGAGCTGGCGGGCGGGCGGGCCGGAGGGTCCGTGCGGGCGCGCTAATCGGATTAAGTGCGCGCCAAGTGGACTCGGCCACTTGGGTGAGCGCTCTCCACGTTAACAGCACTTCAGCGTCGCTCCCCTGCCGGCCTCAAAAAACCGCGGCGCTGCTGTGAAGCGCTTTCATTTGGTTTTTGTTTTGTTCAAGAGCAATTGTGTGGTGAAAGTTTTTTTTGCAAACAATACAGAGGCCGAAAGCAGATCCGCGGTGCGCGTGTGTTGCATCACATTGGTCTGCAACTGTCAGGTTACCTACAGCGCTCATCTCCCGAGGGCGAAGAAAGGAGGACCGCCTGCTGTTGTTATCGCACGTTTAATAACAATGCCAGGCCGTGCGTATGGTTTTACATACTCTGGCTGCAAGGTGTGAAGTTTGTAAACAAGACCTGTGGGTATTGGATGCGGGTCAAATTTCTCTTTTAAAAAATACATTTGAGGAATTACCCATTGAGTGTTGGTGGTAATGTTCGTATGTCGAACTTATTTGGTACCCTACATAGCCAACCGTGCTAATCAATAACGGGCAATTCCTCAAATTCATTGTATATTTATTCGCCATGTCATCGCGTATGCACACACGCGCGGACAGACAGCGTGCGTTTGCTTTAATTGTTACGCCGCTAATCGTTCCACCCTCAATAGTGACGCGTGTGGTTTTCTGCCCACGGTTCCATCGTGCCCGCGAGACGGGAGAGAAATGCTCAACGAGTTTTAAAATCTCCTTCACCTGTCAGCGTTGCCAACGTAGATGGCAGCACAATAAATCCCACGTGTGTGTATCGACTCAGCCAAGAGCACCTAGGTGCGAGCTTCGCCGTCGAAACGAAATATACCGCCCTAGAGGCAGCCTCCGGTGAAAGCAAACCCTCGTACTTAGAATCCCTCGGAAGTTCCTCATTTAACTCTCTCGGTGCCAGCTGTCGGGAGCTGCGGATGCACTCCGAGTGTAAGAAACTACACTCGGCCTCGAGCGCGAGCTCGGCGGGCGCCTGTCTACAAGCGGGGAGTGCTGGGCCGCTGGCTCCTGTGTAGCCGGTAACGACTTAAACACTGTCACAAGAAATACAACCAAATCCTGTTTAGGGGCTTAGGCTGCGCGCAATCCATCGCTCAAGTGGGCCATTGATCACTTAAGTCTGCACGTGGTGGCAGCAGCGGTGGTGGCGGCGGTGGTGGCGGTGGTAGTGGCGGTAGTGGTGGCGGTGGTAGTGGCGGTAGTGGTGGCGGTGGCAGTGGCGGTAGTGGTGGCGGCAGTGGTGGCTGTGGTAGCGGCGGTGGTGGCGGTAGTGGCGGTGGTGGTGGTGGCGGTGGTGGCAGTGGTGGCGGCGGTGGTGGTGGTGGCTGTGGTGGCAGTGGTGGCGGCGGTGGTGGCAGCCCCGAGCGTAATGCCGTCGGGCACAGTGCAAAGCCTCACTCCGGGGGGGGGGGGGGGGGGAGAAAAGCCCTGACGTGTTTCAAAATTATGGTTGTGAGAACAATTGAAAGTCGTGCAGGCAGTCGCTTTAATCCAATGTCGTTAATTGACGAAATGCGTTTTGTGAAGAGGGTGTTTCTTGTAGTTACGTGGCAGCATCGTCAAAGGTCGGTGTGTGTGCCACTGCGCACTGGGGGGTTCATTGTCACGGCGACTGTCACGTTGTCCTTTTGCGTAGAGGTGCAAGAGAAAGCCGTTGTCTTGGTCGTTTACTAATTTAATAATAGGGGGTTTCCCCTTTGTTCTGGCAACAAAACTGAAATCTTTTTACGAGGAATCATGTGTGCATTAACCACAATACTTCTGGTCAAAATGCAAAGAAAAACACACTCTGATAATATATGCATTGTCCTTGAAACTGATTGGTCCACACCAAAAGGCGCCTTTTGGCGTCCTCTGGTCTAGCACCAATTGAGACGAGGCTCAAAAGAAAGCCGTCTCACATTGAGAGCTCTACAGACTCAAGTAGAGACCCACAGACTCACATTGAGACGTCTACAGACTCATGTAGAGACCCACAGACTCACATTGAGAGGTCTACAGACTCACGTAGAGACCCACAGACTCACATTGAGACGTCTACAAACTCACGTAGAGACCCACAGACTCACTTTGAGACGTCTACAGACTCACGTAGAGACCCACAGACTCACATTGAGAGGTCTACAGACTCATGTAGAGACCCACAGACTCACATTGAGAGGTCTGCAGACTCATGTAGATACCCACAGACTCACATTGTGAGGTCGACAGACTCACGTAGAGACCCACAGACTCACATTGAGAGGTCGACAGACTCACGTTGAGACCCACAGACTCACAGTGAGAGGTCCACAGACTCACGTAGAGGCCCACAGACTCACATTGAGACGTCGACAGACTCTCGTAGAGACCCACAGACTCACGTAGAGACCCACAGACTCACGTTGAGAGGTCGACAGACTCACATAGAGACCCACAGACTCACATTGAGACGTCTACAGACTCACGTAGAGACCCACAGACTCACATTGAGACGTCTACAGACTCACGTAGAGACCCACAGACTCACATTGAGAGGTCGACAGACTCATGTAGAGACCCACAGACTCACAGTGAGAGGTCTACAGACTCACGTAGAGACCCACAGACTCACATTGAGACGTCCACAGACTCACGTAGAGACCCACAGACTCACATTGAGACGTCCACAAACTCACGTAGAGACTCACAGACTCACATTGAGAGGTCTACAGACTCACGTAGAGACCCACAGACTCACATTGAGACGTCTACAGACTCATGTAGAGACCCACAGACTCACATTGAGAGGTCGACAGACTCACGTTGAGACCCACAGACTCACAGTGAGAGGTCCACAGACTCACGTAGAGGCCCACAGACTCACATTGAGACGTCGACAGACTCTCGTAGAGACCCACAGACTCACGTAGAGACCCACAGACTCACGTTGAGAGGTCGACAGACTCACATGGAGACCCACAGACTCACATTGAGACGTCTACAGACTCACGTAGAGACCCACAGACTCACATTGAGACGTCTACAGACTCACGTAGAGACCCACAGACTCACATTGAGAGGTCGACAGACTCATGTAGAGACCCACAGACTCACAGTGAGAGGTCTACAGACTCACGTAGAGACCCACAGACTCACATTGAGACGTCCACAGACTCACGTAGAGACCCACAGACTCACATTGAGACGTCCACAAACTCACGTAGAGACTCACAGACTCACATTGAGAGGTCTACAGACTCACGTAGAGACCCACAGACTCACATTGAGACGTCTACAGACTCATGTAGAGACCCACAGACTCACATTGAGACGTCTACAGACTCACGTAGAGACCCACAGACTCACATTGAGAGGTCGACAGACTCATGTAGAGACCCACAGACTCACATTGAAAGGTCGACAGACTCATGTAGAGACCCACAGACTCACATTGAGAGGTCTAGACACACGTAGAGACCCACAGACTCACATTGAGACGTATACAGACTCACGTAGAGACCCAAAGACTCACATTGAGACGTCTACAGACTCACGTAGAGACCCACAGACTCACATTGAGAGGTCGACAGACTCACGTAGAGACCCACAGACTCACAGTGAGAGGTCCACAGACTCACGTAGAGACGCATAGTCTCACATTGAGAGGTCTACAGACTCATGTAGAGACCCACAGACTCACATTGAGATGTCTACAGACTCACGTAGAGACCCACAGACTCACATTGAGAGGTCTACAGACTCACGTAGAGACCCACAGACTCACACTGAGACGTCTACAGACTCACGTAGAGACCCACAGACTCACACTGAGACGTCTACAGACTCACGTAGAGACCCACAGACTCACATTGAGAGGTCGACAGACACACGTAGAGACTCACAGACTCACATTGCATTAAGAGGCCGCGACGCGAGTCGACAGCGCGTTACGCCGCACCACATTCATCACCACGTTCTGGTGACATCCGAACCCATCAACAGCTCCGACACAAAGAAGCCGCGGCACGGTGGGGCACGGGCGCCCCGTCAACCGTGGGAGCCGCCAGGAGCCACGGGAGCCCCTGGGAGCCGTGAGCGCGGCACGGCGCAAGCGCCACGCGGCGGCGGCGGCGTTCGACTTACTTCTCATTCCTCGCTCGTCCAACAGGGGATGAACCGTCACAAGCCGCCGTGCGCCCACATTTACGGGCGACGGGCGGGCGTGCGCGCACAAGGGAAAAAGGTGAAGATAAAAGTAACAACGGTGAGAGCGAACGGAGCGTGCGCAGCGCGGCAAATCTTGTCTGGGGAGGGGGGCGGTGGTGGCGAGCGAGGCCAGATCGGCACGGAGGCGGCGGTGGGCGGGCGGGCGAGCCGGTGAGAAGGACGGACGGACGGACGGGGGAGAGGGAGACAGGGGGAGAGGCGGCGGCGTTGGCCGAAGGAACAATAGGACGTGCCGTCGGCAGCAACGCGATTAAAAAATGATTAGCGCCAAAGGATGAGCGAGGGAAACGAAGCCGGGGAAACAGGAGCCCGGGCGTGGAGCGGGCGGCGGATTTCGCGAGGTGGACGGATGGACGAGGAGGGACGGAGCGGCAAGGGGAGGCGGGGAAGGGATGAAGAAGCTCGCGGAACGAAAGCCGCGGCGCCGTCTTCTCTGTGGCCAACGCGCGCAGAGGCGGACGCACGCAACGCATTCGGACGCACAGAAGGAGCAAGGTCATCGCGTTGGGATCGCAGACTGTTGGGGCATTTGCGAGCGTCCATCGCAAGTGCAGCCATGTCCTCTCGCACGCGCAAGCACTCCCTCACGGGCGTTCGGTTAATTCACTATTAAAAGATGTGACGTTAGACTTCCGTGAAAGTAGCTTCGACTCGTTTTGTGGGACGAGGCAAGAGAGAGACTGTTGCGGCAAGTGCTGCTAGTGAGCAGCACCTACGAAGGCCGCACACAAGGGGCCGTGGGTAGTCAACACCTGGCCCGGCCGTTGATGTCGACCCAAGGCTGATGCTGTACACACCGCACGAGGCACTCATTTGAGGTCCAATCGACGTAAGGTCGCCAGGTTTGTAGCGCAGTGCGCTAACCGCTGCATTGCTACTCCAACAACAATAACAACTGCAAATCATCACTAAGTGGCGGTGATGTCACCACGGTGCTCATGCCATGTCAGGTGCACACACACACGTGTCTACAAAGTGACGATATTCCTCATTGTTCTTCATAACGCTCGCACGCCTTATTAAGAGACCTACGGCGCGATAATTTGTCCGGGCGCGAGTGCAAATTTGTCTTGATCACGTTATTACGGAGTCGTCGCTGGAAACGGGATTCTAAACGCCGCTAAATATTCTTGGGGGAGCAATGAATTATTGAGCGGACGCGACGGGGCTGGCCTGCATGCATTGTTAATGCGCGAGGTTTCATTACAGAGAGAATCAAAACACGCACGCCGGTGGGTGGGTGGGGGGGCTGGGGCACGTGCCCTCTTGTGGTTTATCTCCGGAGATGCTTTATTATATCGCTCACGGGGACGCGTGGTTTATCTCTCGAGCGGCGAGCGGAGGGATCTGTAGCGGGCCCTCGCGTTCGCCAAGGTGAAAAGGCGTTGGGCCATCATGGGCCGGCGGTGGAAATTCCACATTCTTATGACGAGGGCCATTCCATCCATATGGAGACGATACTTTACCATGCTGCTCAGTGAAGTTTTGTGAAGTGGGGGGATGGGTTGGGGGGGGGGGTGGTGGAGGGGCCCCGGATTGGTTTGGATGTCGCTCGCCCCCAGTGCGAGCTGCGGCCGGGGAATCAAACTCAGGTTAACGGTTTCGTAGAGCCGCCGCGCGAACCGCTGTGCCACCGATCCACTCGTCTCACTGGGCACGCAAAAGGTCCCCAAGCAGCTCCAGTGATGTTACAAAACGAGACTACAGACGCACGAGACGCGGTCCCACGTCAATCACAACGCGGTTTGCTCCCCTCGGTTTCGCCAGGTGAGAGAGGGAGCCCCTTGCGAGCTTCGGTCGTGGAAAAAGCAGATCGGCTGAAAAAGGATCTGGCCTGAAACTTTGGGCCACGTCACAGTGACACAATGTCCTTCTCCGGCAAGGTCGGAGAGAGCCGTTAACAGCCCTTGGATGGAAGCTGCCGAGTTTCTGGATTTCCCCTGTTTATTTTCTTTGAATTGTATTGCAAGAGTGTTATCGACGATTCATAATCGAATTTATTTGACACCACTTTATGATCTGACCTATTTTGTGTTGTCAAGACCCTCCACCACCCAACATAGCCAAAACAATGAAATCGTCACGTGTAGAAGCGTTTAACGCGCCAATTATTACAATCTGAGCGTGCAGCGAATGGGTCTCGATGTAAGCGCTCTCTACGTGGTTCTCTGCGCAGGTTCATGGGTCATTGGTGAAAGCGGCCTGAGACCATCAACTCGCCGCACTTGGGAACCCGGTGAAGATTCCAGGGCGGCCGGATCCTAGCGGTGCCGAGCCAGCCGACCGCCCGCACGTTCCCAAAACCGTTTAAACCCAACAAGCACGCGCCCAACGCACAAAACAGTGGACGGGGGCACCGGGTGGGAGTCGACGGGCCGCTACCACCACCACTACTCACTGGAGGCGGCGGAGGGCGGCCGCGAGTGGTCGCCGTCGCTGTACCGCGGCAGCTCGCCGGGGAGGGGCAGCGGCGGCGGGGGCGGAGGCGCGGGCGGCGCGGGCGGCGGGGGCGGCGGTGCTGGGGGGCCCTCCTCGTCCTCGGCGGGGAGGGGCTCCGGCACCGGCGACGACGGCGGCTCCGGCTCCGGCATCTCCGACTCGGGCGTCTCCGCCTCGCCCGAGTGGTCCTGGCGGGGAGGGAGGGCGAGGAGAGAGAGAGACGCCGTCACCGCCGCGGGGTTTCACCGTGCGGCACGGCGACGGAATGGGCGCGGAGACCGCAATTGATCTCTACGCGGGCGATACACGTGCGTCGAATAGCGGGAGCCAACATCGATCGTTTACGTCCTGAGCAGGTTAGGCGATGGGCGTCGAACCTGTGCGTGACCGGAGAGTTAGAAGGAGACGGAGTGAGCAACTTTGTTCGAAACGCGGTCGCTGGGAACAGGCCCAAGGGCCCAAAATGTCAACGTTTGGGATGTGTCAAAGTTCTAAAAGAGTTTACAGGTTTCTTGAATTGAGTTATAAGAGATGGGTAAAGGCGATGATTGGAGTAGGGAGTTCCAAAGTGGAGCAGTGCAAGAGAAAAGAAAGAAGTGAGCTGCCCGGCAGTGCAGTGGACAAACCAAGGAGGTGGTATTCATGTCTGGACAACATATTGGGATGGTTTGCGTCCCTAGGACAGAAGAAGTGTGGCACGGCACTGCAAATGTGAAATAAGGATGGAGTGAAAAAATCTGCAAAAATGAGAGGATTTTTATTTCTAAATAATGCAAACTAGACAGTACAAACGTGGCACAGAATAATAATCCTGGGTTGAATCATCGACCCGAACGGTGACAATCCATCAAACGGCTACAGAGATGAGTCATCACGACAGGCCTCGGCTGACGTCTTGGGCAAAGGCCCTTCGTGAGGGCACAGCGACGAGGCAGCCGAGGGATGGACCGACTTGTAGTTTGAGATTAGCATTGCATAATACCGATACGTTTCAATGAAAATTACTAATTAACAGTTTGTAATCAAAAAATGAGCAGCTCTACATTAGTAGCCAATGTGTATCAAACAAACCCTAAAAATTAATATAAAAATCAAGACTAAGATAGCACCCACAGACCAACATTAGACCCCACAAGATTACCTATTAACCACAAACAACCATTGGGATATTTTTACTGACATAGGAGCCACCACAAAGCCCATAGACTTACAGAGGTCGCGTCGACTGATGTGTGTGGTTTGAAGCCAGGCCTCAGAGCGTGGCTCCGCCAGACGGAAATAAAACAAGCTGGGCTCTGTTCACACGGAGCGCGTGTGGTTGGTAAATGAACGTGGCGCCCGAATTAAATGATAGGAGCTGAGCGTGGTGGAGGCAGAGAGTGCAAAACGTGGGGGGGACACGCGGGCGTGCTAAGGTGACTCGGTGCTGCTTTAACAAGGGGCTCGCCGATAATAAATCTGATTTATCATCGTCGCCGCCGCCGCCGCCACTATCGCCGTCAGCACTTCTCGCCGCCCGCCACCGCCGTTCAGCCGGCCGAGATTTAAGAGGTCACGACGCGAACGCCTTTCACGCCGCGCGGGGATGGCGAGCGCGAGTCACCATCATTCACGGGCTCACGCGACGGGGCGCCACTCGTACACGGCGTGCCCGAGAGGCAGCTCGTCCCTCCCCATGCCCCCCTGCCCTTGCCTATGCCGCTGGCCCTGCCCTTTGCCTTGGCCCTGCCCCTTGCCTTGGCGGCAGAAGTGTGGCAACAGCGTTGTCACAAACAGCGCAACGAGAGGGCTCGAGAAGCAGGTGGCTCCATCACGCCCGGCAGTCAAAGCGCTGTGATCATCGCTGCGCCCGCCCGCCCGCCCGCTCGCCCTCAATCAATATTGGCCTTTCTCCAGGGGGCGCCTGTTTACCGTCTCAAGGTCTAGGCTGCATGTGAGTCAGGAAGCGCGTCCGCTCATTTTAAAGGGACATCCGCCAGAGTGGAAGCTGGCTCTTTGAACGCAACGTTAAGTTGGTAGTTCGGGCCTGACTTGTGCCCGGGTAGCAGGGTGTGCGGATGAGTCATTCAGCACTTTGTAAGACTTCTCAACAAGCCGACCTCGAAATTCAGCATACAACACACAGAAAGGCGGTTGTCCTCCTGGGTAGCCACTGCCAGGACATTTCAATGTACGGCTTTCCCGCTTTTTCCTTGCCTCGAGACTGCTTCATTTGTGCCTTCTCCACACCCTCAGCTACGCGGACCGTCGGCGGGCGTTCGTCCCTACGGCACTCCGCAAATCCGTCGGCTTCAAACTCCATAATAAGGTCCCAGAATGCCGCTGCCAGGCTCCTCGGCCGCACCACTAATCGATGGCGGCTTTCTCCCCCAACACTCCGATCCCTCCGCTGGCTCCCCGAGTT